>NC_087065.1:61873028-62314108 GCF_963678635.1 Symsagittifera roscoffensis | reverse complement strand
CATTGAAAAAACTCGAATCAGTGACCATTGTTTCTTTAGCCAGGTGCATTAACCCTACGCCGCATGCGCGAATGAACGCCTTGCTTTTGATTTTAAATGAACTAAGATGTAAAATGATTGAAGTGATTCTGTTGAACAAGTTATTAACCCTAAAAGGGGCTATATTCCGATTCAATAAGGCTTACTCATCGCAAGCGTAAATAGCAATTGATAGCTATTGCTACTTGATCTAATGGCACTATTGCAAAATACTGACTGTTGCTTGGTGTCCTGTTCGACTTGAGGAGTGGGCAGTTTCTTCCACTTGAAGTGGACTAGATGGTCGCTCTTGTTGGAAATGGAGAGAGTCCTCTGGGTGGCGAGGGAGATGAAGGTGCTCTCCATCAGCACCGTGTTCTTGTCCAGCCTGATGTTCAGATCCACTCCGCTCCCAAAGAGGTCCACGAACAGACTTTCTCCTGATGGGCAAAAAGAAGGTTATTATGATTAATATCATCAACACAATTGCAAAAAATGCCCTCCCCAACTCAGTGGGGAATATAAAAGCATTTAGTGGCTGTGTGTATATGTTGCTTACCTGAGTCTAGGGCTACTTTGAGGGGACAGGAGAAGTGGCCGACTGAGAGGGGGTTGAAGAGGACACTCACTTGCACACTCTCCCCCACTCCCACACACTCCACCACACTGGGAACCACAGAGAAGGGTCTACAAAAAAAACAAAGAATAACTAAAATTGAATATTCAAAACACTTTTACCGACGATTCATAACAACATGATAACTTGCTGCAGAGAAATTGGCAAGATCATCTGATTTAATGAGCGAATGTCCTACCCTAAAGGGATTAATGTTAAAACTAAATAAGTGAAACAATGAATAATTAAATGAAAAAGTAGGAATAGCAACAATGACTCACTCCTGACAATCCAGTTCGAACTTGGCCTGTTTGGATCCGATGTTCCTCACGTGCACAGTCTTCTCACTCTGGAACCTGACTGGACACTGGCTCCCGAAGTCTACGCTGTCCGGGAAGTCCAGCACTGGTCTCGCTCCGATACACCGCACAGGCACTGAAAACTTCTCCCGCTCGCTGATGCAAACTAGCTCGTGTGCATAGTCCTAATAAAAAACATGATCAGGCTAGTTAAATTTTTTTTTGTATAAATAATAGAAATTGATTTTCAGGATTTTTAGGCGATTTATGACTGACGCAACTATTTTAAGTTAATAGAAGTGTTGCTTCAAAGTGGTAGCCGTAAACAGAAAACACAGAACAAATAAGAATTGCCGGTTTTTTGCAACAAATACAGACCACAGAATGTACCGACCACAGTTATTTTTGAAAAAAAAAAATTCTTTTCATTCTTCTTTTCAATTTGTGTGGCTATTTTTGTGGTGTATTAGGAAAAATTAAATGCTTTAACTGAATACCGTTATTTTTGCAAAACAAATGCCTACAATGGAATAAAAAAATTAGCAAAATTTTTCTATAACTTGACCCCCGACGAGTTTCTTCTCACTCTAATCTTAGTAAAAAAAAAATATTAAACCAGCTGTCTCGACCATAAAAAATTTTAAAATATCGATCGAATCACGATTGAACGGGATTCAGTTTTTAGCAATCGAACTCATCTGATCATTTGATTTCATTTGTGGTGTGGTTACCTGATTTTGCGTGAAAACAAAAACAGTCGATTGCAAAGTTCCTCCCCTATTAGTAGTCAGAACAATATTTTCTCCGCAGCAATTAAATGGTGCAAAATTCACAAAACTGCTCTAATATACAACCCAAAATATACAGAAACCTTATTTTCCTCAGGGTAAAACTGAACGACGTAAGTGGCAGCCATGCCAGGTGCCACTTTGTCCCCTGAGTTGGAAGGCGTGACCACTTTGAAGTAGGGGCTAAACTCGGCCGTGACCTTGACTAGGCGGGGAACTTTGTCGTCATTCCTCAGCAGAAGGGGCACTTCAAACATCTTTCCAGGGGTGTACTGCTGGAAGATAATTTCACTTGGGAAGGGTTGGAAGATGGCGCGGGATAAGGGAACGTCTGTGAACTAGAAAGAAAAAAAACGAGACATTTAATCAGTTGAGAACGAGGTTTCGAAGGTTCTGCAGTTTGGAGAATTCGAACTAAATATCTAATTGATGCACAATATCCCGAAAAAAAAAACAGGTTTATAAGTAGCATTTCTCGCATTAAAAGTGCAATCAAAATTGGCGAAAAATATTGTATAAAAATTTTGTTTTTGTCTGAAAAGTGCTTAAAAAAAATTAAGACAAAAACCTACTATGTTTTTTGAATGAAATCCTAAAATTACAAAAAAAGTGAACTTTAGCTTACTTTCTGGTAAGTGGTGGTTCCCATGTCTAGTAGTTCCAGAATGAGAGGCCTCTTCATGGTGTGCGTGTGCTGCAGTCTCTCCTCGGTGGACATGGCCATCTCACGCATGAACTCAGAAGGAGCCACCTGCAAACAAAAATGAACATAAATAACAAAGAAAACAATTCTTTAATTACCCTGAACAAATAGTTGGTGCAAAATGCAGAGTTGGAAATGACCACCATTTCAAGCAAAGTCATCCGTTGAACAAAGTTATTTACCGGAAAAAAGTATAGTACCCGTTTTCAACACACCTGGTTATCGCAGTGGTATTCAAAAATAAACTAAAATTTAAAAAGCACTGAATGTTTTAATTTAATAAAAATGATAATATCCTGATATTACGAAAACATCCTTGATGGTACCGCCAGTGCACTTTACTCACCTTGGGTGGTCTGGGAGACATGACCATCTTTGGGTTTTTTGGGGCTGCTATTCTGCTGTTGTAGAAGGGTACGTCCCCTGAAATCAGGGGCACTGAGCCCTTCGGATTAGGGCCCTTTTTTGCTAACATTCAAATCTAGAAAAAATCAGACAATTATTTTAAAACATTTCAAGAGACTTGCAAGCACAGACACTAAAAAAATGTTGTGTTCGCCTTTAAATCTTAAACCTTTCAATTTAATCACAAACTAAATAATTTTCTTTTGGTTTAAAAATCTTAAGCCCTTCAAATTAAAAAAAAAACGTACACAGAAGCCTAGCTGAAAAATTTAGTCGTCAGAAACTACAAGACTATATCAAACTTAAGCCGTCTCATAATCAAAAATTTACTTCATAATTACTGAGTCCATCAATCAATTTTTTTTTCAACAAAATCGTAAAAAGACAACTAAAAACAACTCGCAATAAAAGACAACTCGCAATATCCTCACCGCCGCAGTCACACCAACGTGTTAGAGCCGGTTATCGCTGCAAAGCGGTGACGCACGCGTACCGCGCCCATCGGCGACTTTGAAGTTTTTATTTCTATGAAAACCCTTCCCGCTGGAATGCGATGTCTACTGACATAATTTGCGTCTAAAACCAATACCAATTTTCGTCTAGCAAAATTTTAAAGAAAACAACTGTTTGTTTAAAAAGCAACTGCAAAATTTTTTTGACAAACTCAAATTTAACTCAACCCAAATAAACTCATCAATTTCAGCAAAAAAAAACAGATGGCTTGATTTCAATTATTGCTTTATTTTTTATTAAAAAACACTTGAACTTTTTGAAATATCGTCCAAGACAACTCGATCCATTCATTGCGCTTTCAAAACTCAGAGGAAACGCAGTTTTTTAGTAAAGGGGAGGCTTCTTCTTCCAAACATTGCCAAAAAAAAAACGAAAAAAAATATACACACATGCAAGAAACTAATGATGATGAATTGAAATAAAATCAAACTCTATACAAAGAGGTGAAGCGGAGCTTTTTAACACTTGCAACAGCACAAAGAATTGTGAACCGACAGACAGAAACCAGACGGAAACTATTAAATGAGACGAAAACCAGTAAGTCTTCAAAAAAGTTCAATCATTTGATTCGAATAATGTTCAATTTGAGGAAAAACTGTCAAGAAATCCAATCAAGACCATCATAAATGCATTCAAAACCTTTCACCCAAATGCAATTAAGCCGACAATATTTGGGTAACGCCCATGGACCCAAAAACAAAGTGTGGTCAATGAAAAATTTGAGTTATAAAGTTTTTTACGGCCCATTCCTCCTTAAACACGCAAATATTAAACAGGCTAATTTAAACAAAATAAGGTTTGGTAAACTTGCAAAACGTACAAATTACAGATCAATTTTTCAATCATAGATAAAATTGTTTGATTTAGAAGAAAAAGTTAACTTTTGAAAAAAAGCGACAAAAATAGTAAATAAAAAATAGTCCTATCATTAAAATTAGTCCAATATTAAAAAAGCAGGTCTGGTCGTACCCTAAATTGTTTTGAAAAATAAAGCAATAAAAATAAGAAAATAAAAGATAATCCTATCATTGAAATTTGCCCAATATCAAAGAAAAAGAAGGTCTGGTCGCACCCTTGACCATTTGTTCCGAAGGCGTGTCCCTTACCTCTGGGCAAAATTAGAATGGCCTGATAAAATCCGAGACTTCAAATTAAAACAAGATCATTTTATTTCACACTTTTGAGACGAGTTGCGTGCGGGAAAAACTTCTAGCTTCCGATTGCATGCTCACTAGCTCTGAAACCTCCTGTAACCTCAAAAAAAATACCAAAACCTCCTGTAACCTACGCGATTTGAACTCGAACGCATCGTCCTAAACTCACTTGCTTTCACTCCCGCTTCATTCATAGATATTAAGCAACAAACAATGCGCCTTGATAAAGCGGATCCACTTGGCTTACGCTGCATAGTAGAAACAATTTTGCACTAATTTGCATAAAAAATTTAACAAGGAAGTCGGCTGGAAAAAATTGACTGGTCTTGATACACTTTGCTCACAAAGCAGTGAACAAAAACAGTGAACAATTGTTAAATAAAATCTAAAATATGAAATAATTCATTCCCAAAAAGACGCAAAAAAACTAAGAAGGTGCTGAAGTAGAACTAAAATTTCACGGCTGGAATACAATTTTCATACAGTATCATTTTAAAATAAGCCTGCAGCTTGCTTTTTCGCTCGTAATTTAACTGAAAATTAGACATTTCAAGCCGGTTTTTACCGACACTGCGAAAAATTTTTGGAAATTTAATGTCTTTAGAATCACGATAGAAAGGGCTTTAAAATAATATAAAACTTCACCAATTCCAAAAACTATTTGTTTTAGCCAATTTTTTTTAAAAAAAAACTAAAATAGCCGAAGACAATGCTTCTACCCAGTTTCAGACAATGTTCCCACCCAGCAAGGATTTTTGCAAGCGTCATAATAAGGATTTTCGGCCCATGCTTAGCAGTAACCCATACTCGATTAGACGCTCATTTAGCCAAAAAAGACGTGAATTGAAAAATTTACACAGGGACGAAGCGGAGAAGAAACAAGCCGAAAATATTTTAACAGGCACAAGCTTACGAAAAAAGTTAAATTAAGTTAAGTTAATTTAGTTTTAAAAAATTTTAAAAACTTCAAGTCCCCCTTAAACTACCTCGAACACCACCTGCACTTTGACGTTTGACGAAAGTTGCTTTTGAAGAAGAAAAAGACCGTGATAAGGCAACTAAGCCGAAAATCTTTGAGCAGACACATTTTGAGCCAAAAAAGTGATTTAAAAAATTATTTTAAAAAGTTTTCAAATGTGCCCTGAAACTATATTGAACAACACTTGCATTGCATCTACAATAAAAGCTGATTACAGCACAAGCAAAATCTGTGATGTGGCAAATCAGTCGCCAAAACTTGAGCAGACAAACGAAAGTCCGATAATTCAATTCTTGCCGAAAAAAAATTTCAATTGCTCACATACTGAAAAAAAAACAAAGTCAGGCCGGGACTCAAACCCCTCACCTTAGGGTGCAAAGGCAATAAAGCAAGTAAGAAAAGCAAGCAAGATTTGTAAGTAAAGTTGTTTAAAAAGACTAGTTTCCCATTACAAGACACTTGCTTTCGCAAGTGTAAACCCTACATGATTCCAGTAATCATACGCTACATTGTACGATATTTGGGTACAATACAAGGTCTTTGATTGAAATTGCGAGTCGATCAAAGATTCTCAAGATTTTTTTAGAAAAAAACTAGCAAAAACTAAATTAGATACGTTAATCATGTTCAAACGTTCAAGACTTCACACTGCTATATACCGTCTAGTTTCAAATACCAGGATCGGAATTCATACACAGAGGCTAAGCCGAGCTTCGCACCACTTTCGATACAAAAAAGCCGCAAAATGAAAAAAAAACATCGAAAAAATTTTCAAAAACGTTTAAAAAACTGAATCTATCAAAATTACTAAAACTAAATTTCAAACAAAACAAGCCAAGACAACAGAAGAATAAATTAGTATCAGAATAAAACTAAACAAACGGTAAAAAAACCCAAAAATATCTGAGCAGAAAACCTTGCAACCGAAACAATTTCAAAAAAAAACTTAAAACTAATAAACAAATTGTTAAGGCCCCAACTTTGAACTGTAATTTAAGCATTTGTCAAACCAAAGAGGAGCTCCAAAAGTATGCTAATCTTGGAACGACTCAAAATTTAACTATTGATCCAATAAAATATAAGCCAAAATCATTTGGGCAGAATAAAGATTTAAATCGAAAAACAACCAGCAGAAATATATCAAAACACTAAAATTAAATTGCGTACAGCAAAAAAAAAACGTGCAAAGGCAATAAAGCAAGTAAGAAAAGCAAGCAAGATTTGTAAGTAAAGTTGTTTAAAAAGACTAGTTTCCCATTACAAGACACTTGCTTTCGCAAAAGTAAACCCTACATGATTCCAGTAATCATACGCTACATTGTACGATATTTGGGTACAATACAAGGTCTTTGATTGAAATTTTGATTGAAATGGAACGACTCAAAATTTACCTATTGATCCAATAAAATATAAGCCAAAATCATTTGGGCAGAATAAAGATTTAAACCGAAAAACAACCAGCAGAAGTATATCAAAACACTAAAGGTAAATTGCGTACAGCAAAAAAAAAAACATTTCTAATATGTGGCAACTAAACCGACAAACCATAAGCAGACAAACAACAATGATACCCAGTTACTGTACAAACAGCACAGATTAATCCGACCAGTCTAAAACACGCAAAAGAACAAGGTTTTTCAATTTAGTATTTTTTTCTGCGTGCGTGGTGCGATAAAAGGATCTGAACGAAAAACTACAACTTACGCATATTCGACAGTCATAGTAAAATGCGCAAACTGGGCAACAACATTTGTAGAAAAATGATTAGAAGCACAAAAAGATTGTCATAAAGTAAAAAAATTAAAAAGTTTTTCTTTTTTTTTGCAGAATTAATAGGCTATTTTGAGCCTGCTCCCTTGCCTTTATTTGCTCGAAATTAGACCAAAATCAAAAACTTCAAACCAGTTTTTCTCAAAACTGAGAATTTTTCAAAATTTTTATATGTTCGAATCACGACTAAAAGGGCTTTAATATGATATATTACTCAATTCATTCCGATGATTAATTGTGGAACCTGATTGGCATGGAAAACAAAAAAAAAATAACTAAAACACACCCGAATACAAAGGTCGAAATAATGAGCTGACATTTTTTTGAAACGAAATATTTCCCGTTTGAAAAAAGGTCCTGTCATATTCGAACCCAGGACCTTTGCCGTCCTAGACCTATTCGTTACCTCCAGGCCAAGTGTGCCGGGCACGCAAAGAAATTTGAATTCATTATGAACTGAACCTAAGTTTACATTTCATTTCTAATTTTGACCATTCTGTGAACAAAGTTATTTACGGGAAAAAAGTCTAGTGACGGATTGCAACAACCTTGCTTATCGCAAGAGTAAAAACTTTGGAACATCATTTTTCTGTTGCTAATTTTCTATAGATTCACAGGGCAATTTTCGTATGACTTCTCGTGAAAAAATATCAGCCCATCTGGTCGGCTCTGGTTCTCGGTACTTGCTGCATTTAGTCACCAGTCGACATGCAGTCTCGAGATCGAACTTGTGCCCAATAGAAACATAAATAGGTTTGAAACTTCTATCAACAGTTTTCAAGCCAGCGCCTAAAACATCTCCGTCTTTATCAAAGATTTTGAAGTAATCTCCTGCATATTTCAAAGAGTCAATTTGGTTTTTGTGATTTTCGTCGCGAGCGATATTTTCCATTTGAAAGAGGTTCTTGGCACAGCCAATTGAAGGTACATCCATCTTCACACCCAGATGACAAGCTAGTCCAAATTTACGTGGGTGAAGGAGACTAACGATAGAGTACTCGTTTATAATTGAATTTAAAAATCTTAAGTCAAATTTGAATTACAAATTGAAAACTCTAAGTTCTGGAAGTCATTGATGCAATAAGCGTAGAAGAGAGCCGTATTCATTGCGGAAAATATAGAACTCGATAATTCTCAGGGTCAATTAACTAAAACCAACAATTCCCATTCCAACAAAGCACAGCAAGTACAAAAAAAAACAAGTTATTAAATTATTCACTTTTCAAACGAGTACCCATTCCCGTCTAGGAAAACAGCCTGAGGATAAAATTCTGGTTTAACTTTCTGCAAATTTTTTAGCATGACAATACAATGGTCCACTTCCCTGAATGCCAAGAACCCAGGGATGTAAGGTTCTTTAAGTTTCACTGCCTCGCATTGTCTGTAAACTACTTCTAGGGACGGAAACTGTATCACGACTAATGCAACGAAAGCATCCACCTGTTAAGACAAATAAAAGCTATTTTAGCCTTTCAAATAAATTTGTTGCAAGAAAAATTGTAAAGCGACGGTGACACAAAAGATAAAACTTCAAATAAATTTGATTGACTCGCAACAATCCTTTGCAAAATCCATTTTTCCTATAATAAATTTGAAACACCATTCTAATTCACACAAAAAACTAACTTTAAAAGTATAATTAGATTTTATCTGCCATTTAAGTTATATTTAAAAAACTCCATCTTATCAATCGTATATAAATATCCTTCTTATATAAATATTGCAATTTAGATACAAAGATAATTGGTTGCTGGCTAGTGGCACAGAATGTTCGTGCCACGCAAATTTTACACTGGTTGTAAAATTTTGCGAGGTCGGAACATTCTGTGCCACTAGCCAGCAACCAATTATCTTTTTTATCTCAATTGCAATATTTATATAAGAACGACATTTATGTGCGACTGACAAAATGGAGTTATTAAAACCCTATAATTCGTGTTTGAGGTTCTGAAAAAAATTCCAAAAAAACTGAAAACTTTTTTAAATTCCATAAAAATTTGAAAGTTCTAAAAATCACCTTCTACGTGACCTAAAAAAGGAATTTTGAATTTTTCAAAAAAAAAATTTCTTCCATTTTTTGGAATTCTTTTCGGAATCTCAAACACGACTTATAGGGTTTTAATATGCTGCCACACTTGATTCCCTCTGAGCTCCCTCTGAGCAAAATCGGCAAAAAAACTTTCTACACCATAGTTCTTTCTCAACCTCTTTAGGGGTAGTCGAAACAATAAATTATCGCTAATGATTTCCCTCAATGTCTATTTTTATCCTTGATTGGTTAAAAAAAGGCATTCCGACTGACCATTTATGTTGGCATACAAGCTGTTTTGTTATTTAATACAAAAAATCTTCTTCAAAAAGAGCTAAAAATCTATCATTTGTTCATATATAAGAAAAAGTTTTTTGTTTGTTTGGCAGAATGATTAGATTTTTATTCTAATCCATTTTTATTTTTATTCCATAAACGATAAATTATAGCGACCTTAAAGTTTAATATACAAGGGCATGTTCATGAAGAAGCAGCTTCCTACTAACTAGCATTTTGCGAGCTCTAGGCGAATTTACGGTACGGCACTTGGTTATTTCTGGCAACCCGTCTATCATAGAGTTACCCAAAAGACGCACATTGCTGTTTTTGATGAAAGAAATGTCAATGCCTCCGACGTACGTCAGCCCGGTAAATTCGGGTAAATCTTGCCATTTCTCCGAATTGCATGTAACGAGATTAATTCTAAGAGAGAGCTGAGAAACTTCCCATTCTTCCTGTTTCTTTTCATTTCCTTCCAATCCAACCAGGCCGGCCATTCACTCACCTCCTCGATAGCAATAAATGCTAAACTCAACAAATATAGTCTTTCCTATCGAATTTAAATTCAAATTATCCTTATGAAGTTATGGAATCCGTATTTAGAAATTACTTCAGGGGATAAACAACAAACAATCAACTCTCTTCTAAGTTAAGTCATTCCACAGGAAAAAGAAAATAATTTAAAACACTGAATTAGATAAAAGAAAGAATAACTTGTAGTTCACGATGTGACTTCGTTTTCACCTGGTTAAATTTCCTGTTTAAAAAAGTTCATGCTTTTCTTTTTGAAAACTGGATGCAATCGAAAACTAATAATGAAGAAAGAGCTTCTTAAGCAAGCTCGCAAAAAACCGGCCGAAAAGTTGAACTCTTAACCTGCCGAGAAGTTATGAAACTCTTAACTAAACAAATTTAATTTACAATTTGAAAAAAAAAAAAAAAAAAAAAAAAAAGTTGAATTCTGCCGTTTAATGTTGCTAAAATGACAGCATGGTCCACCGAAAAAGCAACTACGATAGACAGGTCTTGCATTAATTTCGCAAGTAAAAAATATGAAATCACAATTGTGTCTAAATTTTAATTTCAAAAAACTAGCGAAATATGTTAAGTCAGTAACTTTTCAGATTAAAAAGTGACTATATCGTTTATACCCAGAAATATGCTCTCATTAACTTATTTACGATTCAACAACAATCATTAGGTTAACTTATTGAAACTCAATTTTGGTGCCTTTTCATGAATTTTTCGCCTTAGATGTGCGAGGAAGAGATTCTATAGAAAAACGAAAAACGATTTTTGTTTGAAAATAGACCGCAACATTTTTCTGATTGCAAACTTATAATTATTCAAGGATTTGAGAGCTCTAGGTGTCTCATTCTCAAAGAACTTGGTTGTTTTCAAAGGACCACTCCATCATATTAGTTCCCGTTTGACTTTCGACGAAAATGAAATAAAACAAAATTCAAAAAGACAAACTACAACTGTAAAACCACATAAGAACAACGCGATATTCAACGGACGTAAAATTGAAGAAAAAAAAATCAAGCTTAACAATCAGACGCAGTGCCTTTAAAGAAAACAATGTCAGATGAACTGTTTCGAGAATCACAAAACCCAACAGAACGTAAAGTTCTTGTTGACACAAATCCTGAAGGTAACCAAAAAACGATTGCAAATCAGCACTGATGGGCCATCTGTCACAAAGAGAGGAAGTTGAGGAAATCCAGTTAATTGAACTAATTCCCTTATTCAAAACGATTTGTCTACTAGTATTATATTGGAAATGAGATAATTCCCATTTGAAGTACTCACGCAATTTCCAATTACAATGATTGGAAAAATCGATTTCCAAAACATTTTCAAGCAAAAAAAACTTAGAGCTTTGACTTCGATACCAAGGAGTCAAAACAGTTTATCTCAAGCATAAAGAGTCATGAACTGCTAAAAATGGGCAAAACTATTTTCCCAATTGGATCCCAATGACAAAAACCTAATAACGTTTACCAGAAACTGTCCATCAGGATCGAAATCAAAAATCTGCCATTTGTTTTTAATGACCTAGACGCAGTGAAAGTTTTCCAGCTACCAAATTGAGCTAATCAAAGCACAATAATATAACGAGAAAGCTGCATTATCAATCATTCTGGTGAAAATGTTTTCACGGGGCGAGTTGTACTGGAAGTGACTATCCAAAATGAAAATCAGGCAATTGTTTTAGGAGACTGTCATAAAATTTGTGAACGGTATCCTACAAAATGTTGGAGGGTGTGGAAAATCATTTTCTGTTCTCTCAGAACATGAGTGTTCAAATGGTAAAATAACATGGCAAATAAGACGAAGGTTATCAAGTGGATTGGTGCTTCTTTAAAAAGACTTAGAAACTCCAAATTCAAAGTTCTCACAATGGTTCGTGGATGATTCAATAAAAAACAAACGCAACATTATGCAACTCGATTAAACTTCTTTCAATTTCGAAGAAGATATTCTGCCCTTCTCGCTCCACAGATCAATCATATCAACTTAGCGACATTAAAGAAACAGATGCTGGGGAAACACAAACTCTGATATCAGTAAATAGTAACAATGAGAATCTTCCGCGGTGTGACGCGATTGTTTCTGACAAAAAAGTCGATGTTGCTCCCACGGTCACTTTGAAGCAAACTATGGAACCTAAAGTTTGTTTGGCCTTAGAAAAGCTTCCGAAACATCTCAACAATTTCAGAATCCTGGCTCAGAGTATGTCCGATGTACAGACATGGATAAACTGCAATAGGGTCGTGGACTTCCATGATTATACCAACTTTCCAAAATTAAACCAAAATTTCAACTATCTATAACTTACACTGTATTTTGTTTGAAAAACTTGATGTTTTTTAAAAGTTTTTTGCTGCTTCAAACAATGTCAGTGGACTAATGATTGTTTGGTTAGCTAGTCTTAGTACAATTAGCAAACTTGTATCTTCTAAACTTGCATCTCATTTAGTTAGACTACACATTTGTCAGTAAATATTTTAATCTGAAACACTATATACTAATTTTTTTAAAAATTTGATCTGATTCTCAAATTTTCACGTAGTGAACCCAAAGTTTTTCGACTGGAGATTGTCTAGACTGTTTTATTTCGAATTTTCAGAGCAATTTTGAGTCTATTTTATACAAGTAAAATTCGTCGTCCGATCATCTTTTGTTGCATGTTTTCAAAAACCACAGCATTTAACGGAAACAAGACCTAATTACAAGAAATCGAACGAAACAATTTTAGATGATTAAAAGCGTCTCATCAAAAAAAAGGTGATTTTTCTCTTCAATTATTTTTGTGCTGCCCACAAGGATTTAATTTTTATTTATCGAGATCCGCTGAAAAACACTCGAAACAAAAGAAGAAAAAAATAAATTCATGAATTTTTGATGTTGAAGCATCACGATAAACTGTTGCGCAATTCAATTAGTTGATGCATTTGCAGCGCTGTCAAAAATGAAAAATATTTATTTGTGTTAGCAAATTGGCAGAAAATTGAAAAGAGTAGTAGTTATTTCCTTTAAAAAACAAATCAAAACAGTTTTCAAGGATTTCCAAAAATTTTGAATAAAAAAAAATTGCCTCATTTAATGAAAAGAGTACGAAAGTATACTGATTTTTTTAATCTTTCCGTTTTTAGTAGCCGAACAGAATTTTTCACGGAAGACGGGCAAAAGAAAGGCATAAAATTTGTTTGGAAATACACCAGGGCATGTTCATGAAGAAGCACCTTCCTAAAAACTAGTATTTAGCGAGCTCTTGGCAATTTTACTGTACGACATTTGGTTTCTTGTGGCAACCAGTCTATCATAGAAGTACCCAAAAGACTCGCCGCTGTTTTTGATGAAAAAAAAACATGAAGGCCTTCGACTTCCGTCAGCACGGTGAATTCGGGACAATCTTGCCATTTATTTGAATTGCATATAACGAGAATAATTCTAAGAGAGAGCCGAGAAACTTCCCATTCTTCCTGTTTCTTTTTATTTCTTTCCACTCTAACCAGGCCGGCTATTCACTCAATTCCTCGATAGCGAAAAGTGCTATAATCAACATATGTAGTCTTTGATATAAAGTTTAAATTCAATATATGCTTATGAAGTTATGGAATCCGTTTTAAGAAATTAATTCAAGGAAAATATCAAACACTCAAATCTCTTCTCAGTTGTTTTTTTTTCAACCGGAAAATGAAAATGATTAAAACGCTGACATAAATCAAGAAAGAATAACTTATAGTTCATGATATGACTTCGTTTGCACCAGGTTTAATTTTCTGTTTAAAAATTTTCTGCTACCAAATAAGTTTCCTCGCAATTCAAATTAGCAATGAAATCATTTTTTTTACAAAGCTTGAAAATCGAGGGGAATATTGAAATTGAATGATGAAGTGGGGAATTCATTAGTTTCTTTTGTATTCTTTAAAAACCAATATCGCCGTTACAAATGCTGTGTTATAACATCAAATTCCTTTCGAACATCATATTTGTTACTCTTTTGATTCTTCAATAGATTTCTTACAAGTTCCTAGCATGAATCAGCAAAAATTATGTCTATACTAAATGTCGCGCGACATAACAAAAACTGTGTAGACTATAAACTGAGAGAGTTAAACATTTTGCACCCCAAAAACTGCTTACAAAATAAAATTTTTTCCAAATTTTACTGGCTCCGTTATCAAATTTATTAAGTTGTCTTTTAGATGAAAAGCAGAAAACATAATATTAAAGATTTTGGTTTGATCAGTACTCTTGAATAGCAATAGATCTACATATGAAGAAAGAGTTTCTTTTTTGACGCAAAAATTTGTAGCTGCATTTACTTGCAGTAGTTTTGCATGAAGCATAAAATTTTTTCCAAACGTTCAATGTTTATGAGGTATTTAATGTCAGCAGGGTACAAATTTACTTTTGAATGAAGCTCAGCAAAAAATTCATTACTTTGGCTTATTTTCTGGAGAAGCGGCTATTTGAAAAAGCGGCTACAATTATCAAGAGCTTCCACGAAATGTTCGTAGTTGGAAAAGTTGATGAATGCATCTGTATGCATCTGGTCTTTATAAATATATTGGTGTCCTTGATAAAATTTCAAAAATTGTTTTCAATTTTTCGCAAAATACATGGAAAAAAATTAGTATCACTGTTCAGAAGACTTACGGGTCTAACATCTTGCATTATAATTGCCTTTTTTGTTTTTAGCAACAGTTTAGCAACAAACACTCAACTCTCTTCTAAGTTAAGTCATTCGACAGGAAAAAGAAAATAATTTAAAACACTGAATTAGATAAAAGAAAGAATAACTTGTAGTTTACGATGTGACTTCGTTTTCACCTGGTTAAATTTCCTGTTTAAAAAATTTAATGCTTTTCTTTTTGAAAACTGGGCGCAATCGAAAACTAATAATGAAGAAAGTGTTTCTTAACCAAGCTCGCAAAAAACCGGCCGAAAAAATGACTTCTGCCGTTTAATGTTGCTAAAATGACTGCATGGTCCACCGAAAAAGCAACTACGATAGACAGGTTTTGCATTAATTTCGCAAGTAAAAAATATGAAATCCAAATTGTGTCTAAATTTTAATTTCAAAAAACTAGCGAAGTATGTTGAGTCAGTAACTTTTCAGATTAAAAAGTGACTATATCGTTTATACCCAGAAATATGCTCTCATTAACTTATTTACGATTCAACAACAATCATTAGGTTAACTTATTGAAACTCAATTTTGGTGCCTTTTCATGATTTTTTCGCCTTAGATGTGCGAGGAAGAGATTCTATAGAAAAACGAAAAACGATTTTTGTTTGAAAATAGACCGCAACATTTTTCTGATTGCAAACTTATAATTATTCAAGGATTTGAGAGCTCTAGGTGTCTCATTCTCAAAGAACTTGGTTGTTTTCAAAGGACCACTCCATCATATTAGTTCCCGTTTGACTTTCGACGAAAATGAAATAAAACAAAATTCAAAAAGACAAACTACAACTGTAAAACCACATAAGAACAACGCGATATTCAACGGACGTAAAATTGAAGAAAAAAAAATCAAGCTTAACAATCAGACGCAGTGCCTTTAAAGAAAACAATGTCAGATGAACTGTTTCGAGAATCACAAAACCCAACAGAACGTAAAGTTCTTGTTGACACAAATCCTGAAGGTAACCAAAAAACGATTGCAAATCAGCACTGATGGGCCATCTGTCACAAAGAGAGGAAGTTGAGGAAATCCAGTTAATTGAACTAATTCCCTTATTCAAAACGATTTGTCTACTAGTATTATATTGGAAATGAGATAATTCCCATTTGAAGTACTCACGCAATTTCCAATTACAATGATTGGAAAAATCGATTTCCAAAACATTTTCAAGCAAAAAAAACTTAGAGCTTTGACTTCGATACCAAGGAGTCAAAACAGTTTATCTCAAGCATAAAGAGTCATGAACTGCTAAAAATGGGCAAAACTATTTTCCCAATTGGATCCCAATGACAAAAACCTAATAACGTTTACCAGAAACTGTCCATCAGGATCGAAATCAAAAATCTGCCATTTGTTTTTAATGACCTAGACGCAGTGAAAGTTTTCCAGCTACCAAATTGAGCTAATCAAAGCACAATAATATAACGAGAAAGCTGCATTATCAATCATTCTGGTGAAAATGTTTTCACGGGGCGAGTTGTACTGGAAGTGACTATCCAAAATGAAAATCAGGCAAATGTTTTAGGAGACTGTCATAAAATTTGTGAACGGTATCCTACAAAATGTTGGAGGGTGTGGAAAATCAGTTTCTGTTCTCTCAGAACATGAGTGTTCAAATGGTAAAATAACATGGCAAATAAGACGAAGGTTATCAAGTGGATTGGTGCTTCTTTAAAAAGACTTAGAAACTCCAAATTCAAAGTTCTCACAATGGTTCGTGGATGATTCAATAAAAAACAAACCCAACATTATGCAACTCGATTAAACTTCTTTCAATTTCGAAGAAGATATTCTGCCCTTCTCGCTCCACAGATCAATCATATCAACTTAGCGACATTAAGGAAACAGATGCTGGGGAAACACAAACTCTGATATCAGTAAATAGTAACAATGAGAATCTTCCGAGGTGTGACGCGATTGTTTCTGACAAAAAAGTCGATGTTGCTCCCACGGTCACTTTGAAGCAAACTATGGAACCTAAAGTTTGTTTGGCCTTAGAAAAGCTTCCGAAACATCTCAACAATTTCAGAATCCTGGCTCAGAGTATGTCCGATGTACAGACATGGATAAACTGCAATAGGGTCGTGGACTTCCATGATTATACCAACTTTCCAAAATTAAACCAAAGTTTCAACTATCTATAACTTACACTGTATTTTGTTTGAAAAACTTGATGTTTTTTAAAAGTTTTTTGCTGCTTCAAACAATGTCAGTGGACTAATGATTGTTTGGTTAGCTAGTCTTAGTACAATTAGCAAACTTGTATCTTCTAAACTTGCATCTCATTTAGTTAGAATAACTTCAACAGACTACACATTTGTCAGTAAATATTTTAATCTGAAACACTATATACTAATTTTTTAAAAATTTGATCTGATTCTCAAATTTCACGTAGTGAACCCAAAGTTTTTTGACTGGAGATTGTCTAGACTGTTTTATTTCGAATTTTCAGAGCAATTTTGAGTCTATTTTATACAAGTAAAATTCGTCAACCGATCATCTTTTGTTGCATGTTTTCAAAAACCACAGCATTTAACGGAAACAAGACCTAATTACAAGAAATCGAACGAAACAATTTTAGATGATTAAAAGCGTCTCATTAAAAAAAAAGGTGATTTTTCTCTTCGATTATTTTTGTGCTGTTCACAAGGATTTAATTTTTATTTATCGAGATCCGCTGAAAAACACTCGAAACAAAAGAAGAAAAAAATAAATTCATGAATTTTTGATGTTGAAGCATCACGATAAACTGTTGCGCAATTCAATTAGTTGATGCATTTGCAGCGCTGTCAAAAATGAAAAATATTTATTTGTGTTAGCAAATTGGCAGAAAATTGAAAAGAGTAGTAGTTATTTCCTTTAAAAAACAAATCAAAACAGTTTTCAAGGATTTCCAAAAATTTTGAATAAAAAAAAATTGCCTCATTTCATGAAAAGAGTACGAAAGTATACTGATTTTTTTAATCTTTCCGTTTTTAGTAGCTGAACAGAATTTTTCACGGAAGACGGGCAAAAGAAAGGCATAAAATTTGTTTGAAAATACACCAGGGCATGTTCATGAAGAAGCACCTTCCTAAAAACTAGTATTTAGCGAGCTCTTGGCAATTTTACTGTACGACATTTGGTTTCTTGTGGCAACCAGTCTATCATAGAAGTACCCAAAAGACTCGCCGCTGTTTTTGATGAAAAAAAACATGAAGGCCTTTGACTTCCGTCAGCACGGTGAATTCGGGACAATCTTGCCATTTATTTGAATTGCATATAACGAAAATAATTCTAAGAGAGAGCCGAGAAACTTCCCATTCTTCCTGTTTCTTTTTATTTCTTTCCACTCTAACCAGGCCGGCTATTCACTCAATTCCTCGATAGCGAAAAGTGCTATAATCAACATATGTAGTCTTTGATATAAAGTTTAAATTCAAAATATGCTTATGAAGTTATGGAATCCGTTTTAAGAAATTAATTCAAGGAAAATATCAAACACTCAAATATCTTCTCAGTTGTTTTTTTTTCAACCGGAAAATGAAAATGATTAAAACGCTGACA
Source organism: Symsagittifera roscoffensis (assembly GCF_963678635.1). NCBI lineage: Eukaryota > Metazoa > Xenacoelomorpha > Acoela > Convolutidae > Symsagittifera > Symsagittifera roscoffensis. Next base: position 62,295,808 of record NC_087065.1, on the reverse strand, counting down.
TAAATCAAGAAAGAATAACTTATAGTTCATGATATGACTTCGTTTGCACCAGGTTTAATTTTCTGTTTAAAAATTTTCTGCTACCAAATAAGTTTCCTCGCAATTCAAATTAGCAATGAAATCATTTTTTTACAAAGCTTGAAAATCGAGGGGAATATTGAAATTGAATGATGAATCGGTCTGTTGAAATCTAACAATCTGTGCAAAGAAAATCCATCATCTTAAAATTTATTAATTCTTTTGTATTCTTTAAAAACCAATATCGCCGTTACAAATGCTGTGATATAACATCAAATTCCTTTCGAACATCATTTTTGTTACTCTTTTGATTCTTCAATAGATTTCTTACAAGTTCCTAGCATGAATCAGCAAAAATTATGTCTATACTAATTGTCGCGCGACATAACAAAAATTGTGTAGACTATAAACTGAGAGAGTTAAACATTTTGCACCCCAAAAACTGCTTACAAAATAAAAATTTTTCCAAATTTTACTGGCTCCGTTATCAAATTTATTAAGTTGTCTTTTAGATGAAAAGCAGAAAATATATTAAAGATTTTGGTTTGATCAGTACTCTTGAATAGCAATAGATCTACACATGAAGAAAGAGTTTCTTTTTTGACGCAAAAATTTGTAGCTGCATTTACTTGCAGTAGTTTTGCATGAAGCATAAAATTTTTTCCAAACTTTCAATGTTTATGAGGTATTTAATGTCAGCAGGGTACAAATTTACTTTTGAATGAAGCTCAGCAAAAAATTCATTACTTTGTCCTATTTTCTGGAGAAGCGGCTATTTGAAAAAGCGGCTACAATTATCAAGAGCTTCCACGAAATGTTCGTAGTTGGAAAAGTTGATGAATGTATCTGTATGCATCTGGTCTTTATAAATATATTGGTGTCCTTGATATTATTTCAAAAATTGTTTTCAATTTTTCGCAAAACACTTGGAAAAAAATTAGTATCAATGTACAGAAGACTTACGGGTCTAACATCTTGCATTATAATTGCCTTTTTTGTTTTTAGCAACAGTTTTATTTTTGCGAGGTAAAAACTAGAAAGAAAAAAGCAAGTGAAAGGGTAAAATGTATAACTTTTGCTCCTATACTAATATGTTTATCATAGAGTTTCCGGTATAAGGCGGACGTGAGTTCTTCTGGTCCCAGAGCACATTTATGTTCATTATTTAATCTCATCTAACTTTTCCAGCTCGGTAAAGGGCTGCTGGTCATTTTTCTCCCTCTTTTTTTCAACAAAAAAATAATTTTGCCATTCGAAACAAAAACTGTTTGGTTTAATAAAAAGCAAGGCAAAAGCTCTTGAATTCGAAAAAGAGTTCAAATTTGTTGTAAAAAGGATAACATCTACCTTATTTTTTTTTTCATTATTTTAGCAATTTTTTTTATTCAAAAACCTTTGGAACTCGTTCAAAACTGTACGGATTCGTTTTCTTTGTTTTTTTAAAAGAAATATCTACTAATTTTTTCTAATTCATGCAAATTTGCTTAAAACAATTGATATTTTTTAGTTTTGACAGCGGTGGAAATGTATGAACTAACTGAATTGCGCAACAGTTTTTCGCGATGCTTCAACATGGAAATTTACTGAAATTCGTTTTTCTTTTCTTTTGTTTTGAATGTTTTTTTAGCAGATCTCGATAATTAAAAACTAAATCCTGGTGAGCAGCAAAAAAATTATTGAACAAAAAAGATGGAAGTTTTTTGTATAAGACGCTTTTTATCATCTAAAATTGTTTCGTTCAATTTCTAGTAAATAGGTCTTGTTTTCGTTAAACGCTGTGATTTTTTTGAACACATACAACGAAAGATGATCAGATGGTGAATTTTAATTGTGTGAAACAGACTCAAATTCGCTTTGATAGACAAGAAATATTGTAGTTTAAAACAGTTTAGGCACGCAAAATTATAGTTTTTAAGTCTTAATGAGTATTAAAAAAAACTCATCTCAATTTGGATGCTTTAGCTTTCTGAATCTCTTAACTCCAGCGTCTTTCGGACAAAAAAACGTAGAGATGTTGTTTTCATCATATGAGAGCCTTACAATCGCCAGTCGAAAACGTTGAGGTTTCACTACATTGAATTTTGAGACTCAGAGCCATTTGTTTTGAAATTACCATATAGTTTTTCAGATTCAAACAAGTATTAACAAATTTGTGGTCTCTTAAAGTGAACCTAACTAATTGAGATGCAACTTTAGAATAATTAAGTTTGTTACTTGTACTAAGACTAGCCTACCAAACAATCATTAGTCCACTGAAATTGTTTGCAGCCACAACAAATCTAACAGAATATCAAGTTTTTGGATTAAATTACAGTTTAAGCTATAGATAGTTGAAACTTTTGCTTGTTGAAGCATGAGAATTGTAATTGTCGCCCGGACGTATATACCGGTTGAGAACAAAGCTAGGTTCTGAAACGACTGGCTATTGCCTAAACACAGCTTCACATGCTTTTAACCGTCTCTACCTAAGCCAGTTCAATTAACATTGAAGTTGACAAAAACGTTTCTATTTTATGCTATCGGCCAAACCGCGGAAATTCATTCATTTTAAGCAAAAATGGTGAGCTCATGGCTGGGTTTGGGTATCCCCAGACTAGCAGGTCACTTAACTTCAGGGCTACTACTTAATTATCATATTACTATTGTTTTTGTTCAGTAGATAAAACTCATCATATTCATCAGCGATGAATCAACCCTTTCTTTCAATTCCTAGCTTCTCATATTCTGGAAAAAGAATTGAATTTTAATTAAATGCAACTCAGGACATACCAGGAAGCTAAAAGTTGTACGAATTGAGTTCTCATTCTCTTCCTGAGACCCATCAGGATTCTTGAATCCGGTCAAAGAGCGGTCTTGTCGCGGTCTGGGAAGGGTAGCAAAATCTTCCCAATACCCCTCCGAATCCTCGAGAATTGCTCCGAAACGATTGCAGCAGCACAATCGTCACAACTCGGAATGCTCTTCCGTAAAGGCCTTCAACTACGATTCTGTCGTTCGCTTTAATTTCCTATCCTTATTGTTTGTTCTAGCGAAACTCTTTGTTCTGATGATCGCGGTTTCAATGTTCGCAAAAATTAAATCTGTTACGTGTCATGCACGCACAAATCCAAATTTTGAAAACAGTTTTGTCACTCCAAATTGACTTCTCCTAACTCGCCAATTTTTTCATTAAACTGCTCCAGATAAAAATTCGTTTTTTTTTCTGACAAGAATTTCAGGTCAATCTGGTCGAATGTCACAATTAAAATTAGTCCCTTCCTGTAAAGTTGAGCTTTTTTTGGAATGGAAAATAATACTGTAGGATTCCCCAAACCAAAAGCTTTTAGGGAAAAAAGAAAACTATTTTCAAAATTTTTTGTATTGTTTAAGAAGTAGGGTCAATTTAATAAAATTCACTGTTCCTCAGTTTGAATTTTTCTCTTTTTTTTCAGAGAAAAAATCGAGGTTGAATGCGAGAGTTTCATTCTACTTTTTTTTGAAGAGTACAGATGTCTGAATTTTTTACTTAAATTTTTGGGTAAATTTTGGAAAGTTGGTATAATCATGGAAGTCTACGACCCGATTGCAGTTTATCCTTGTCTGTACATCGGACTTACTCTGAGCCAGGATTCTCCAATTGTTGAGATGTTTCGGAAGCTTTTCTGAGGCCAAACAAACTTTAGGTTCCATGGTTTGCATCAAAGTCACCGTGGGAGCAACATCGACTTTTTTTGTAGATGATTACAATTGTTTGTAGATGATTCAATGAAAGACAAAACCAACAAAATGCAACGCGATTGAACTTCTTATGATGATTGTTCAATGAAGATATTCAGTCCCCTCCCTCCACAGATTGATCATATCAACTCAGCGACACTATAGAAACAGATGCTGGGGAAACACAAACTCTGATATCAGTATATAGTAACAATGAGAATCTTCCGCGGTGTGACGCGATTGTTTCTGACAAAAAAGTCGATGTTGCTCCCACGGTCACTATGAAGCAAACTATGGAACCTAAAGTTTGTTTGACCTTAGAAAAGCTTCCGAAACATCTCAACAATTTCAGAATCCTGGCTCAGAGTATGTCCGATGTACAGACATGGATAAACTGCAATAGGGTCGTGGACTTCCATGATTATACCAACTTTCCAAAATTAAACCAAAACTTCAATTATCTATAGCTTACACTGTATTTTGTTTGAAAAAGACCGACAACTGTACTCTTCAAAAAAAACTAGAATAAAACTTCCGCGTTCATTCTCGATTTTTTCCCTGAAGAAAAAAAAGAAACAATTCAAACTGAGGAACAGAGAATTTTAGTAAGTTGACCCCACTGATTCAATTATATGAAAAACTTTGAAAATACTTTTTTCTCACTAAAAGCATTTGGTTTGGGGAATCCTACAGAATTATCTTCCATTACGAAAAAAGCTCAACTTTACAGGAAGGGACTAGTTTTAGTTGTGACATTCGACCAGAATGACCTGAAATGCATGTCAGAAAAAAACGATTTTTTATCTGGAACAGTTTAATGAGAAAATTGGCGAATTGGGAGAGGTCAAATTGAAGTGACGAAACAACTTTTAAAACTTCGGTTTGGGCGTGCATGACACAAAACAGTTTTAAGTTTCGCGAACACTAAAACCGCGAAAATCAAAACAACGAGTTTCGCTAGAGCAAACAAGACGGACAGGAAAATATAGCGAACGACAGAATCGTAGTTGAAGGCATTTACGGAAGAGCACTCCCAATAGTGCTGCTGCAATAGTTTTGGAGCAGTTCTCGAGGATTCGGATGGATATTGGGGAGATAGTGCATAACAATTTTAATTTTTGCCAACACTGAAACCGCAAAAATCAGAACAACGAGTTTCGCTAGAGCAAACAAGACGGACAGGAAATTAAAGGGAGCGACAAAATCGAAGTTGAAGGCATTTACGGAGGAGCATTCCGAGCTGTGACAATTGTGCTGCTGCAATCGTTTCGGAGCCATTCTCGAGGATTCGGAGGGGTACTGGGATGATTTTGCTACCCTTCCCAGACCGCGACAAGACCGCTCTTTGACAGGATTCAAGAATCCTGAAGGGTCTCGGTAAGGGAATGAGAACTCAATTTTTACAGCTTCTGGCTTCCTGGTATGACCAGAGTTGCATTTAATTAACATTCAACTCATTTTTCAGAATATGAGAAACTAAGAGCTGAGGGAAAGGGTTAATCCATCGCCGATGGATATGATGATTTTTATCTACTGAACAAAAACAATAGTAATATGATAATTATGCAGTAGCCCTGAATTTAAGAGTCACCTACTAGTCTGGGGATCCTCAAACCAGCCATGAGCTCACTATTTTTGCTTAAAACTAAATTTATTCGCGCGGTTTGGCCAATAGCATTGAATAGAAACGTTTTTGACAACCCAATGTTAATTGAACAGGTTTTGCTAGAGACGGTTAAAAGCATGTGAAGCTGTGTTTAGATGCTAGCCAGTCGTTTTAAACCTAGCTTTGTTCTCCGCCTGCATGTACTATGTACTTCCGGGCAAAAATTACAATTTTCATGCTTCAACAAGCAAAAATTCCAACTATCTATAGCTTAAACTGTAATTTAATCCAAAAACTTGATATTCTGTTAGATTTTTTTCGTGGCTGCAAACAATGTCATTGGACTAATGATTTTTTTGTCAGCTAGTCTTGGTACAAGTAACAAACTTGTATCCTCTAAACTTGCATCTCGATTAGTTAGTTTCACTTCAGCAGACCACAATTTTGTCAATACTTGTTTGATTCTGAAAAACTATATGTTAATTTTAAAAAAATTGTCTCTGAGTCTCAAAATGCAACGTAGTGAAACCAAAACGTTTTCGACAGGAGATTGTAAGGCTCTCATCTGATGAAAACAACAGAAACACAATCAAAAAACTTTTCAATGGCACCAGTATCTCTGCAGACTTATACATGAATTCAACGTTGTCCTGTCCATCAAAATCAGTTTTGAAAAACAATTTTTTTCTTTTTGATTGATTCAAAAAGACCAGATCCTCATTGGTACTACTGGCTACCAAATCTAGCATGCCACAACCTAATCTAGCAGCACAATCAAATTTTTCTAAGTTAGTTTGCAAATCATGGCTTGCCTGAATAATTGACCAACCTGAGCAAACTAAATATCAGTTCCAGTGAAAATCCATCACATTGAAGGTTTCATAATGTACCCTGTGTTCCTCAAACCATAACGCCAATTAAAACTCTGTGACACGTCACTTTTTCAAATTTCAGTTTCGTTTGCTATCTTAAAACTAAAATGGACAATTGCAAGATAGCTGGCATGAATTAAGACTTTTTAACGCCACATTTATATCTCGCGCAACCTCATTTATATCTCTCGCAACCAAAAAATTGGCAAGGACATAAACTAACACTGCGGGTGCTTTTGCATGCAAATGTTTGCATGAGAAAAGAGGGTTTTTTCCATGTGCTTAAGAAACAACTTCCTTGTATTGTTTTCGTTCAAATGCATTCAATTATACAACCTGATATATTTGGTTTGATAGAAAACTTTGACAGGCTATATATTTCACTTTTTTTGACACAATAACTTGTAGCTGCGTTTTTTGCCTTAGATTTGACTAAGCATTGAATTTTTGCTTTATCTTTTAATTTTTTAAGGCTTCGAATGTCAATGTAATTATCATTGTTTGACCCAAGTGTTGAAAATTTTAGAATCTAAATAGAAATGTAAGCAAACAATAACGTTTTTGTTTCAATAAGGGTTAAAAATTGTAAACACATTTTTCTTTGTCATAAAGCAAACAGCAAAAACCAAATCTGTTTCATACATTTGCTTCTTTGTTTTTTTTTCATAAATTTTTAGCTCGGTTTCACTTAAATTAAGTCATCTCGCTTAGAAAAAAGCTAAAGAAAATTATTGAAACCAGTTTATACTTCATCAATGAGCTCAAAATATCTTTCCAAGCTTGCGAATTACCGGTGAATGCTCATTTCAACACTTTTTTTTATAAGCTATGTTTTGAGTTCATACATTTTGGCGTGTAAATAAACAGTTAGCTTAAGAGATATCTATTCAAATTCCATCTTTTTCAAATTAAACTTATCTGTAGTTAGCTGGTTTGCTATAAATAGTAGTCTTCCCACCCTGCTTTCATTTTGATCAAAACCAAAAAGAAAGTCAAGTTTCAAGTTTATAAAAAACTAGGGCGTGAACTATAAATTGCCCACGTTTTTTACTACAGCGAATGAAGCTCAACGAAAGGTTCATTATTTTGGGTTGTTTTCTGGAGAAGCGACTATTTGAAAAAAAAAGAAAAGATGCGATAAAAATTTAGATTTAAACCATCATGATTTTTAGGAAAAGCAATCTGTCGACTCTCTCCAAAAAAAATTAAAACTCAAATTTTACTACCCATTTTTTCTTGTTGTGTATTGTTTCAGGGTAAATGATTCTTAGAATTCTGCAAACTTCTATGCATCTGGTGTTTTAATTTGCACGCTACTCCTTTTTTTTAGACCAGATTGCTCGCTACTTTGATTTTATAAATAATCTAAACTGTGCCTCACAAGCAAATAAAAGGTTGCCGAAAAGACCTACTAAAAATCAATGACTTCAAATATATGTTTAAATCTATAAATTTTTTATTAATACACAGCGTCACGTTAAGTTTAGAATGGTTGAATGAATTCAAAACAAAACAGCTTTGGACCAGCATCAAATGCATAAAATGAAATTCATCGATTAAAACGTTTTGTTTTAATATTTGTAAAATATACAATTTTCAAGAGCTTCCACAAAATGTTTGTAGTTGGAAAAAATGATGAAAGCATCTGTATGCATCTGGTCTTTATAAATATATTGGTGTCCTTGATAATATTTCAAAAATTGTTTTCAATTTTTCGCATAACACATGGGAAAAAATTAGTATCACTGTTCAGAAGACTTACGGGTCTAACGTCTTGCATTATATTTGCCTTTTTTGTTTTTAGCAACAATTTTGTTTTTGCGAGGTAAAAACTAGAAAGAAAAAGGCAAGTGAAAGTGTAAAAAGTATAACTTTTGCTCCTATACTAATGTGTTCATCATAGAGTTTCCTGTATAAGCCAGACGTGGGTTCTTCTGGTCCCAGAGCACATTTATGTTCATTTTTTAATCTCATCTAACTTTTCCAGCTCGGTAAAGGGCTGCTGGTTATTTTTCTCCCTCTTTTTTTTCAACAAAAAAATTAATTTTGCCATTCGAAACAGAAACTGTTTGGTTTGATAAAAGGCAATGCAAAAGCTCTTGAATTCAAAAAGGAGTTCAAATTTTGTTGTTAAAAGGATAACGTCTACCGTAATTTTTTCCATAAATTTAGAAATTAAAAAAAAAATTTTAAGTCTTTTGATTCAAAACTTTGGAACTCGTTCAAAATTGTACGGATTCGTTTTCTTTGTTTTTTTAAAAGAAATATCTACTAATCTTTTCTAACTCATGCAAATTTGCTAGAAGAAATTGATATTTTTTAGTTTTGACAGCAGTGGAAATGTATGAGCTAACTGAATTGCGCAACAGTTTTTCGCGATGCTTTAACATGGAAATTTAATGAAATTCTTTTTTCGTTTCTTTTGTTTTGAAAGTTTTTTAGCAGATCTCGATAATTAAAAACTAAATCCTGGTGAGCAGCAAAAAAATTATTGAACAAAAAGATGGAAGTTTTTTGTATAAGACGCTTTTTATCATCTAAAATTGTTTCGTGCAATTTCTAGTAAATAGGTCTTGTTTTCGTTAAACGCTGTGATTTTTTTGAACACATACAACGAAAGATGATCAGATGGTGAACTTTAATTGTGTGAAACAGACTCAAATTCGCTTTGATAGACAAGAAATATTGTAGTTTAAAACAGTTTAGGCACGCAAAATTATAATTTTTAGGTCTTCATGAGTATTAAAAAACTCATCTCAGTTTGGATGCTTTAGCGTTCTGAATCTCTTAACTCCAGCGTCTTTCGGACAAAAAACATTGAGATGTTGTTTTCATCATATGAGAGCCTTACAATCTCCAGTCGAAAACGTTGAGGTTTCACTACATTGAATTTTGAGACTCAGAGCCATTTCTTTGAAATTACCCTATAGTTTTTCAGATTCAAACAAGTATTAACAAATTTGTGGTCTCTTGAAGTGAATCTAACTAATTGAGATGCAAGTTTAGAAAATATTAGTTTGTTACTTGTACCAAGACTAGCCTACCAAACAATCATTAGTCCACTGACATTGTTTGCAGCCACAAAAAATCTTGCAGAATATCAAGTTTTTGGATTAAATTACAGTTTAAGCTATAGATAGTTGAAACTTCTGCTGATTGAAGCATGAGAATTGTAAGTATCGCCCTGAAGTACAAATCGGCGGAGAACAAAGCTAGCTTCTGAAACGACTGGCTATCGTCTAAACACAGCTTCACATGCTTTTAACCGTCTCTACCAAAGCCAGTTCAATTAACATTGAATTGACAAAAATGTTTCTATTTTATGCTATCGGCCAAAACGCGCAAATTAATTTTATTTTGAGCAAAAATGGTGAGCTCATGGCTGGGTTTGAGTATCCCCAGACTAGCAGGTCACTGAATTTCAGGGCTACTGCTTAATTATCATATTACTATTGTTTTTGTTCAGTAGATAAAAATCATCATATCCATCGGCGATGAATCAACCCTTTCCCTCAGCTCCTAGCTTCTCATATTCTGGAAAAAGAATTGAATTTTAATTAAATGCAACTCAAGACATGCCCAGAAACTAAAAGTTGTAAGAATTGAGTTCTCATTCTCTTCCCGAGACCCTTCAGGATTCTTGAATCCGGTCCAAGACCGGTCTTGTCGCGGTCTGGGAAGGGTAGCAAAATCTTCCCAATACCCCTCCGAATCCTCGAAAATTGCTCCAAAACGATTGCGGCAGCACAATTGTCACAACTTGAATCGCTCTTCCGTAAAGGCCTTCAATTACGATTCTGTCGTTCGCTTTAATTTCCTATCCTTATTGTTTGTTCTACCGAAACTCTTTGTTCTCATGTTCGCGGTTTCAATGTTCGCAAAAATTAAAACTGTTACGTGTCATGCACGCACAAATCCAAATTTTGAAAACAGTTTTGTCACTCCAAATTGACTTCTCCTAACTCGCCAATTTTTTCATTAAACTGCTCCAGATAAAAATTCGTTTTTTTTTCTGACAAGAATTTCAGGTCAATCTGGTCGAATGTCACAATTAAAATTAGTCCCTTCCTGTAAAGTTGAGCTTTTTTTGGAATGGAAAGTAATACTGTAGGATTCCCCAAACCAAAAGCTTTTAGGGAAAAAAGAAAAGTATTTTCAAAATTTTTTGTATTGTTTAAGAAGTAGGGTCAATTTACTAAAATTCACTGTTCCTCAGTTTGAATTTTTTTCTTTTTTTCAGAGAAAAATTGAGGTTGAATGCGAGAGTTTCATTCTACTTTTTTTTGAAGAGTACAGATGTCTGAATTTTTTATTTAAATTTTTGGTTAAATTTTGGAAAGTTGGTATAATCATGGAAGTCTACGACCCTATTGCAGTTTATCCTTGTCTGTACATCGGACTTACTCTGAGCCAGGATTCTCCAATTGTTGAGATGTTTCGGAAGCTTTTCTGAGGCCAAACAAACTTTAGGTTCCATGGTTTGCATCAAAATCACCGTGGGAGCAACATCGACTTTTTTGTAGATGATTACAATTGTTTGTAGATGATTCAATGAAAGACAAATCCAACAAAATGCAACGCAATTGAACTTCTTATGATGATTGTTCAATGAAGATATTCAGTCCCCCTCCCTCCACAGATTGATCATGTCAACTCACCGACACTAAAGAAACAGATGCTGGAGAAACACAAACTCTGATATCAGTATATAGTAACAATGAGAATCTTCCGCGGTGTGACGCGATTGTTTCTTACAAAAAAGTCGATGTTGCTCCCACGGTCACTATGAAGCAAACTATGGAACCTAAAGTTTGTTTGACCTTAGAAAAGCTTCCGAAACATCTCAACAATTTCAGAATCCTGGCTCAGAGTATGTCCAATGTACAGAAATGGCTGGGTTTGGGTATCCCCAGACTAGCAGGTCACTTAACTTCAGGGCTACTACTTAATTATCATATTACTATTGTTTTTGTTCAGTAGATAAAAATCATCATATCCATCAGCGATGAATCAACCCTTTCTTTCAATTCCTAGCTTCTCATATTCTGGAAAAAGAATTGAATTTTAATTAAATGCAACTCAGGACATACCAGGAAGCTAAAAGTTGTAAGAATTGAGTTCTCATTCTCTTCCTGAGACCCATCAGGATTTTTGAATCCGATCAAAGAGCGGTCTTTTCGCGGTCTGGGAAGGGTAGCAAAATCTTCCCAATAACCCTCCGAATCCTCGAGAATTGCTCCGAAACGATTGCAGCAGCACAATCGTCACAACTCGGAATGCTCTTCCGTAAAGGCCTTCAACTACGATTCTGTCGTTCGCTTTAATTTCCTATCCTTATTGTTTGTTCTAGCGAAACTCTTTGTTCTGATGTTCGCGGTTTCAATGTTCGCAAAAATTAAATCTTTTACGTGTCATGCACGCACAAATCCAAATTTCGAAAACAGTTTTTTCACTCCAAATTGACTTCTCCTAACTCGCCAATTTTTTCATTAAACTGCTCCAGATAAAAATTCGTTTTTTTTTCTGACAAGAATTTCAGGTCAATCTGGTCGAATGTCACAATTAAAATTAGTCCCTTCCTGTAAAGTTGAGCTTTTTTTGGAATGGAAAGTAATACTGTAGGATTCCCCAAACCAAAAGCTTTTAGGGAAAAAAGAAAAGTATTTTCAAAATTTTTTGTATTGTTTAAGAAGTAGGGTCAATTTAATAAAATTCACTGTTCCTCAGTTTGAATTTTTCTCTTTTTTTCAGAGAAAAAATCGAGGTTGACTGCGAGAGTTTCATTCTACTTTTTTTTGAAGAGTACAGATGTCTGAATTTTTTATTTAAATTTTTGGTTAAATTTTGGAAAGTTGGTATAATCATGGAAGTCTACGACCCCATTGCAGTTTATCCTTGTCTGTACATCGGACTTACTCTGAGCCAGGATTCTCGAATTGTTGAGATGTTTCGGAAGCTTTTCTGAGGCCAAACAAACTTTAGGTTCCATGGTTTGCATCAAAGTCACCGTGGGAGCAACATCGACTTTTTTATCAGAAACAATCGCGAAAGATTCTTATTGTTACTGTTTACTGATATTAGAGTTTCACCAGCATCAATTTTTTAGTGTTGCTGAGTTGATATGGTTAATCTGTGGAGGGAAGGGTGCTGAATATCTTTATTGAATAATCTTCATAAGAAGTTCAATCGCGTTGCATATTGTTGGGTTTGTCTTTTATTGAATCATCTACAAACCATTGTCTGAACTGTGAAACGAGTTTACAGTCTTTACGAAAGAAGCATCAATCCACATGATAACCTTCATTTTGTTTGCCATGTAATTTCACATTTTGAATACTCATGTTCTGATAGAACAGAAAATAACTTTCCACACACTCCAGCATTTTGTAGGATATCGTTCTCAAACTTTTTGACAGTCTCCTATACAACTTGCCTGATTTTCATTTTGGATAGTCACTTCCAGTACAGCTCGCCGTTTGAAAACACTTTCACCAGAATGATTGACAATGAAGCTTTCTCGTTATATTATTGTGTTTTGATTAGCTCAATTTCGTAGTATAAGAAATTTCACTGCGTCCAAGTCATTACAAACAAATGGCAGATTTTTGATTTCGATCCTGCTGGACAGTTTCGTGTGAACATTATTAGGTTTTTGTGCCATTGGGATCCGATTGGGAAAATAGTTTTGCCTATTAATAGCAGTCCATGATTCTTTATGCTTGAGATTAACTGTTACTCTGTTTTTAATCTGAATAACTACTGACTCAAAATTTTTTGCAAGATTTTTGAAATTAAAAAGTGTAAGTAAGTTAATGCGAGGATATTTCTTGATATAAACAATACAATTCCCTATATTTTGTGCAGGAAATTTTTGCTGAAATTAATGCAGAAGTCAACATTTCTCCTTATTATTTGCGAGCTTGGTTAAAAAGTACCTTCATGATTAATTTTCGACTGCTTTAGGTTTTCAAACAAAATCGAGAGACTTTTATTTGTTTCTAGTGGTGAATGATGCATACAGAATATAATAATTTAACAAGAAAGCTGCATTGTCAATCATTCTTAAGAAAAATTTTTTAAAGGGCGAGCTGTACTGGTAGTGAAAATCCAAAAAGAAAATCAGACAAGTTGTTTAGGAGACCGTCATACAATTTGAGAACGAAATCCTACAAAACGTTAGAGTGTGTAAAATATAGTTTCCGGTTCTATCAGTGCATGAGTGCTCAAATTGTAAAATTAAATGGCAAACAAGATGAAGGTTATCATGTGGATTAGTGCTTCTTTAGAAAAAACCTTATGCTCCTTACTCACAGTTCAGACAATTGTTTGTAGATGATTCAATGAAAGACAAATCCAACAAAATGCAACGCAATTGAACTTCTTATGATGATTATTCAATGAAGATATTCAGTCCCCCTTCCTCCACAGATTAATCATATCAACTCAGCGACACTAAAGAAACAGATGCTGGGGAAACACAAACTCTGATATCAGTATATAGTAACAATGAGAATCTTCCGCAGTGTGACGCTATTGTTTCTGCCAAAAAAAGTCGATGTTTCTGCCACGGTCAGCTTGAAGCAAACCATGCAAGTTGAAGTTTGTTTGGCCTCAGAAAAGCTTCCGAAACATCTCAACAATTGCAGAATCCTGTCTCAGAGTATGTCCGATGTACAGACAAGGATAAACTGCAATAGGGTCGTAGACTTCCATGATTATACCGACTCTCCAAAATTTAACCAAAGTTTCAACTAAAAAAGACCGACAACTGTACTCTTCAAAAAAAACTAGAATAAAACTTCCGCGTTCAGTCTCGATTTTTTCCCTGAACAGTAAATTTTAGTAAATTGAACCCACTGATTCAATTATTTAGAAAAGTTTGAAAATACTTTTTTCTCACTAAAAGCATTTGGTTTGGGGAATCCTACAGAATTACCTTCCATTCCCAAAAAAGCTCAATTTTACTGGAAGGGACTAGTTTTAATTGTGACATTCGACCAGAATGACCTGAAATGCATGGCAGAAAAAAAAACGATTTTTTTTCTGGAGCAGTTTAATGAGAAAATTGGCGACTTGGGAGAGGTCAATTTAGAGTGACGAAACAGTTTTTAAAACTTCGGTTTGGACGTGCATGACACAAAACAGTTTTAATTTTCGCGAACACTGAAACCGCGAAAATCAGAACAACGAGTTTCGCTAGAGCAAACAAGACGGACAGGAAAATATAGCGAACGACAGAATCGTAGTTGAAGGCATTTACGGAAGAGCACTCCCAATACTGCTGCTGCAATCGTTTCGGAGCAATTCTTGAAAATTTGGATTGGTATTGGGGAGATAGTGCGCAACAATTTTAATTTTCGCGAATACTGAAACCGCAAAAATCAGAAAAACGAGTTTCGCTAGAACAAACAAGACGGACAGGAAATTAAAGCGAGCGACAGAATCGTAGTTGAAGGCATTTACGGAAGAGCATTCCGAGCTGTGACAATTGTGCTGCTGCAATCGTTTCGGAACAATTCTTGAGGATTCGGAGGGGTATTGGAAAGATTTTGTTACCCTTCCCAGACCGCGACAAGACCGCTCCTTGACCGGATTCAAGAATCCTGAAGGGTCTCGGGAAGAGAATGAGAACTCAAGCTTTACAACTTCTGGCTTCCTGGTATGACCAGAATTGCATTTAATTAACATTCAACTCATTTTTCAGAATATGAGAAACTAGGAGCTGAGGGAAAGGGTTAATCCATCGCCGATGGATATGATGATTTTTATCTACTGAACAAAAACAATCGTAATATGATAATTATGCAGTAGCCCTGAATTTAAGAGTCACCTACTAGTCTGGGGATCCTCAAACCCAGCCATGAGCTCACTATTTTTGCTTAAACAAATTAATTCGCGCGGTTTGGCCAATAGCATTGAATAGAAAAGTTTTTGGCAACCCAATGTTAATTGAACTGGCTTTGCTAGAGACGGTTAAAAGCATGTGAAGCTGTGTTTAGACACTAGCCAGTCGTTTTAAACCTAGCTTTGTTCTCCGCCTGTATGTACTATGTACTTCCGGGCAAAAATTACAATTCTCATGCTTCAACCAGCAAAAATTCCAACTATCTATAGCTTAAACTGTAATTTAATCCAAAAACTTGATATTCTGTTAGATTTTTTTCGTGGCTTGTATCCTCTAAACTTGCATCTCAATTAGTTAGTTTCACTTCAGCAGACCACAATTTTGTCAATACTTGTTTGAATCTGACAAACTATATGCTAATTTTAAAAAAATTGTCTCTGCAGACTTATACATGAATTCACCGTTGTCCTGTCAATCAAAATCAGTTTTGAAAAACAATTTGTTTCTTTTTGATTGATTCAAAAAGACCAGATCCTCATTGGTACAACTGGCTACCGAATCTAGCATGCCACAACCTAATCCAGCAGCACAATCAAACTTTTCTAAATTAGTTTGCAAATCAGGGCTTGCCTGAATAATTAACCAACCTGAGCAAACTAAATATCACTTCCAGTGAAAATCCATCATATTGAAAGTTTCATATTGTACCCTGTGTTCCTTAAACCATAACGCCAATTAAAACTCTGTGACACGTCACTTTTTCAAACTTCAGTTTCGTTTGCTATCCTAAAACTAAAATGGACAATTGCAAGATAGCTGGCATGAATTAAGACTTTTTAACGCCACATTTCTATCTCGCGCAACAAAAAAAAATTGGCAAGGACATAAATTAACACTGCGGGTGCTTTTGCATGCAAAGGTTTGGATGAGAAAGGAAGGTTTTTTTTCCATATGCTTAAGAAACAACTTCCTTGTATTGTTTTCGTTCAAATGCATTCAACTATACGACCTGATATATTTGGTTTGATAGAAATGTTGACAGGCTATATATCTAGACAAAAATGACACAATAAGTTTTTTTTTGACACAATAAGTTGTAGCTGCCTTTTTTTCCTTAGATTTGACTAAGCATTAAAATTTTGCTTTATCTTTTAATTTTTTAAGGCTTGGAATGTATCATTGTTATCATTGTTTGATCCACTGTTTCATCTTTGACACACATAAGTGTTGAGAATTTTAGAATCTAAATTGAAATCTAAGCAAATCATAACGTTTTTGTTTCAATAAGGGTTAAAAGTTGTAAACACATTTTTCTTTGTCAAAAAGCAAACAGCAAAAACCAAATCTATTTCATACATTTGCTTCTTTGTTTTTTTTCATAAATTTTTAGCTCGGTTTCACTTAAATTAAGTAATCTCGCTTAGAAAAAAGCTAAAGAAAATTATTGAAACCAGTTTATACTTCATTAATGAGCCCAAATTAACTTTCCAAGCTTGCGAATTACCGGTGAATGCTCATTTCAACACTTTTTTATTAAGCTATGTTTTGAGTTCATACATTTTGGCGTGTAAATAAACAGTTAGCTTAAGAGATATCTATTCAAATTCCATCTTTTTCAAATTAAACTTATGTGTAGTTAGCTGGTTTGCTATAAATAGTAGTCTTCCCACCTTGCTTTCATTTTGATCAAAATCAAAAAGAAAGTCAAGTTTCAAGTTTATAAAAAACTACGGCGTCAACTATAAATTGCCCACTTTTTTTTTACTATTAAACTTATCTGTAGTTAGCTGGTTTGCTATAAATAGTAGTCTTCCCACCCTGCTTTCATTTTGATCAAAATCAAAAAGAAAGTCAAGTTTCAAGTTTATAAAAAACTACGGCGTGAACTATAAATTGCCCATTTTTTTTACTATGGCGGATGAAGCTCAGCGAAAGATTCTTTACTTTGGCTTATTTTCCGGAGAAGCGGCTATTTGAAAACAAAGAAAAGATGCGATAAAAATTTAGATTTAAACCATCATGATTTTTAGGAAAAGCAATCTGTCGACTCTCTCCAAAAAAATTTAAAACTCAAATTTTACTACCCATTTTTTCTTGTTGTCTATTGTTTCAGGGTAAACGATTCTTAGAATTCTGCAAACTTCTATGCATCTGGTGTTTTAATTTGCACGCTACTCCTTTTTTTTAGACCAGATTGCTCGCTACTTTGATTTTATAAATAATCTAAACTGTGCCTCACAAGCAAATAAAAGGTTGCCAAAAAGACCTACTAAAAATCAATGACTTCAAATATATGTTTAAATCTATAAATTTTTTATTAATACACAGCGTCACGTTAAATTTAGAATGATTGAATGAATTCAAAACAAAACAGCTTTGGACCAGCATCAAATGCATCAAATGAAATTCATCGATTAAAACGTTTTGTTTTAATATTTGTAAAATCTACAATTTTCAAGAGCTT
Source organism: Symsagittifera roscoffensis (assembly GCF_963678635.1). Lineage (NCBI taxonomy): Eukaryota > Metazoa > Xenacoelomorpha > Acoela > Convolutidae > Symsagittifera > Symsagittifera roscoffensis. The sequence goes on along the minus strand of NC_087065.1, from coordinate 62,278,307 downwards.
CCACGAAATGTTCGTAGTTGGAAAAGTTGATGAATGCATCTGTATGCATCTGGTCTTTATAAATATATTGGTGTCCTTGACAATATTTCAAAAATTGTTTTCAATTTTTCGCATAACACACGGAAAAAATTACTATCACTGTTCAGAAGACTTACGGGTCTAACGTCTTGCATTATATTTGCCTTTTTTTGTTTTTAGCAACAGTTTTGTTTTTGCGAGGTAAAAACTAGAAAGAAAAAGGCAATTGAAAGTGTAAAAAGTCTAACTTTTGCTCCTATACTAATGTGTTCATCATAGAATTTCCTGTATAAGCCAGACGTGAGTTCTTCTGGTCCCAGAACACATTTATGTTCATTTTTTAATCTCATCTAACTTTTCCAGCTCGGTAAAGGGCTGCTGGTCATTTTTCTCCCACTTTTTTTCAACAAAAAATTAATTTTGCCATTCGAAACAGAAACTGTTTGGTTTGATAAAAAGCAATGCAAAAGCTCTTGAATTCAAAAAGGAGTTCAAATTTTGTTGTTAAAAGGATAACGTCTACCGTAATTTTTTCCATAAATTTAGAAATTAAAAAAAAAAATTTTAAGTCTTTTGATTCAAAACTTTGGAACTCGTTCAAAACTGTACGGATTCGTTTTCTTTGTTTTTTTAAAAGAAATATCTACTAATCTTTTCTAACTCATGCAAATTTGCTAGAAGAAATTGATATTTTTTAGTTTTGACAGCAGTGGAAATGTATGAGCTAACTGAATTGCGCAACAGTTTTTCGCGATGCTTTAACATGGAAATTTAATGAAATTCTTTTTTCTTTTCTTTTGTTTTGAAAGTTTTTTAGCAGATCTTGATAATTAAAAACTAAATCCTGGTGAGCAGCAAAAAAATTATTGAACAAAAAGATGGAAGTTTTTTGTATAAGACGCTTTTTATCATCTAAAATTGTTTCGTGCAATTTCTAGTAAATAGGTCTTGTTTTCGTTAAACGCTGTGATTTTTTTGAACACATACAACGAAAGATGATCAGATGGTGAACTTTAATTGGGTGAAACAGACTCAAATTCGCTTTGATAGACAAGAAATATTGTAGTTTAAAACAGTTTAGGCACGCAAAATTATAATTTTTAGGTCTTCATGAGTATTAAAAAACTCATCTCAGTTTGGATGCTTTAGCGTTCTGAATCTCTTAACTCCAGCGTCTTTCGGACAAAAAACATTGAGATGTTGTTTTCATCATATGAGAGCCTTACAATCTCCAGTCGAAAACGTTGAGGTTTCACTACATTGAATTTTGAGACTCAGAGCCATTTCTTTGAAATTACCCTATAGTTTTTCAGATTCAAACAAGTATTAACAAATTTGTGGTCTCTTGAAGTGAATCTAACTAATTGAGATGCAAGTTTAGAAAATATTAGTTTGTTACTTGTACCAAGACTAGCCTACCAAACAATCATTAGTCCACTGACATTGTTTGCAGCCACAAAAAATCTTGCAGAATATCAAGTTTTTGGATTAAATTACAGTTTAAGCTATAGATAGTTGAAACCTCTGCTGATTGAAGCATGAGAATTGTAATTATCGCCCGGAAGTACATATCGGCGGAGAACAAAGCTAGGTTCTGAAACGACTGGCTATCGTCTAAACACAGCTTCACATGCTTTTAACCGTCTCTACCAAAGCCAGTTCAATTAACATTGAATTGACAAAAATGTTTCTATTTTATGCTATCGGCCAAAACGCGCAAATTAATTTAATTTTGAGCAAAAATGGTGAGCTCATGGCTGGGTTTGAGTATCCCCAGACTAGCAGGTCACTGAATTTCAGGGCTACTGCTTAATTATCATATTACTATTGTTTTTGTTCAGTAGATAAAAATCATCATATCCATCGGCGATGAATCAAGCCTTTCCCTCAGCTCCTAGCTTCTCATATTCTGGAAAAAGAATTGAATTTTAATTAAATGCAACTCAGGACATACCCAGAAACTAAAAGTTGTAAGAATTGAGTTCTCATTCTCTTGCAGCAGCACTATTGGTAATGCTCTTCCGCAAAGGCCTTCAACTACGATTCTGTCGTTCGCTTTAATTTCCTATCCTTATTGTTTGTTCTAGCGAAACTCTTTGTTCTGATGTTCGCGGTTTCAATGTTTGCAAAAATTAAATCTGTTACGTGTCATGCACGCACAAATCCAAATTTTGAAAATAGTTTTGTCACTCCAAATTGACTTCTCCTAACTCGCCAATTTTTTCATTAAACTGCTCCAGATAAAAACTCGTTTTTTCCTGACATGCATTTCAGGTCATTCTGGTCGAATGTCACAACTAAAACTAGTCCTTTCCTGTAAAGTTGAGATTTTTTCGGAATGGAAGGAAATTCTGTAGGATTCCCCAAACCGAATGCTTTTAGTGAGAAAAAAGTATTTTCAAAATTTTATATATAATTGAATCAGTGGGGTCAATTTACTAAAATTCACTGTTCCTCAGTTCGAATTTTTTCTCTTTTTTTCTTCAGGGAAAAAATCGAGACTGAACGCGGAAGTTTTATTCTAGTTTTTTTTGAAGAGTACAATTGTCGGTCTTTTTTAGTTGAAACTTTGGTTAATTTTTGGAGAGTCGGTATAATCATGGAAGTCTACGACCCTATTGCAGTTTATCCTTTTCTGTACATCGGACTTACTCGGAGCCAGGATTCTCGAATTGTTGAGATGTTTCGGAAGCTTTTCTGAGGCCAAACAAACTTTAGGTTCCATGGTTTGCATCAAAGTCACCGTGGGAGCAACATCGACTTTTTTATCAGAAACAATCGCGAAAGATTCTTATTGTTACTGTTTACTGATATTAGAGTTTCACCAGCATCAATTTTTTAGTGTTGCTGAGTTGATATGGTTAATCTGTGGAGGGAAGGGTGCTGAATATCTTTATTGAATAATCTTCATAAGAAGTTCAATCGCGTTGCATATTGTTGGGTTTGTCTTTTATTGAATCATCTACAAACCATTGTCTGAACTGTGAAACGAGTTTACAGTCTTTACGAAAGAAGCATCAATCCACATGATAACCTTCATTTTGTTTGCCATGTAATTTCACATTTTGAATACTCATGTTCTGATAGAACAGAAAATAACTTTCCACACACTCCAGCATTTTGTAGGATATCGTTCTCAAACTTTTTGACAGTCTCCTATACAACTTGCCTGATTTTCATTTTGGATAGTCACTTCCAGTACAGCTCGCCGTTTGAAAACACTTTCACCAGAATGATTGACAATGAAGCTTTCTCGTTATATTATTGTGTTTTGATTAGCTCAATTTCGTAGTATAAGAAATTTCACTGCGTCCAAGTCATTACAAACAAATGGCAGATTTTTGATTTCGATCCTGCTGGACAGTTTCGTGTGAACATTATTAGGTTTTTGTGCCATTGGGATCCGATTGGGAAAATAGTTTTGCCTATTAATAGCAGTCCATGATTCTTTATGCTTGAGATTAACTGTTACTCTGTTTTTAATCTGAATAACTACTGACTCAAAATTTTTTCAGACATCTGTACTCTTCAAAAAAAAGTAGAATGAAACTTTCGCATTCAACCTCAATTTTTCTCTGAAAAAAAGAAAAAAATTCAAACTGAGGAACAGTGAATTTTAGTAAATTGACCCTACTTCTTAAACAATACAAAAAATTTTGAAAATACTTTTCTTTTTTCCCTAAAAGCTTTTGGTTTGGGGAATCCTACAGTATTACTCTCCATTCCAAAAAAAGCTCAACTTTACAGGAAGGGACTAATTTTAATTGTTACATTCGACCAGAATGACCTAAAATGCATGTCAGAAAAAAACGATTTTTTATCTGGAACAGTTTAATGAGAAAATTGGCGAATTCGGAGAGGTCAAATTGAAGTGACGAAACAACTTTTAAAACTTCGGTTTGGGCGTGCATGACACAAAACAGTTTTAAGTTTCGCGAACACTAAAACCGCGAAAATCAAAACAACGAGTTTCGCTAGAGCAAACAAGACGGACAGGAAAATATAGCGAACGACAGAATCGTAGTTGAAGGCATTTACGGAAGAGCACTCCCAATAGTGCTGCTGCAATAGTTTTGGAGCAGTTCTCGAGGATTCGGATGGATATTGGGGAGATAGTGCATAACAATTTTAATTTTTGCCAACACTGAAACCGCAAAAATCAGAACAACGAGTTTCGCTAGAGCAAACAAGACGGACAGGAAATTAAAGGGAGCGACAAAATCGTAGTTGAAGGCATTTACGGAGGAGCATTCCGAGCTGTGACAATTGTGCTGCTGCAATCGTTTCGGAGCCATTCTCGAGGATTCGGAGGGGTATTGGGATGATTTTGCTACCCTTCCCAGACCGCGACAAGACGGTGCTAGAGACGGTTAAAAGCATGTGAAGCTGTGTTTAGACACTAGCCAGTCGTTTTAAACCTAGCTTTGTTCTCCGCCTGCATGTACTATGTACTTCCGGGCAAAAATTACAATTCTCATGCTTCAACAAGCAAAAATTCCAACTATCTATAGCTTAAACTGTAATTTAATCCAAAAACTTGATATTCTGTTAGATTTTTTTCGTGGCTGCAAACAATGTCATTGGACTAATGATTTTTTAGTCAGCTAGTCTTGGTACAAGTAACAAACTTGTATCCTCTAAACTTGCATCTCGATTAGTTAGTTTCACTTCAGCAGACCACAATTTTGTCAATACTTGTTTGAATCTGAAAAACTATATGTTAATTTTAAAAAAATTGTCTCTGAGTCTCAAAATGCAACGTAGTGAAACCAAAACGTTTTCGACTGGAGATTGTAAGGCTCTCATCTGATGAAAACAACAGAAAAACAATCAAAAAACTTTTCAATGGCACCAGTATCTCTGCAGACTTATACATGAATTCACCGTTGTCCTGTCCATCAAAATCAGTTTTGAAAAACAATTTTTTTCTTTTTGATTGATTCAAAAAGACCAGATCCTCATTGGTACTACTGGCTACCAAATCTAGCATGCCACAACCTAATCTAGCGGCACAATCAAATTTTTCTAAATTAGTTTGCAAATCATGGCTTGCCTGAATAATTGACCAACCTGAGCAAACTAAATATCAGTTCCAGTGAAAATCCATCACATTGAAGGTTTCATAATGTACCCTGTGTTCCTCAAACCATAACGCCAATTAAAACTCTGTGACACGTCACTTTTTCAAATTTCAGTTTCGTTTGCTATCTTAAAACTAAAATGGACAATTGCAAGATAGCTGGCATGAATTAAGACTTTTTAACGCCACATTTATATCTCGCGCAACCTCATTTATATCTCTCGCAACCAAAAAATTGGCAAGGACATAAACTAACACTGCGGGTGCTTTTGCATGCAAATGTTTGCATGAGAAAAGAGGGTTTTTTCCATGTGCTTAAGAAACAACTTCCTTGTATTGTTTTTGTTCAAATGCATTCAATTATACAACCTGATATATTTGGTTTGATAGAAAACTTTGACAGGCTATATATTTCACTTTTTTGACACAATATCTTGTAGCTGCGTTTTTTGCCTTAGATTTGACTAAGCATTGAATTTTTGCTTTATCTTTTAATTTTTTAAGGCTTCGAATGTCAATGTAATTATCATTGTTTGACCCAAGTGTTGAAAATTTTAGAATCTAAATAGAAATGTAAGCAAACAATAACGTTTTTGTTTCAATAAGGGTTAAAAATTGTAAACACATTTTTCTTTGTCATAAAGCAAACAGCAAAAACCAAATCTGTTTCATACATTTGCTTCTTTGTTTTTTTTTCATAAATTTTTAGCTCGGTTTCACTTAAATTAAGTCATCTCGCTTAGAAAAAAGCTAAAGAAAATTATTGAAACCAGTTTATACTTCATTAATGAGCTCAAATTACCTTTCCAAGCTTGCGAATTACCGGTGAATGCTCATTTCAACACTTTTTTAATAAGCTATGTTTTGAGTTCATACCTTTTGGCGTGTAAATAAACAGTTAGCTTAAGAGATATCTATTCAAATTCCATCTTTTTCAAATGAAACTTATCTGTAATTAGCGGGTTTGCTATAAATAGTAGTCTTCCCACCCTGCTTTCATTTTGATCAAAATCAAAAAGAAAGTCAAGTTTCAAGTTTATGAAAAACTACGGCGTGAACTATAAATTGCCCACTTTTTTTACAAGAAATTTATGATCAAAGTTTTCACTTTTTAATAAAATGAATTATTTTTTCAGATCGCAATTGTGTTTGGTAGTAAACATGGAACTTACTCCAATTTTTTTATGTGGCCTGCCTTGTCGCTTCCCCAATGTTTAGCTGTTTTTTTTCTGAGCCTTTGAAAGGAATGAGGAAGCGTTCCCCTGAGGTTTCTAAGAGAAAAGGGCAATAACAATTTCAGATTTGGTTTTGGAAGGTTATATTAATAACGAAAACTTATATTTTTTTTCCAATTTTGTGTGGTCAAAGCTAGGCAATCAAAAAACAAATGCTCAAATGCTCTTTTTAAAAATTTACGTTTCTGGAAATTTCATTATTTGATAATTCCAGTGGAATCTGCGCGTTTCGTCCAGAAAAAATTGAAATGAAATTTTGTACAAAAACTTTCGTCACAATCCAAAATTGTGTTGATGACTTCAGATATTTTTTATTAAAATTGAGTCAGATCTCTGGCCTCACAACCCATTCTTTTTGATGAATCAAAAACCTATAACTAAAAATATTTTCTATTTGTCATACATCAGTTTTAATAAACAATTTTTTCTCTTTGATTGATACGAAAAGACCACATCTTCATTAATACTACTAGCTACCAAGCCTAGCATGCCACAACTCAATCCAGCAGCAAAATCAAATTTTTCTAATATAGTTTGCCAATCAAGGAGTACCTGAATAAATGACCAACATAAGCAAAATAAATGTCACGTAAAAATCCATCATATTGAAAGTTATCAATTTGTACCCTCGGTTCCTTAAACCATGACGCTAGTTAAGACTTTGTGATAGGTCACTTTTTTACACTTCAGTTTTGTTTGCACTTTTAATACTAAATAGACAAGTGCAATTTTGTTGGCTTGAGTTAAGTGTTATTAACGCCACATTTTATATCTCAAATGAAAAACCAACAATATATCCCAACCTAAAAGAGGATGATGCAAGGACATAAATTAACAGTGTGGTTGCTTTTGCACGCAAAGGTTTGCATGAAGAAAGTAGGTTTTTGCTTTTTTTTCCATATGCTTAAGAAACAGTTTACTTGTATTGTTTTTGTTCAAATGCATTCTATTGTACCACCTGATATATTTGGTTTGATACAAAATTTTGACTTGCTATATATCTCGAAAAAAAATTATTTCACTTTTTGACATATGAAGCTGTAGCTGCGTTTCCTTGCATTAGATTTGACAAAGAGTTGAATTTTTGCTTTATCTGTTACTTTATAAAACGTGTATTGTCATTCGGATACAAGATTGATTTTAATTTCTTCTTTTGGCTCATCTGCTGCTGAAATAGCGGCTCCTGAAAGCGTAGTTTATCATTGTTTTCCGCTGTTTGATCTTTGACACACATAATTGCGGTGAGATTTTTCCAGCCGAATTTGAAATACATGGAAACCATAGTGTTTTTTATTTCAATTAGTATTCTAAAGTTCTTATCACTTTTTTCTTTGTCAAAGATCAAACAGCAAAAACCCAATCTATTTCACACATTTGCTTGTTTGTTCATTTCACAAATTGTTAGCTCAATTTCGCTTAAATTAAGTCATCTCGCTGTGAAAAAAATGAAAGAAAATTATCGAAGCTAAATTATACTTAATTAACGAGCTCAAATTACTTTTCCAAGCGTAAGAACTACCGTTGAAAGCTCATTTCAACTATTTTTGAAGAGATATTTTCTTTAGTTTAGTTTCTTTACAACGAGAGAAAAAAATTATCAGGTTTTGATGATCAAAACAATCATTGCATAAAGAAAAATTAGGCACTAAAATTAATGCTTCGAATGTTTCCTGAAAACATTTACAGTATTTGCAAGTTGTTGTACTTGATAAGTTCAGTTGAACTGCGCGCTTTGTTCAGAAAAAAAAAACAAAATTTTTTCTCCCGCAGGTCAAAATGGTGTTGACACCATACTTTTTTAGTAAATTGAAACAGATCAGTGTCTTTGCAAATAATTTGCAAGCCAAATTTTAAAAAAATACTCATATCGAAAAGTTTTCCTGTATGTGGAATTCATCACTAGAAACAATTAGATAACCTTCATCTTGTCAGGTACCACTGGATACCATATACAGGTCGCACAATTCAATCCAGCAGCAAAACGAGACCTTTCTCTAATAAGTTTGAAATTGTAAATGTAACTGAACTTGACAGACTAGTGAAACTAAATTTTCTGTCCAGTAAGTGTCCATCAATTCAAAATTCGTTAATAATTTCAATATAATCGTCACATCAAGACTACCAGTGAAAATAAGTGATATAACTTTTTTCCACTAAATTTTTTTTGGTTGGTTTTAATCCTTAACTGCTCAATCACAAGTTATTGACTTTAATTAGAAGTTTTCTAATCGACATTCGTTTTTTGTAGACCATGAAAGCATTTCGGAAAGATAAACTATTTTTGCGAGAGCTTTGGCCAGCAAAGACTCGCTTAAGTCCAGTGAGTTTTTCAATTTTTACTTTTGTTCTATTACAAATTCATTAAAATGTGTCTTTTAACAACCACATAAATCATAACACTCATATTTTTGATTTCATCAAAAATTTTTTATAGCAACAGCTCTACGCTTAAAAAATCATTTAAGCGCTTCAAAAATTTTTTTTTAAAAAAACTAGATTTGAGCAAGCTTAGATTATTTCAAAACCCGGACTTTTTGTAGAAAAAGTGAGGTCATTGGCACACAAATCTGGTTTTGGTTGAGGTTCATCGAACAATTCCAATTAATTACTTCCAATTAACATATTTGTAGATAACATATTCATGAGGTAGCGGCTCTATGAACAGAGTAAAGTAAAAGCAGACAAGGACGAGCCTTGCCGAACACAATAAAAATAGTTTAGGTTAGCATTGGCTGTACTTGATAGCTAGTTATTGATAAAAATGATCACTTTCAAAATGAACAATTATTTGAGACTTAGGTCGAAAAAAAGAGAACTCATACTATCACACAAGCTGTGCTTGAATAAACACAAAACAATGTCCAAAAGGGATTGAAAGAATAGTCATTTCTACGCTCTATCACGATAAGTACAAGTCATGGATCCAGCGGCAACCGCCTACTCGTGGTGGATTCGTCTCCAACTGGAGCAAATGGTGCCAACCCTGCCGCAACAGCGACAGACTTCCCAGAAAGGGACCCTATTCGTCACTCAACCCGGGTTTTTGGTAGTGGAGAAGACAACGCCAGCCTCTTTTCTCCTGCTCCAACTACTGATGGCTGGTATTGAACCCAACCCCGGTCCGGCACAGAAAGTCAACTGCAAAGTCTGCTCCCGAAAGATGAAAACACAGACAATCAGATGCCACCAATGCAAAGAATGGATGCACCTGAAATGCAGCGGCATGCGCAAGACAGCCGAGTACCTCTCTCAGCCAGACTGGAGATGCCCCCCCTGCACTGCAGAGACCCCCCGACAAACCCAGAAAGTGAAGTTCAAGCTACTACAACTGAACTGCAATGGCATACAGAATAAAGCAAAAGAGCTCAGCAACTACCTACAAGAAAGGAAGATCACAGTTGCCGCCCTTCAAGAGACCAAACTACAAGAACGGAACAAGACGCCGAAGTTCCCTGGCTATACTGCCATCCGACGGGATCGTGGTCAAGGAGGTGGCGGACTCATGACCCTCATTCACGAAACTGTCGACTTCAACACCATGGACATAGATCAGCAGAACGACGGCACGAGAGAAGTCCAGGGAGTCAACATCAAGATGAACGAAGTTGAATTGAACATCATCAACTACTACATCCCTCCCTCCAGCAGCTGTCCTCAAGGTTACAAGGCGTCCCTGCAAGACCTCCTCTCCAGCAGCAAGACAATCCTGGTAGGAGACGCGAACGCACACAGTTCCTTGTGGCATTCCAGCAACCAAGAAGACACCCGTGGCTCCGAACTGGCAGAAGAAATTGACTCCTCCTTCGGCGTCCTCAACACCGACCACCCAACTCGCCTCCCACGAGGAGATCAGCCATCCTCGCCGGACATCAGCATGGCCTCCTCCGACCTGCTTCTCGACCTCTCCTGGAAAACAGAGATCACCCTGGGCTCAGATCACCTTCCCATGAAGATCGAACTGAAGAGGGACACAGAAGTCAGAGCACCCAAGCGCACCTTCGTGAACCTCAGCAGAGCCGACTGGGATACCTTCAAACAGGAAACAGAAGAACTCTTTCTGAGCGAAGAAGAACCATCTGACACCCACAGCGGAGAGAAAGTCTTCAGGAAGATTCTGAACACTGCTTCTGCTCACAACATTCCCTCCGGACGCATTCCCAAAGCCAAGCCCAACATTCCGCCAGCAGCCTCCCGCCTGATCAAGCAAAGAGACGAAACAAGAAGAAACAACCCTCACTCCGAAGACATTCCGACCTTGAACGCCAGGATAGACTTCCTCATTTCCAAGCAAAGAATGGAGAAATGGAAAGAGCATGTGGCAACATTCGACAGAAAAACCAATGTGACCAAACTCTGGAAGACAATCGGCGCGATCACAGGAAAGAAACAAAGTGCCCCTCCAAATCAAGGAATAAAATTCAACGAAAAACAGATTAAAGACGCCAGCAGTATGAGCAACGCTTTCAATATACAATACGCAAGACCAATGAACCACAAGACCGAGAAAGACAACAGGAAAATAAACAGAAACATAAAGAAACAACCTCTCAACGACGCCCCAGTCATTACCTCCAAACAAGTAAAAACTGCCATACAGAACGCGAAGAACTCCAAAGCATTCGGCCCAGACAACATCTCGACCACTCACATGAAACACCTCGGACCAAATGCTATCAACTACCTCACGAAGATCTTCAACCTGTCGCTCAGCAAATGCCAGATCCCAGCAATTTGGAAGTCGTCAGTCATTATTCCGCTGCTGAAACCAGGCAAAGACGCAGGCCTCAGCAACTCGTACAGACCCGTCTCCTTGCTTTGCCCAGCCTCGAAGATCCTGGAGAAGTGCATCCAACCTCTCATCACCGAACACCTCCACTTCGCCAGTCACCAACACGGCTTCCGGTCCAAGCACTCAACGGTCACCGCTCTTTGTGACATCACGACAGCCATCTCCAACGGCTTCAACAGAAAGAAACCAGCCGACAGGACTCTGCACGGTTAAGCATTCCAAGCTCCTCGACCTCATCAACAAGACCAGTGCCCAGTGCTCTGAAAAGATGGCTCGCGAACTTCCTACAAGGACGACAAGCAAGAACACTGTTTCGCGACTCTCTCTCAAAAGCACGGATAGTTCGGTTTGGAGTGCCACAAGGATCAGTTTTGTCGCCACTCCTTTTCAACTACTACGTCGCAGACGCACCTAGCCCTCCGGACGAAATCAAGATCAAGTCCTACGCAGACGACTTCACGTCCCTCATTCTCGGCACCGACATACCAGCAATGGCAGGAAAACAAACGGAGTACCTCGCAGAACTAGTGAACTTCTTCGAAGAGCGAAACCTCCAGATCTCCATTGACAAGAGTTTTGTCACGCTGATGACACCACAGACAGCCCAATACAAAACCGTTCCTGAAGTGAAGATAAACAAAGAACAAATAAGAATGAACAACCAAGCGAAGATCCTCGGCATCACTTTCGACACCATGCACACTTTCGGGGCCCATTGCAGAGACACTGCGAAGAAATGCTCTCAACGCAACAACGCCCTGAAAGCGCTTGCCGGCACTGACTGGGGAAGCGACAAGGAAACACTCCTCATGACCTACAAAGCCGTTGTTCGCTCTAAACTTGAGTACGGCGCCGCTGTGATAACGCCCACACTCTCCGAAAGCAACATCGAGAAACTACAGAAGGTCCAAAACAGCGCCCTGAGAACAATCACCGGATGCCACGCCATGACTCACATAGACCACCTTCACCAAGAAACATCCGTTCTACCAGTTAGACGACACCTCAGAATGCGAACGATACAACATCATCTCGCCAACCACTTGCCAGATCACCCAGGAAACCAACTCACGAAAGAACCCAAGAACCCACCAAGACTCATGAAAGAAACCCTCCAAACACGATATGAAGAAAGATACATTGAACCTTTACTCGACAGCAATAGACCTCTAACCGAAAAGAAGTACAGAAACCTGCTAAAAACGATCCACACAAATGAGGTACGCGACGCCTTACAAACCTACGAATACCCAGCAGTCCTCGGACACAATCCACCAAAAATTGCCAAAGAAGAAACCGAATTACCAAGAACAACAAGAAGAACACTGGCACAGCTCAGATCCGGCTACTCAAAGTTCCTGAACTCGTACATGAACAGAATTGACCCGACAGTAAGCGAACTTTGCCCGGACTGCCAGCAAACAAGCCACACAACTATACACCTGTTCGACTGCATCGCAAATCCTACGAACTTAACCCCAGCCGATCTCTGGAAGCAACCGAAGAAGACAGCAATATTCCTGAAACTCCCCACAACCCTGGACCCAACAACGAGCGACGAATAGATCTCAGAAGGGCAACAACAACAAGTACAAGTCATTGTTGCATGAAAAAGCAGTAATTAGGGAGCCCATGAGGTCTATGACCAGCAGATATCATAACATCTGTTGACGAAGTTAACAAAATTGCTTTGCCCCATTAGAAAATAAGCGTTATTATTATGATGACGGTATTAAGTCGCTCAATTTTGGTGATCAAAGAATTGGGCAAAAAAGACAAAAATTGAAAACACCTTGTTGAGCACGCTGTGGTGACAAAAAATGCAGGAAATGAGACTTCCATGAACTGAAATTGTTTATGAAGAAAACGAGATAATGGACCACAATAGTGAAAACGCATTCATTGTTCCAGATCTACGGTTTTGGCGCACTGGAGAAGTGTTAGATCTAGAAACTGATGACTCAGACATTGTTGACTGGGAGGCGTCTGCCATTAAAAAATATTAACAGCTATCAGCTTTCATCAACTCAGAAGCTATAGAAGACAATGAACTACCTCCAGCCAAGCGCTCGCATAAGTGTTAAGAGTAACACATGAAGATAATACTTAACGCATGGCCGCTTCAGTTCAAGTTTTACCAATCGTTTCCTCAAAATACTGAAAATGTAAATGCAAGCTACCTTTAGAGCTGTGGAAGAGCTTTCATTAAATTCTGCAAACAAATTGATTGTCTATTTTACGGGATTGATCCAGTATTTAGCGGGGTTGATATGTTATTTTAATCTCGTAAGATGAATTGTATGAGTTCGGGTTCGGAAAATATCAGGCTCAAGCATGTTTCTTTCCCCCGCCGCGAGATATGATATTTTTGAAAGAGCTAAATACAACGGTTATGGATGGCTCACAAGATCCATCGCCTTACTACTTAATTACTTTTCCCAAAGTTGGAACGTTTTTTTTAGCGCTTGGGATTAAGCAAGCGTAATGAAACATTCAAACTTTGGTAAAAGTAATTGAGTAGTTAATTTTTCATTCGGCTTTGACCTTCCATCTTAATAATTTCAATTACGAATTGACTCTAGCAGGGAGATTATTGTGACCAATAATCGTGTTAGTAAACCCAAGGCCAATACGTTTTTAAGAACTTTTAGCACGAATAACACGTTTTTTGTCCGAGCTAATTCTAAGTCAATTTATCAGCTCAAGAAGAATAGGGCTTGGTCAAAAATAAATTAGAGCACACATGCAATGAACATAATAGAAAAAATATCAAATCCATTTCGTCTAGCAAACTGAGTCTTTAAACAGCATGAGTAACGAACAAATGCAGAACTCTGGGGACGAGAATTCTGTGAATTTTGAAACTTGTTGGCACCAGGAAATAATTCTTCTGTATAAAAGGTCCGGCACTGACTCAGCAATTCTATTAGGGAGTACTTCCGATTCGTGGAATGGAGAATAAAAAGCTTATTTAAGGAATGTATATCACGGCAAAATAAATTTAAGAACTATCAGTTTTCATCTCCATACAAGAGACAAACGAAAATCATTTCGCTATCAAGCTGTTTGCAAAAATTTAGAAGAACCGTTTTGAATAATGAGTTGTATGTTTGAATGAGCACATTCAAGTAGTTCATGGCCTCAATTTCAAACGATCCTTCACAACTTAAGAAAAATAAATTACACGGTTACAAACAAATACAGCAAGCACAAGCAAGTCTAACTAATAAGATTTATTTCTCAAAAGGATATTTACAAATTAGGAATGAATACAAGCTGGGAAAACATGAATTTACTTGATTTTAAAGTTAACTTTTAAAATTTTCGTTTTTATTTGACACATTCTTATAGTCCTAAGAAGGCTTAACTAAGCATAATACAAAAACAAGCACCTTAGGTAAGGGTAATGAAAAACAATTTCAGCTATATTTAAACTTGTCATTTGAATTGGAGGATTATAATTTCTCTATTGTATATTACAAGTTTTATACAAAAAGAGTTACTGCAGTAATAAATATTGGGTTTCTGAGACTTTCGATGATCGAAACGATCACAATAAGGTTAAGCTACTACGACATTTTAATACAAAATATTACACAATTTTTTTGTTCTGGATTTTAAAACTTTGAATTTATTTACATGCTCCAGAAAATTGCATTCGATTTGTGCATTTGGAAGGAATGATAATAATGATAAAAATTGACTTGCTGCACGCTTGGAAACCTTTGAAAGAATTCTCGAAATTCCATTTTGCACTTCTTGATCGTATATTAAACATCAGCATCTTTGGCACAATTTTTTTGATTATCGTACAGTTTACGGTTTTTGTCTCTTTGGCGTGAGATTCCGTCCAAGATTCAGTTTGAACAGTTTTGCTTGAGCCTATCCTTTCATATAGTACTAGAAACATATGATCCCGAGGTGGTGAAGATAAGAGAGGTAGTCTTGAATCTCATTCAGCGTTCCAGCCCCTTTAAACCCTTTTGATGAAGTCCAAAGACAGCGTCTCTGGTATTGTAATAGACAGTAGCGACACCTAAAACACATCAACTCATGACTAAACTACTTGATCGCATATCAAAAAACAAACTTAAATGGATTACTTTTTGACACCCTTTTTTGGTAGCATTTTGGAATTGACAATCGTTGAAAAGCTTAGTTTACACAAAAATGAACAATTATTAAATTTTGTGGGACAGTTGATAGTATTTCTACCTGCGAGGGGTGGTAGGGGAATGTGATTGGGAAGAGGTGCTTGCTGTCCATCAGCAGTGACCCCCCTGCTCCACCGACACCGGGGGGACTAGGTCTCTGCTTCAACTTCTCCTCTGTCTTGCGAATGAAATCTACAGACACTTTGTCCTCGTAGTCATTGATTGGAGTGTACAGACTCAACACTTTGATTATCTGCAATCAAACAACACAAATTTAGCTTTCAATTACTTTATAACCACAACTTATCACAAATATACTAAATTCACTTCGCTTGTATACTGATGATTCTTAGATCTGTTCTTAGATGACTTTTGACACTAAATTGTTTTATACTTCGCCAATTAAACATATCCGAGACAAAAAAATAAATAGTACACAGAGAAGCTAAGCCGAGTATCGGAACACTTCCGATATCACAAAATTGCGTTACAACATGGTGAATGGAAAAAAACTTCAATTTATGGCCTTAAATCTCTTCAAATTTCAAGATTAATCTATAAAACACACTTTTTTGACAGAATAAAACCAATTTGAGACACAGAGACGAAGCTGTACCTCGCAAACAATAGCAATAAAACGACGAAAAGGAGATCATTAAATAAAAATTAGGCAAGTCGAAAGTGCCACCAAATATAAATCAACTACTTTCTTCTATTTGCGCGTTAGGTTGGGAACAAGTAGATTGCTACTAATAAACTACGCTAAATGGTTCGCTAATGTGAAAAATGGATCAACAGGTAATTTTTTCCGCTAGGAAATCCGAAAATTAAAATCCACTTTCGGAACTAGAAGTCGATAAATTTTTCATTGACTTTACATTTTCGCTGTTCGTTAGTGGAGTTTGCCTTCCTTTTAGAATTGAGTTGAAAATTAATCTCAAAAATCAAACCGCGGAAAATTCTAAGACTTCCTGAAAAAAAATCATCAAGACCTGTATAAAAGTATACACGATGTTCATGACTCTTAAAAACGAGCTGACGGAAACTAGGACGAAAACTACGAATCCGAAAATCAACATCGAAACAATAAACTGAAACTAACCTCGCCTAAATACTACATAAATGATGGTAACTTGTTTTTTAATTTCCAAGAAATTGAGCATGGCAACTTATCATTCCTACTAAATTTACCATTCTGTGAACATGTTATTTACGGGGGAAAAGTCTAGTACCCGATTGCAGCACTCTTGCTGATCTCAAGGGTAAAGAAACTTTCTCAAATTGAAATAGATTTATTTCCAACGAATTTTTATGGTAATTACTATGGGGTTTCTCGTTTATCTTATTGAACTATTTAATTTCCACCCTGGCTATTCGGAATGTTTTGACCAAATAAATTTTCAGAACTAGACGTCTCAAAAGACTAATTGTCGCAAACAGGAAAAATACATTTTCGCCTTAGTTAATTTTCCCAGTATAATTAAAACGAGCTTTGTTCAGTTCTAGTGCAAACATTATGGGTTCACTAACTTGTTGGTTAGTGAGTTTCTTGCACATGAACACGATGTTGTCGACATCTGCGTCTGTTTTCTTGCCCACTTGCAGCAGCTGTGCGATCTCCACCAGCACTGCCAGCTGTTCCTCGGTGCCACATTCTGCCAGTCTGTGGTTGCGAAGCCACTCCTCCAACTCAGACAAGTTGTACCTGAAGTATCATTACATTCATTACTTTAAAAAAAAATACATAATAATAAGATCCTAAAACAGTTTACATCGTACAGTGAAGACTAAAAAATAAAATTAAGGATCAAAAACATGATGCGTATCTGTATAATTTAATTGGTTAATCTGCCACGAAAATGTTTCGGAGCATCTTTCAAATTTCCTTTATGGAGACCAAACTATCATACTTGTATCCTTGTAGGAAGTAATAAACGTATTTTTCAGTAAAGAGTGGTAACAAATAGTCACAATGTGAAAATTATTTGAAGTGAATGATGTTGTGCGTACCTGATCTGCATGCCCTTGAACCAGTGGCACATCTCCCTTCGCAGCAACAGGTTGTTCACAGTAGACGACACCACCATGTATATGATCTAGGCAGACAACGTGAGATTTTATGCTTGACTATTTTTTGATCAAATTAACCCAATTTGAGGAAACTCGATCAATAAATAATTTTTATTCCGCTGAGAATTCTGAAAAAGAAACTAATTCTTGTTTTTTACGCCATTTGTTTTTAAGTTCTTTTAAAGCGTATATAGCTTTCCTCAAAATTAAGAAATCAAGTCAAATTTGGCGTGAACTTTCCTGAAAAACGACAAAAAAAACCAATGCGACATATATAAGTTTCTTCCCTCCGTCTTTTACACTTCAATGCGTTAAAGCCTTATTTTAGAAATTGGTTAGCGAAAAATGCAACCAGAGGTTTCTTTTTTCACAATTTCTAGACCGGTGTTTGACTTAAACAATTTTAACGACATTTGAAAACCACGCCAAACCGATCTCTTCCCGTTCTCTACAATTTAGTATACGACTGACCTATGTGTATCGGAAATTAAATAACGCTAGCTACTACCACTAAAGCAGTAACAGCAACTATTAAATTGACAAGACTATTCAGCAACCAAAGAAAACCCAAACTCTTTCAGATTTGGCACGATAGTTTTCGAGAAAATCAAAAGTTTCCGAACGGTCTAAATTTCAAATGTCGATTTTTTCTGCGTTTAAACTAATTTCTACAAAAAAGTTCGTAGTTGCTCAGCAGACAAAACTGCTGCTACCTTTTCTTTCGATTGATCCCTTTATGCCAGATTTGCCATGATAGTTTGAGAAAAGTCAAGTTTCCAAAAACGGTCAAACTTACAACATTTTTCTACATTAATTAGGTTATAGCCGTTTCTGCGGGAAGGATTCTAACAGCAGTTCTTATGATTGAGCCTTTGATCTCCAGTGTTTAGCAGAGTAGTTTTCAAGAAAAGGTAAAAATTTTCCTAGAAACGGTCAAACTAAAATTTGGACATTTTCTGAAGCCATAACGCTTTGTCTACAAAAACAAAAGCGAAGCCAAAAAAAGTTATCAAGAAATTCCCCCACTACAATTTTCGAAGGCCGCCGGGTAAGGTAGAGAGACAAGCAGAATATGCGACACAGGGTCTTCCCATCACACAGGGTATTTGCATTAATCATACAGGGTCTTTTCGCCACTTTTGAGAAAGCAAAGGTGCCAGCAAAGAAGCTTCACTTGTGTAAAAAACAGTTGAGAAAAAAAAACAGTTCTAAAAACAAAAGTCAAAGAAATGAAATCAAAACCCGAAAAAAGTCTAAAAAACAGTCCCTTCAATCGAATTGACAATTGTTTCATTAGCTGATCAGATTATTTTCGGATTAATTCTGGTATCAACCCTGTCAGCTAAAGGAACAAAAATTTTTGTGATAATTCATCTGGTTGATACGTTAGCATCACGGAAAATTATCAATTTACGACAGAACATCATAGCAAAATTATTATTAGCAAAATTTTAATACGCATCAACAAAAATGGACGCTTTTTAGACATCTAGTCAGTGAAAAACTAGTTGCTAAAAATTTTTCAGTTGCAAATGTTTGTACCACAATTCACGTACCAGCGAAGCAAATGATTTTTCAATTGAAAACTATGAATGACTTATCCATGAACAAATTTCTTCTCAAATGAAAACTATGAATGACTTATCCATGAACAAATTTCTTGTCTTATATTAAACATCAAACAATGTCGGATAACTCCCTTCCGATGCACTCTACATAAAGCAGTTCTATTAAACGCGTTCAGCCAAAAATGTATTCGGTTAAAATCGCTAAGGATCACTGTCAAATTCTCGGCCCTAGTGACATCAAAAACACAAAGTGAGAAAAATTACCCAAGCAGAGCAGCAGTTTCTGATGTATCGCCAAAACAACAATTTGGCAGTCCAGCGAACGTTATCCCACAAACAGAAATACACAGAAGTCAAAGAAGTAAACCAAAAATGGGAGCAAACTTTGTTAACAGAGTTTGCATTACCGGGCATAACGATGTAGCACAGAATGACGAGCAGTTTTATCAACTGTCTAAGCAAAAAGCTCTACAGCATGAAAGGCGGATGGTTGTGTTTGCAACGTTACAAGGGTTGGATTTACGTCAAATGACCGCTGACTCGTTGTCCAACTTACATTTTCTAGAGTTCCCAAGATATTCTATCAACTAGGCATTAAATACATATCAATTCAAGGATGCCTTTTACCCATAGTTTACCATCTGCTTATAAAAAAAAGAATCATCGTTTTACCTCCTGGTGATGTTTTAAAAGTCAATTCTTCCAAACAAATTACAATTGACTTCGAAGTGTTTGTAAGAAAATCAATTGCAATAATAAATTCCAATACGTTTTGCCTCTTCCCCATAAGTCGGTGACTAACCACAAACTCAGTCATCAGGCCCCACCATTTATCACAACACTCAACTAAACTTACGGGAGCACATTCGATTAAATCTCGCAACAGCATTTCTGCCTAAAGAAGACGTCCTAGCTGCCGGTGATTTTCTCCGAAGTATGGCATCTGCAGACATCAACCGATCTTCGATTATTCCGAGGACACTTGCATTGGTAGATTTAACAGGTTCGGCATAGAACATTGGAACAACGATTAAGAAGGATGTAATAGCGATTTTGTTAAATTAGTGAACGGCAAGCATCCTTGCTTTTCCTGTTCTTTGATAGTTAATTCTGCTCACGTTTGATGTCAAAGCACAAAATAATTTTGTCGACGTCATAATAGACAGAGGCAAAGCTGCGCTTCGCAAACAACTGCGAGAACACGACCGAAAATCAGCTCTATCAAATGAAATAAGAAAAAGCAGAAATAAACTTCGAATTAGCAAAACTCGGCTATGTGTCGGTTTCGAAACTGCGACCTGCCAAACTTGAGTCTCACTCAATAACCACTCAGCCACGGGTACTTAAAATCCCCAAAAACTAGTCACAAATAATGCAGCTACATATGCTAATAAATTGTCAATTCGATGAAGCAAAAGTAGCACTAAATACAAAAGGACGAAATTTTGCTTGTTGTAAATTGGAAAGCATAATGCTATGTTATGTATAAATTATGCTAAAATTATGTATAAATTATGCATTTCAAAAAACTTGCGAGATACATTAAGTTGGAAAGTTTCTAAATAGAGCTTTTTATCATTGTACTGCTGTTTGAAACAAATAACTTTTTTCGGTTCATTTGATGACATAAAATTACATCAGCTGTGTTAACTTTTTACAAATCAAATGTCGACGCACATATGATATTATACTGCTACCGCAGCCTACCGATTCAAAAACGCCACCAAAAGTAGCACTTTTATTTGCGAATTAGGTTGAAAAAATTCGTACAAATACACTTTGCTTCGCTACCTTTCGGTCAAAAAGGACGAGTGACCTTGGACAGATTTGTATTGGACTGCTTTTGCGGTTTCTTCTGATTTTTTTTTGTACGGACTGTTTAAAACCAGCGTGCTCCTTGCATTTAATAAAGCTAAAGTGAAAACTTACTTTTTAACTGAATAAATTTTTTTTACAGAGGTAAAGCTGAGCTTCGCACCAATTGCGATACAACAAGTATAGGATCAAAACAGCACGACACTTAAAAAATATCGAAGAAGAATTCGAACGTTGCTATCGTTGAAGAAACAACTCGAAAACCAAAAAAAAATAGAAAATAAGTTTTTTTATGTTCAAATATATTTAGAAAATCAGAAAATCTAAGTGGTGTTCAATTTGAGCATTCAAAAACTTAAATTTGGAGCCAAAGACTTTAAGATCTCATAAACAATATCGGAAATTTATAAGAAACAAAATATTAGGTAAATAAGCCGACAGAATCAAAGCCGACAGCCAATTAGCTGAAAATCAACCAAAATCTTATTGGAAAAATAAATGTACTGCCCAAATAGTATCCACAAAAGCCATTTATGTACTGAAATCAAGTTGTTATACACACCGAGAGCTTAATCGAAAGCCGAAAAATCATAATATCGATATTAAGCGTAATACCGATGCTTTATCACTATAAAACCAACTAGATCTATCAAAATGAATGAAGATAATTTTGAAAAAACATTCCACATCAATAGAATGCAAATTAGCATCAGAACAAGACTGACCAAGGGGTAACAAAACAGAAAAAAACCTGGGCAGAAACCTTTCATGCCGAAAAAACTTTAAATAAAAACTTCTAATAAATAAAAAAAATTTGAGTATCCCTTCCCCTCCGAACACATAAGCCGCAAAAAAAGACAAAAAATGAGAAAATATATATATATATATATATATATATATATAAATATATATATATATATATAAATATATATCGCGTTGAAAAAGTTACAACCAATGTAAAAAAATTCGATTCGGCTAAAACACTTAAAGCAACTACAGTGAAAATTGTTTACAGCAAAAATGAACAACTCTTAGATGTGGCAACTAAGCTGAAAAAAGATAAGACAAATAATAGGATGAAATTTTTTGAACCGTTTGAAAAAAAAATCAGGTCCTGGTCAGATTCGAACGAGCCCTGGACCTTTGACGCCCCAGGCGTATTCGTCGTTACCTCCAAGCTAAGTGTGCAGGAGACGATAAAAAATTTGAATTCATGAACCACCAGGCGTCGATGAGTCATGCGAACAACGTTTCTTACGGGAAAAACTAGTATCCGATTGCAATACCCTTGCTAATCGCAAGGGTAAAAATTTATTGAAAACTTTTGAAGTTCATTGAAAACTTAGGTTTGATATTTTTGTCTGAATGAACGTATAATAAAATCAATTATCGCACACTGCAAGCATGCAAGCTTTCCGCTATACCCGCATCTTTCATTCAGGACTGATTATTTTGAGGAAGCTTATAACTCACTTGTTTGAACAGCTGCTTTACGACATCGAAGTCCAGTGAGTGCCTCGAGAACACGTTGAGGAAAATGGACAGCTGAAACGATCGGAAATTAAAGACATCTCACCAACTAGCAACATTTTAAAATCAACAATTTCAACTAGCGACAATTTAAAATCAACAATTTCTATCTTCATCAGATGACGTGGACTAAACTGCCTTAACATTTAAGCCACAACCTGATTGCTGTCACATGTTACCTGTTTGAGAATAGTGTCCAGAGTGTATTGCGGTTTCTTGTTTGGTTCGCCTTGACTGGCTGCCCTCTTTGTGGCTGCCCCTCCTCCTAAGGCCTTGCCACTGCTCATGATCTTGTTCAGACCCTCATTCTCCAACATTCCAGAGACTATGGAACAAAAGTTTCAATTGTTTCCCATGCAACTTATCTATGGGGAGTTTAGTAATCTGGCAGCACTATAATGAGCCTATCCACTAGGATTTGATTTGAATTTGCGATACAAAATTAAATGCAAGATAATGATGGTCGTATAAAAAAAAAGATAAAATAAAATGAATTATATTGAAAAAATAGTCGCCTGAAAACTCAAAAAAAATCGGCAATTCTTATAGAAACCTATTAATTAATTCAGGCAACACTATCAGCCTTTATTTCTTTCTTATTACTAGATGGAAAGGACAAGGAAAATGCGAGGTTTCGGTCCTAAAATCCAAACCTAACAACTTGGCTCAAAATCTTGGAACCAAAAACACTGCATGACTTTTAAGAACATTCAGGGGTATCAACAGGTACTTTCGATATTTTGCTTGCTATAAACAAAAAATTGAAGGAAAAAAAATTGAAAACACACAATTTTTTAACAATAGCCACGAAAAAGAATTTGCTGAAAATCTACAAAACTCTGAAAGCCTATAGAGTTAACCCCATTAGATCAATCTTGTCAATTATTAATTTAATACGCATTTGTAAGTGAGCTAAACTAAACTACAACAGAACATAGCCAACTGACAGTTAGAAAAGAGTAATGAACGCAAGGAAACTTGTTTTTTCAAAAATCTTCAACTTTTGAATTTCGAAGAAAAAAATAGATGGCCTTAAATCTCTTTGAATTTGTAGAATTTATGATGGACATTTTTTTTTCTTAAAATCAACCCATTTAGGAAAACTGGATCAATAGGTAAGAGTTTTATTTCGCTGGGGAATCTGATAATTAATTTACATATTCGAAATTAGAATTAGATAACTTTTTCGTGACCTTTACAATTTTGCTGTACGATAGTAGAGTTTGCCTTCCTTTTAACAATAGAAATGCACTGAACTCAAATAGAAATCACAAGTCAAACCGCGAAAAATCAAAATTGAGCGTGAGCAAATTTTAATAGTTTTTCCTGAAAAAAAAACAAAAAAAAATCAGCAAGAGGTATTTAAGAGCACTCACTACGTTCATTACTCTTAAAAAATAACAATTAAAAAAAAGACGCCAGTTAACGAAAAAAAAAACACCAAAATTTATAATTTCAAAACATCAGACAAAAAACACTCATGGGTCTCGTGCAGCAACCGCCAAATATCTTCGTACACAAAACAAATTGCGAAACAAAAATTTACTAATTAAAACAATACTGAGCCATCACCTAGAATGGGTTTAAAATAAAATTGCTCAAAAATAATAATGTCGCTTCAAAAATTGAAATGAAATCAATTAAACCTACAAACAAAACCAATTCACATCTGAGAATTTTTTCAGCTGTAGATCCAGTAACTCATTAACTCTATACACAGTACTTGTAGAGCCAAAACTACAGCTCCTAAAGCCAACTTGGGTGAAACTGGAGATCTTCTATCAAAGGAGATCTAGTGAACAAATATATTTACGGGAAAATAGTCTAGTATCCGATTGCCATACCCTTGCTTATCGCAAGGATAAACATAACTTAGACAGTGGTGCAATTTCACATAATTTTTGAGACAAAACTCAAATATGATTTTTTTAAAATTCACCAAAAATTTGGAACTTACTCACTTTACAATTTAAGCGCACGTCACAATCTGTTATTTTTTTCGGTCAAATACTAATAGCTGAAATGTTGTAAAATCACTGATTTAAATAGCTCTACTAACTGATTCTAATCTGTTAGTAAACAAAATACCTTTCGTTTCCCTTTTAAACAGTCACAAGTTCACACTCAAAACCGTGCACAAGCCTCGATTATACTGCAATGAAATTCTATCTAACCTTGGACGCATATTTTGGCAAAACAATCAAACCAATTCATCAGTTCTGATTCAAATTAACCGGACAATACGAATAAAGATTGCAATTTAAACGCGTTTTTTTTTTCAAATTGAGTTGATTGTAGATAAAAATGATACAAGCAAATCTTACAATTCCAGCAGAATTAATTTGGTGCAATTTATTTTGCGAAATTTGGGTTCACAATTTTACCCCAAAACCGATCATTTTCGACTTTATTTAGTCAATGTAAAAATACGCCGGAACTACCAAACCAACTGCTAATAAAACTATACCAAAAGGAGTGTCTTATTTAGCCGAACAATAGTGAAGAACTTTCCATCAAATTGAGCAAAACGTTTAAAAATTGTTAAATTAAAAATTGGAATTTTTATAGGAAAATGACACTTTTTGGATATCAAACGAATAAATAAATTTAGCTATAAAAATTTTGAAAGATTAAATTCTTCTTCAACTTGGTTCGGCTACATAAGACACTCACTTTGGTATAATTTTATCAGCAGTTGATTTGATAATTCCGGTGTATTTTTACATTGACTACAAGAAGCCAAAAATGATCGGTTTCGGGTTAAAATTTTGAACCCGAATGTAGCAAATTAAATTGCACTACATTAATTCTGCTGAAATTCTAAACAAGTTTTGTCTTCTTCATTTTTTGTCTAAATCGACCCAATTTGAGAAAAACGCGTTTTAATATTCAAGTTTTATTCGTTTGGTCAGAATAATTTAAATCAGCACTGCAAATCAGCAATTTAAGTCAGCATCAAATTCTGGAACTTCAATCTGTTTGGTTATCAAATGCACCCAACCCGTGATGCGACAACTCGCATTAAAAGACAACTCGCAATATTCTCACCTCAGAGTCGCGCCAACGTGTTACGTGCTTGACAACTGAGGGTAGGACTAAAGACAAAACTTAGAGCCGGCCATCGCCGCGAAGCGTAGACGCGCGCATAGCGTGCCCACCGGCGACCTTAAACCAAAATTCTTAAGTTACAAACTAATTTTTAAACTCGCTTTCCTAAGTTTTGCGAGTTGTCTTTTGTTACGAGCTTTATTGTTGCGATTTGTCGCAGTACCCACCCAACCACATGCTCACAAAAACACACCAAACCAGCGAACATAGCTACTCATCTTAGAGGTCTGCAGTCGATAGATAATCTATATCCTATCGACGACAATCGATATCAAGCTATGTATCGTTAACCCGAATCCGTGTTTCATTCACACCTTTACACGCATGACAATCTTTACCCTTACCCGATCTAGGGATCGACATCGCCAGCCCACCTGCAGGCTCTCTGGTGGTGGCGGGTGCTTTCTGCGCGGAGTATGTCGCTATAAGCGAATCTGTTTTCAACTTTACTGGCGCGGCTGTAGTTGCCGTGAAGGCGGCAGGGGAAGAAACACTTTCATGTTCCAGCATGCCTTTTACTATAGCAGCATAAGGGCAAAAATTCACAGTAAGAAACTGCATGTAACGGTAAAGAAATTGCATGTAATCTACGTCATTGTCTTTTCATTACACAACGCTATTACATAACGCCCGATATATTAATGTCATCTACACCACATGTAAAAGGAAAAAGACTTTAGGCTAGACGGGGTTTTGAATAAGAGGGTAGATAACATGAACTGAATACATCGTACAATACAAATATCAAGTTAGATACTAACGGCAGTGAAAAATTAGGAGATCATGTGACTAATTTATGTGGGGCAGGGAAAGCTCATTAACATTTTGAAGTAAACGAGCTAGGCCGAATGATTAGACATTTTGAAAATGTGATTTTTATCCTAATTTGAATTCAACCATGGAAAACCATTTCCACAAGGAAATTTGGAGGAAATTACATTTTTGCTGTAAGATCAAAACACTAACAAGCTTCTTATGATGTTTTCTTTTGAACAATCAAACGCCAAGACAAAAATAATCGAATTAATTTTTAAAAAGATGTCTGAAGGCCATTTGTAAAAAAAAATAAACCCTGTTAGATCTGCTATTTTATACAACCAACCGATCATGGGTTGCAATTTGGAGTCGATGATGCGCACTAGGTTCTGGTAGATCTGGATGGCAAGGTCATTGATGATGTTTCTGTACTCTGTAAGATCGAAGTTGCGTAGAGACATCTGATTCTGGTGGTCAGTGTTCTTGCTCATGTAGATCTTAAAACAAAACACTTTCAGTACTTTATTGCCACACAATTCTCGACAGCATATACTTTGAAAACCTAGGATGAACGTTGTAAGATTTCCAAGTTGTTTTTATATTGAAATCGAAAAAGCACCTCCTCTCCACTATATTGCTTGAGCAGATGAAGAAGCATCACGCAGTTAGACAGCCAAAGAGACACACACTCTGCGTCATCGTATCTCTTCTTGATAGCCTTCTTGACTCCATTGATTGTCTCGTGCAACAGAGACCTCACCCGGAAATCATCATTCAAGTGGTCACAGTGCCTTATACACATCAGGATTACATAACTCGGCAAACACGGGGTCATTGTGGCAGCCACAACTGGCTTCAAATCTATGATGAGGTTTCTTATCAGACTCTGCTCGTCGCTCTTCGCATATGACAGCATTCCGTGGAATATCTGCTGTTGGTGCATGCTACTCTTTCTGTTGCCATGGGTTCCATTTGTAGCTACAATACTGTTGGTTCCCGCGCCTGCCATAGAGGCGCCCCGACCAGTCATCGGTGATCCCGAAGGAGTGTCGCTCTTCCTGGATCCACTCTCGTCGTCCGAGGACTTCCCAGTGGATCCAGATCCCTTAGACTGCTTTCGCAACTTCTTTATTATCTTGTCCTGGGAGTCGATCACTGCCCTCAAATCCTACAAAAAAGCAGCCCAACATTATCACTTTTTTAAGAAACAAAAGTTCTTCAAGACAGAAAATGAAAACAGTCGAAGCAATGATCTTTGATTACATAAAGTTGTCCAATCAGAAAGACGTAGAGATGGAATTTTGTTGAGATTCCAATGCAAGTAAGTTTTTCTCTCAATTTGTTAAAAACTGAAACTAATTTCAGATCAAGTTGATCTCACTCTCATTTTGAAGCAGCTAAGATAAGAACTTACAGCCTGACTGGACAAAGCCTGCACAAGTGCTTTGTTTTTAGGATCAATGTTGAATTTGGCTGCAATCTGCAAAACAAGACCTACGCTGCAGACACATGCATAACACTGAACTTAAGTTCACTTGACTTTAAAATGCAGAAAAAGAACACAACCAGAAGCAATAATTAAAACTTTCCATACTTTAGGGTTGCTTCTGTAGCAAATTGCTAATATAAGTCTAAAATGCACTACCGATTATCACGCAACCAATATAAAACAAGACTAATAGTCAAAACAAAAACAGAATTCAATTAACAGAGTGAAATCAGATAACATTTGTGATGACTGTACACATCGTCAGACGATTTCGAAGCTCGAAGGATGATGAAAAATAGGCTATAATGTAAGCGTTTTATTAGCTAAAATAAGCGTTCTTTGCTGAATAAATTATCTATTTACAAATTAGGTATCGATAGATCTGATTGATTAAGATGGAATGTACGTCAACCGTAGCTAGCAGTTCTCTCAAATACAAAGTTCCGTTTTGTCGATTTAATTTTTGCTGTATTTCCAGTAAAAGAGCTCAAAAGGATTGTTCGACACAAATAGCTTAAGGGATGTGTTGTTAAGCATGCTGAAATTCTATAATAGATGCTGGGCACACAATACACGGTAAGCAGACCCACGAAAGACACAGATACACATGCAAGTCCACAGAACGCCCCCCTCCCAAGAGAGAAGGTGGGGCGGGTTTTGGGGTTACAGGCAGGAACCGGGGCTCGATCACGTACCATGTTGTCGCTCTGCAGTCTATTAATCTCCACTTGGTAAGTCTGCTCTATACGCTCTCGAGCGGTTAGTCGCGAGTACTGCAATCACAAAGCCACTATCATTAAAGTTTTAATGGTTCCGACCCACGAAAAAATGTAGGGCCTGTCATTTGGTGTGGTATGGTTTTTGTTCAAACTATTGAAATGGGAGACGAGTTGAGTTTTTTTTCTATTTTTCCACGCAAAATCAGTCACCTAAAGAATTATCGGGATGGGTTGAGTTATATTTCTTTTTGAAAACCTGTCAATCGTTATACGGATAATAGGTTTTTAAATACCAAATTTTGTCCCTATTTTGAAAAAAAAAAAAACGGTTTGCAGGTTTTAGCCGCAGCCTAATTTCAAGCGAGGAAAGGGAGCTATAACGCCTAATAAAAACTAAAATTTTTAATTCGAGTAGTGAAAAACATATTCTAACTTCGGAAAACTAGTTTTGAAGCTTTATTTAGCAAGTCCTTGGCAAATAAAAGTTTTTGAAAAATCAAAAAATTTTTCTACAAAAAAATCAGAAAAATAAATCTTATCTGATTTTTTTTGTTTGTATTCCCTTTTCGAAGACAAATAGTGTGTATAATGTCTAATTCACTAACTTTCTAAGGCGTTCGTATAATCAAAAAAGGCACCAAAATGAAATATAGCCAAAAGAAGGTTGGAACTGTGTAAAAAGAAAAGCAAACCGAAAAAAAACTTTGAATTTTTGAACATTTTTCAACTTTAGAATTCCGAAGGAAAAACATCAGGAGAAAGCTCTTTGAATTTCAAAAACAACTTCTGAGTGAGGTTTTAACCCATTTTAATTTGACACCAAATTTAATAATTTATACCCAATTTTTTTAAAAACTATTGTTTGAACAAACCTCAACTCTCAAAATTAAACGAAAAAAGTATATGACCATAAGGCTCTTTAAACTTCGAGAAAAAAATTATGACTGGCGTTTTTTTGAGACAATTAAGCTTATTTGAGATAACTGCAGAAAAGGTACATTTTTATTCCGCTGAAAATATTAAAATAAATTCCCTTTTCGAAATAGAAATCGGTCACGTTTTTGCTCCATTTCCACGTTCGTATTTGGAGAGTGCTATTTACGTCATTTTCAGCAGATGAATTTCAATTGAACTCAAAAAGTGCATTATAGCAAGTGCATTAATATTTTAAGACTTTTTTCTGAAAAAAAAACAAAAAAATTCATCAAGGCCTATAAAAGAGTCTTCACTACGTTCATTACTCTTAAAAACAGATGACACCATCTGACAGTTCCCAGGCTACGCCTGCCATACGATGTCATTTTGTTTTGATTAAGAGTACTTTATTGCTACCCCTTTTTAAAACTTACCATCTCAGATGGTACTTTCAGCTCCACCTGATAATTGTGTATTTCAGAAGTGAGCTTCCTTCACTTCAAAGCCGTTTAAAAAAAAATTGGCGGAAGCTGCTAGGTTGTCCAACATCCCGATTAGTTTTCGAGTGGTCAGCCTGCCAGCGTTCCTTAAATACACCCTTACCTCTGAGATGATTCGCTGCTGCTTCTCTATTTCGTTCTTGTGCTTCCCTATCTCGTCCCGCAATTCCTTCTCTTGTAGCTTGAAGTTCTTAGTCATGGCTTGCAGCTGTGCTTCTAGCAATCTGTTGGTGTCCTTGGCCGACTGATACGCCATCATCATCTCCCCCTCTTCATTGACCCAATCGTCTGTCATTGTACCCTGAAGACGCACACTTTCCGTCTCTCCCCTCTCCCTCTCCTCTCTCTCCTTGCGAGCCTTCTCAGCCTCCAAAGCTGCAATCTTCTGCTCTAGCTGCGAGTTCTAAATGACAGCGGAAAAAAACAATTAAGAGCAATTCTCAAAAGGCGATGAGTCAATTTTACAAAAAAGAATCAAACATAGCCAATAGGCGCTTGGAAAAGTGTCGATGAAACAAGGAAATAAAAAAAAATAGAACATTTTTTAACTTTCGAATTCAAATATATCTCGAAGAAAATTTTTCCTCTTTTTACGTGACATTTTCCGCGCCAGTTCTACTTTTTTAATTGGATAGCGTAATTTGCCTTTGGTTTTAGCAAACAATTTTGAATTAAATTTGAAAAAAAAATTGAAAAAACCGCAAAAAAATTAAATTTGATTTTTTTGCGCTTTAGATTTCTATTTCTTTACAAATTTAATTCAACATCGTTCGCTATAAATTTTTCCTTAATAAACATGACAAACCTCTTCGTTCTTTTGCTTCAGTTGCTCATTTACAGCGTTCATCAACCGTTCCACCTCGCCCTTCAACTCCGTGCCCTCTGTCTTGTCCGAAATGAGTTTACCAAAACTTACAACTTCTTCCTTAAGCCTCTCGTTTTCCTTTTCCAGATGGGATATTTTGGCTTTCGAGGTGTCCATTTCCTGAGAGGACTCCTTCGACAGTGACTCCATCCTTTCCTCTAACTGTGCTTTTTCCAATTCTAGTTCCTAAAATATGACAAAACACTTTTCTCATACATTCAGTTTTCACATCAGTTTTAACAAATACAGCAAGATGAAGAAATGGAGACTGATAAGTGCCTTGACATTAACTGCACTAGAACACTATGCCGTACTTTAAAATAGCAAAACTTACTTTTACTTTGTCCTTTAGATTCTTGTTTTCTAATTGGTTCGAGGCGGCCGATGACGAGGGTTGGGGCTGGAATGATGCCACCTGATGGGGACTCTTGAGAGTGTCCGTATCCTCAGTATCTCCTGCCTCCTCGCGGATCCCATCTAAACCCTTCGAGTTAGGTGTATCCTCCTCTGTTTCCTGAATTTAAAAAAATTATGACAAGCAGCAATAAATTTCCTTAACCTAAATAATTAGATTTAAGAAATAATAATAATAATTAAACTCAAAAATTTAATTTACTAAGATTATATTTTAAATCAAGAAGTATTTATAATCTTTATTTTCTAGGGTAGACTTTCAGTGGGTATTTATTTTGCTCTTCGTCTATCCTCTACTTGATCATTTTGGTTCTTTATAATGTTTGACGATGTTGTGTAAAAACTTCATTTGGGAGAAATAAATTCTTTCTTTCTTTCTTTCTTAAATAATAGAGTTTTCATAGCCATAAACGTCAACGAACTCAAGAAACCAAAAAAAAATTATTGTTGACTTTTTTGAAATTTTCTGAAAATGGAAGCCAATCCACGTTTTTTTTGTGCCATTTGCACCTTCTAAAACATAGCAACAGACAGTTACTACAAAAAGATTCAGTGAACGCAAACTGAAAAAAACCTGACTTGTTTTTTGAAAAAACTTTTGATATAGACTTAAAGCTCTTTGAAATTTATGAATAATGTATGATTGGCATTTTTTGATAAAACTAGGCTAATTTGTTAAAACTGGAGTTTTAGGTTAAGTTTTTATTCCGCTGGGAAATATAAAAATTACATTCGAATCAACAAATCGATCACGTTTTTTTTGCGCCATTTCCTCTTTCGCAATTGGAGAGCAATTTTAGCCCACCTTTTAGCAAATGACCTTGAATTGAACTCAAAAAGTGCACATCTTTCTAAGTGCATTCATAAATGCATCAAATATCAGTGCATTTTAGGACTGTTCCCTGAAGAAGAAACAAAAAATCATCACGATCTATATACGAGTCTGAGCTACGTTCGTCGAATCTTAAAAAACCCACTACCCCAATTATAATGGTCATCACTTAGTTCATTGACCCTTCAAAACTCCTGTGCTATGAAGAAAACGATTTGATTTTAACAGCGAAAAAATTCACACATCCGATTCCTTTTCAAACAATGACTGATCACCACTCAATAGACTTTATCAAAAAGTACTGACCTTGTTTTGACTATCGGAAGATATGCCGGAATCATTAGCAACTTCGTCGTAGCCATTGGCATAAGGCCTTTTAGCACCACCCTGAAATTCACTCCCATTGAAAAAAAAATTATCTTCGGAAGGCGAATCAAGCATCGAACGTAATGATTACTTACTCTCTGTTGAAAGTATTTGAGCTCCTCTTGAAGGTTCTCGTACCTCTGCTCCAGACGTGTGAAATCATGCAACAATGTCTGGTACCTTCCTCTAGTAGTTGACAGCTCATTCTCCATTTCTTTGTTATGGTACGCTTCGTCCTGTACCGATTGAGCGTTATACTTGTTTTGCGTATCTGACACTACCTTTTCCAATTCACCCACTTTTATGGTCAATTCTTTGTTCGCCGCTTCCAACTCGGAAATTTTAGAGTCTTTCGATGTCAAAATTTCCTCGAACTTTGCTTTTTCCATGCTGTAGACATTTACACTTTCATTGAGCTTCAGATTCTCCGCCTCCAATACAGCCATTCTATCTGTAAGTCCCTTCGCACTATCGTCACTTTTCCTGAAAATTTCCAGTTTCGAATTCAACTGGTCGATAGAGAGCAACTGTAGTTTCATCTGCGCACTCATCTTCTCTTTATCATTACTCAATTCGCTGATTTTGTTCTGCAAGCTGAAGATCTTATTCTCCATTCCCTTATTCAGTTGTTTCAAGTGATCTACCGATTTGGCCTGGATCTTAAGTTCTTTGAACTCCTTCCTGGCAACTCTTCGTCGCCAGCAACATTGAGCCAGAATAATTGCACGCCTCCACTTCTCATAACTTTTAATGGCAGCCCATCTTTTGAAGTATTTCTGGATGACTATTGCTTTGCTATTTCGTAGCCTACTCCTGAACTCGTTTTTGGCCGCAATTACCCTCGCAAAGCATTGCAGCTTGACAATTGCACTGTAAGTATGCAAGTACTTCTTGCGCTGAACAAACTTTCGGACTGATTTCTGAATTTTAATGGCTGCTCTTTCGCGACGCATATGGTATACACGTCTGCGTGCCATGAAACCGCGAGCCACCTTTTGAATTTTGACAATCGACCGCTTCTTTAGCAGAAACTGTTTCCTAGCCACAAAACATCTCAAAGTTTTCTGTAGTAGAACACATGCCGCTTTCAACTTATCCAGTCTGATTTTCTCCAAATAAGCAACTTGCCCGGCTCGGAAGAATATTTTCGTTTTTCCGAACTGAAACTTATCGGGGTCGTTGATATATTTTGTTAGCACGTATTCACAAGTTTTGGCAACGTCATCCCTGTTGATGTTCTGAGAATTCATCAAAACTCTGTACCTCTTAAAGAAGTCACTGTAACTCCATCTAGAAGGGAACCCGGCAGCACTGATTCGAATAGTCTCCAGGACTCCGCAAGCACGCAATTGCTGAACTGCTCTTTTGTTATCAAACGCGAAAGGTTCTTTCTTGTCGTTCGGTTTTATGCACCTTATGTAATGAGGGGTTGTTGAGTTTAGCGAGTCCATTAACTGTTTGAGAGATTCTTTGAACTGTCCTCCGACTGTTTTGCGTAAGTTTTTCGTATTGCGGGGTCCCATAGGGGATACTCTTGTCGCTTTCGTTTCTCGCTTTTGTCCGCCAGCTGATTCCGCGGAACGTTCTTCAAAAATCTCGGCAACTAATTGAAACTAAAATTAAACTTCCCTTAGACGCTCAAGCATAGTTGAGTGTTCCATACAATTTATGGAACGCTCAAAAAGGCTGAATATAATTCATTTTAAAAGTTTACCTGACTGGCCTTCAATAAGTTCACATGCTCCTCATAAACAGTGTCTTTGTTCTTTATAAGGAAACCCATCGATTCGTACTGAACTTTGTCAGCAAAATGGTTGATGATAAAAGCTTTCTGCGACATTCTTGGCTTGTCGAAATGAGACGATTTTTTCAGATGATTGTTGTACAGTTTCTGGCACCAAGAGATATCCGATCCTTTGGGCATTTTACACTCCTCGTCTAGGAGGTTAAGAAGCCCAATTTTGCCCTCAATCATCTCAATACAAGGCTGGTTGTCATAGAATTCAATGAAGCTCCAACTTATTTCTTCTTTCACGTATTCTTCCTGTTCCAGTTTGAATACATGCTAAAACACAAACATGCATTTAGCATGAAAATACAACTTTTCTCTTTGAGCTTCAATTAGATGAACGAAGAGTTGAATTACTTGCGTAAACTGCTGTTGTAGTTTTTCGTTAGCATAGTTAATGCAGAACTGCTCGAAGCTGTTTATTTGGAACGTTTCAAAGCTAAAATGCAGAAGGATTGCAAGCCCCCAATTACCATATGACAAAAAGCAACAACTATAGCCCTTGGTAGTGCTAGAAACCGAACACCCACCCGTAAATATCCAGAACTCCGATGAAGTTGGCTGCTTTGAAATTGGGAGCGAGTACTTTGTTGATCTGGTCCACGATCCAATTGAACAGGTTCGCATAAATGTGTCGACATAGGGCGTTTCTGCTTCCCATTCCCTGAACGCAATAAATTACTTCTCGTTTTACTTTTCTCTCATTGCAAATAATTGAATCAATTTGAACTGACATTGAGTTTAGCTAACAAAAAATTTGAATTCGAAACCCTTTTTAATATGAAACTGCGTAAATACTATTTGAGTTCATCGTCCTTCATTTTCTGTCAAACACTATACATAAGAACATAGCCAACAGACGGTTAGAAAAGAGTCAAGAACGCAAGGAAATAGAAACTTAATTATTGAAAAATAATCAATTTTCGAAGTAAAAAATATATGGCTTGCAGCTTTGTGACTTTCTAGAACTATTTATGATTCACACTTTTTCGGTAAAATCAGTCCAATTTGAGAAAACTGGATCAATTGTTTTTTTTCTGCTGGGAAATCTGGAATTAAATTTCACTTTCGAAACTGAAAGTCGATCACGTTTTTCGTGACCTTTAAACTTTTACTGTTCGATAGTGGAGTTTGCCTTACTTTCAACAAGGGAAATGAATAGAACCTCAAAAGAAATCAAAAGTAAAACCCGAATTTTAGCGTTAGCAAACCTTAAGGCTTTATCCTTTCAAAAAAAAATCACCAAGACCCATACCTATATAAAAGTATTCACAACGTTCATGACTCTTAAACACTAACAAACTGACGATGATGATGATTGTGCTGCTTAATGAAGTAAAAAGGACTGCATATTAACTAACATCTGATGCATTGAGTGGCTTCGTCATGATTTCGTTCATGGTCTGTATCTTGCGGTAACACAACCACATGGCCGTTTGTTCCAAGTCAATGCCCAACATATCACACGCCCTCTCCAGATGTTTGTTTGCATCTGATATCTTGCAGCCTTCATTTCCATCGTCCACAAAATGCAAGTTACCCATGTGAAGCACAGCCGACCAGATCTGGAACATCATGACTTGGGTCTGGTTGTTGATTCCCAACATTTGAAACGCTTCCCGGGTGTTCTCGAGCTCTTCTGCGTCGTTGACGTTGTTGATGACAGGACAGTTTCCCTGGTTGGTGAACACGAACTGATCACAAGGCCCCAGGTGCAATTCACAGAACTCGGGATTATCTGCCGAGGCACAGAGCTGATAGAAAATGTGATAGTTTCTCTCCTCGTTAGCCTGAAAATGTGCAAACTCATTAAGTTATTTGACACTTAGTTGATTTGAAAGCATAGCAGAATAGAAAGACCCCAAGAATAGAACTTTTAGCTTTGAGAATGAGATGCGTACTTCGTTTATCCTTGTCGGGACCTATCCCAAGCAAAAAATAAGATATTAACATGATAATTCCTCAAGTTCGGGGAAACTTCGCAATGATAGTTAAAGCTGAAGCATCAAGTCAGACACACTCGCACACAAATTTTCATATTGCAAATAAGATAATTCTTGTACCGCGTTATTGATACTTCATTGCATATGAAATTAAAAGCTATCTTAACGAACTTGGAAAGTGACTCTAGACTTCTCTAGCAGGTAGGTCTTCATGTGAGCTCCGGCTATTGTGTGTTTAGACGAGAAAAGGATCTCTATGTATTTCCCAAACCGACTGCTGTTGTCGTTCCTAGTAGTTTTCGCATTGCCTATTGCCTCCATGATGGGGTTGGATGCCAATACCCTCTGTTCTATGTGTGTCTCCCGGTCGGCCTCAGACCAGTCGGATGTCACTGATGCCAGGTACCGCATGACATACTTAGCCGACACTGTCTTACCCGCCCCACTCTCGCCCGATATGATGACTGATTGGTTCTTCTCCTAAACAGAAACCAGAATCCACTTAAAATTAACCCCAGCTACTTTTTAATTTTAAACTTATGTAGTTACAAGGTTTTCGAAAAATAGCGTAAAATATTCAATCTATGATATTTTTTGAAAACCATATAACTAAATTAGCTACCTTCCGACGGCATATCAGTTTTTTATTAATCTGTTCCGATTCAATGAGAAAGTTATCAAAAACCAATGAACAAACCTCGATGGCCAGATTTTTGTACGCCTCTTCGGCGACTGCGAACACATGAGGATCCATTGAAAAGAAGTCTTGGCCGCTATAAGCTTGCACGACGTCATTGCTGTACAGTGGAAGTGATTTGTAA
Source organism: Symsagittifera roscoffensis (assembly GCF_963678635.1). Classification (NCBI taxonomy): domain Eukaryota; kingdom Metazoa; phylum Xenacoelomorpha; order Acoela; family Convolutidae; genus Symsagittifera; species Symsagittifera roscoffensis. Next base: position 62,241,531 of record NC_087065.1, on the reverse strand, counting down.
GGGTTAATGGCAACCAACACGATTCCTGTCAAAACCATATAGATAACGTAAGGCAATGATTTACTGACTTAAACAGGAAAAATGTATGAAGAGAGGAGGCACTTTTAATCAGATATGATCTTCGCATGATGCATTATTGCACATAAAATGACAAAAAGAACAATAACTATTCACACATAGGCCAAGCGAAGCTTCGCAACTCTTGCGATACAACCAAAACAATGCATTACAAGATGTTGAATAGAAAAAAGTAATATATTTTTTGAAAACTTACGCTGAGAAAATTAGTTAAAAAATTGAAATTATATCTACAAAAATTATACACCATTGTCTTGAATGAGACTCATTGAGAATCAATGACACAGCGGCAAAAAAAACTTGGGTCGACCCTCGTTAAGCCGAAAATGAAACTGTCGTACAAAAAAGTTTCAAGCTATAAAATTTTCAAATCAAAATTTTCACGACCCATCTATCTTGAAACGGGTAGAAGTATTTTTAAAAATTAGCCCGTGAAACTACGCAACATAAAATGACAAAGCCGATATCTTATAAGCCGAACCCGTTTAACCGAAAATGAAAGAAATAAAATTATACAAAATCAGAGTTGCGAAATATACAAACTGAAGAACAATTTTCGATTATTGTTTTAGCGGCCCATCTAAAGCTGGAGGTACCTGTTTAACTCCATTTTGAATTTGTTAAAAAGATTCAAGATGAACTGGGTAATTTCGAAAACTGGGCTTCACCCAAAGCCTTAGTTGTTTCTCTACTCAGACCATAAAGAATTTTTTCGAGGAATTGGAATTTTCCCAAGAACAAAGTTTTATTTAGGGCGTAGCCGCTTATCGAACGATTAAACTATTGAAATCAGATTCAGCTGGGTTGTTTTTAAGAGAAGTCAAAATGTTTCAAAAAGCGGTCAAAAACTCAAAAGATAACCTACAAAAATATGGGTCAATATCTCCCCCACAGACTTTTACGAAGGGTGTAGAATGTGAGGTACGGTACAAAAGAGACTAGGCGTATGAGCAGGCACAGAGGAGAAGAGGCGGTCTTCCAATATTATCACTTTTTGCAAATAGAAAAATTAGTTTTTGAGAAAAACTAAAAATTTTGAATAAAGTGAAAAAAATTTCCAAAGTCTTTTAACAAAACAATAATTAAAAAAAAAACAAATCCCCTGCATTTTAATAATGCATAATTTTCAAAGGAAACTTAGCATGTCTCAGCTGCAGCAGAAATTGAGCAGCAAAATTTGCAAGAAAATTTGTTCACGGGAAAAACAAATTTGTTCCCGATTACAAGTCACTTGCTCTAGCAAGTGAAAACTTAAATCCCTGAACCCATTGGCTTGGGAAGTTTGCCACTTAGTTGAATCAAGCAAAAAAAGTATCGAAATCAATGAAAATATAAAAGCTCGTAGAGGCGAAGCGAAGCTTCGTACCACTTGCGATAAGAAAATATGTGCAAATGCTCTATATAAAATTGACATGTTTAATTTTTTCTAATTTTACAACGGAGCTTTTAAAAGGGTGATATAGATTTTTGAAAAATGTCCTGTTAGAGATCAATCGTTACACAGAAGTGAACTTGCACTTCGCATACACAAGCAAAATATGACCGATAACGCTACTGGAAAAAACTAAAAAGCAAAACTTTGAGTCTACAAAATTTCTTAAGTGACGCACGCCAATTATGAGTCTACATAATTGCTAAGTGACGCAAGCCAATTATGACGCATTAGCAGTCACATTGAAAAAAGAAATTTACCAACTAGCATGCCTCAATTTATAGAGCGGACGCATTTTAAACAGTATACAAAAAAGTTCATTAAAAACATCCGACCCAGCACAGGTTCGAACCCTCTTATTTTGTTGCGCATTTCCTTCCCTACTTTTACGCTACAGATCCATGATTATTTGAAGCTAAAGTGCTATTTGTAATATAATAACCTGTGTTAATACCCTTAGCATTAGCTGTACTTAATAGCTGATATTTGATCAAAATGAACACTTTCAAAACAAACACATTTTGTCGCAACAATATTTGCGACTTAGGTTGGAGAAAAGATAGTTCCTACTATAAAAAAGTTTTGCTTGTAAAACAAACAACATAACTTACAGATTAAAAACACTCGGAAATTAAACGCACAGAATTAAAGCCGAACAACCTCAGTGCCAAAAATTTTCGAATCTGATAAAGTATTGATAGGCAACTCATACCGTAAACACAAGGCCAATACAGTAACCAAGCTATTGATTAACCATGCGGATAAACTAGTGGGTATGAAATATACTGATTACCATTTGACCAGTCTGTGAACTAAGTTATTTACGGAACGAGCCAAGTACCCGATTGTAACACCCTTGCTTATCGCAAAGGAAATAATTCAATGAAGCAAATTCAATTTCTTACAGAAAACAAATCTGCTCTTTCGTATATTAAATGAAAATTTCATTTGTACCAAATATGAACCACCTGGTCTAATCGGAATTTTTACACAGAATTGAAGCTTCGCGTCGTAAACACTTGTGAGTAGACGACAAGAAGCAGCTCTATAAAGTGCAATAATAAAAATTAGAAATCAGCCTCGATTTAGCAAAAATTCGTGTAATTCTGAGATTCGAACCTGCGACCACAATATTAAGAGGCCTAGACACTACCCACTCAGTCACGGAAGCTTAGTAGACAACACAAACAGAGCAGAGAACAGATCCTATGCAATTTCCAATACTACAGTGAAATTTCCAAATAAGCGAACACTTTTAATCAACACTTTTATTTGCGTTAAGTTACGAGTTAGGTTAGAGAAAAAGAAGGCTCGTAATAACACACTAAGCTGGTCGGAAGTGTAAAGGACCTGAGCAAGTCAGCACTTGCATATAACAGCAATTTCACAGCGCCGAATATTTAATATCTATTCACAACGCAAAAGGATTATTTTGAATACAATTCTGAAAAATACAAAATGAAAATTGATTGTTTTAAATACAGTTCTTAGAATTACAAAACGTAAAATTTACCAAATCGAGGCGCTCAAGCAAATTTATCGCAGAGGAGCCCGGAATTTGAACGAATACTGGACTGGACTGTGATGTCGGAAACTTGTTTTTAATTTGGAAGAAAACATTTTCGGCACAGAGAATAGCTTTTCAATTTTCGGCGCTGTGAATAGGTTGTGCCAGTCGGTCATATTCGGAAGTTTGACCTTGAGAGAAGCAAAAAACACTTGATTTTGGAGTGAAATTTAATTTTTCAAAATTTCGAATGGAACCTGTCATGCACGATTTTCTCGCGATAACTGAAAATCAGAAAAGAGAAGTCAGAACGATCGAGTGACAATCGCGGGAAAGTTGCTAGAAAAATCAGTGGGAAATTGCTATTCGCAATTTCAGTAGCAATAATAATCGAGAGTAGAGCTGTCCCATCTGAAACAGAGACGAGCGCATTCCCACGAACTGGATTGTTGTGATTGGAGTACTATTATTAACTGGACCAGAGTGAACCTTCGGTGGAAAGGTGGACAGCTAGAGTGTCCCAATGGTTCACGAGAACTTACAGTCTAGAGTAAAAACTTGTTCTTGTTATTGAAACTGACTAACATTAAACTCATTTTAGTTACTTTATTGATTCTTGAGTTGCTTACCGACTTATTTACTTCCTGGTTCTTGAGCGTGCTACAATGTGAGTACTAATTTAAATTTCTAGAGTGTGTTTTATGATTGTTATGTTGAGGTGAGGCGAGTTTTAGGTTGATCCATCTGAAATGGATCAAAGTTCCACTGTCTAATAAAAAGTAACTTAACGGATTGTTCCGACCCGGTTTTTAATGGCGTTCATGTATTTTGGGTATCTAGAGACCTAAGTATGGGGACGTTTCTAATTCTAGAGTGGGGGGATATTTTAGTAGTAGCCTTTAAGCTGTAACGGGTCGTAGTCTCATGTCACAAGCGAACCGAATTGGCTCCGACTGATTTGAGGTACAAAAACACAAGAGATAGTGTCCCTGACTCTTGAGCCAATGGTTATAGGGCCTATTTTTCTTAAGCCTCATGTGTGACTACAGTAGACGAATGTTACATAGTGTTTTTATGGCGCTCCTGGGTGTTTACGACATCAAGACTACGGAGTCGAACCCACTTGAGACAGCTTCGGGCTGAATGCCCATTCTAGAGTACCGGCGGTACGGTTCGACAGGAACGTGCAAACCTTCCGGTTGTACCGTGATAGCTTTTTAAGAAAACTCAAGAAAACTTCCTGGTACGCTCTCCGAACGAGGCTTAGCTAACCGAGTAAAGGGGGGCAACTAGGGGGACAAAAACACGAGCAAAAAGACAAAAAGCGAAACAAAAACCATAAAACGAAAAAAGACAGTGACTTTGACACCAGATTAGTTGGATCAAACCTTTATATTAATTAAATAGTATACCCATACTGTTTTACAAGTTCGATCGTTTCGATCAACCTAGCAATTTAACCCAGTAACCTCAATAAAGAGCCCGAGTGTGGGGCGTTGTCAAGGGTTTTTAGATAGCTTGGAACTTAGCTGGACAACAAGGAGACTTGACTGGAAGAGGTGACCAGCCGAGTGGGAAAGTGGTTCAGGAGCACTTGAGCTGAACCAATAGGAGACTGGACTGGAACAGGTGACCAGTCGAGTGGGAAAGCAGCCAAGAAGGATTTGGCAATTCTCGAGTTCTCAAGTTGGGCAGAACGGGTATCGTTAAAATCCACATTACATTATAGGAGATAAGTGTAAAATAGGATAAGTGACATCCCTCGGTTTTGAGGAACGTTTTTACTTGAGCAGGCCTGGAGACAGGTCTACGGTTTCCTCTTGAGAGGTTTAGCACCCGGCGCTTAAGGTAATTTTAGGCTTAAGAAGGGGGGCTAAAAAGGGGGGAGGTTAGAAGGGGGCTGGTTAAGTTAGAGGTTGGCGGTTGTAAATTGTAAAAAGGGGGAAATTAGAGTAACTAACCAGTCGACATCGTTGACTTAGTTACATTAGACATTAACACGCGTTGGTCATAGGAAGCGGATATCCAAAATTGGAATTAGGTTAAGGTAGGTACCCTGGTCGGATCGGTAGGAGGGAACGGACATAGACAGTTTTTGTGATACCCCATAAGATCACTAGCAGGGGGGAAGGAAACGCGTGGCAATTAGGTACCAGACATTTTTTTCGATAGAAGGTAGACATTCGTCACCTTTGAATTATAGGTGGGCTCATCTTTCTGTTTTTATTACTTTTTCTTGCTTAGATTTTTGTTGCATTTTGGTGAGGATTTGTGTTAAAATTTTGTACGAACAGGTGATCACAAGATACCTGCGCACAGGTTTTGGTCTCAAGTTACTTGGAATATTGAAATAGAGGTAGCCAAAAAGAGAAATAAGAAAAAGGGGGGTCAGCATTTGGCTTTTAAGAGAGGATTTTGAGAAAATTTTACTAGAGCTTGAGTGGTGGTACAAGGTACAGTGAATCAAGAAGTCCCCATAACGAAGAGGAACGAAGTCCCACCACCCAGACACTTGTCAACAGTCTTGGGACAGTGCCAAAGAAGTCTTAGGACAGAGCAGTCTGGGGACAGTACAGTCTTGGGACAAGGGTCTTGGGACAGGGTCTTGGGACAAGGTCTTGGGACAGGGTCTTGGGACAAGGGTCTTGGGACAGGGTCTTGGGACAAGGTCTTGGGACGGGGTCTTGGGACAAGGTCTTGGGACAAGGTCTTGGGACAAGGTCTTGGGACAAGGGTCTTGGGACAAGGTCTTGGGACGGGGTCTTGGGACAAGGTCTTGGGACAGGGTCTTGGGACGGGGTCTTGGGACAAGGTCTTGGGACAAGGTCTTGGGACAGGGTCTTGGGACAAGGTCTTGGGACAAGGTCTTGGGACACCAGTCTTGGGACAGTAGTCTTGGGACACTAGTCTTGGGACAGTAGTCTTGGGACAGTAGTCTTGGGACACTAGTCTTGGGACAGTAGTCTTGGGACACTAGCCTGGGGACAGTAGTATTGGACAAGAGTCTTGGGACACTGCCGGAAAGTACTGGGACGGTACCGAACAAGTCTTGGGACAGGAGAAAAAAGCCTGGGACGGCACAAAGAAGAGTAGGGACGGCAATTGGAAGTCTTGGGACAGTATAAAAATCGAAGTAAAATTACAAGAAGTGTTTTAAGACAGAATTAAGATAGAACAAGACTAATTGGAACCAGGTATGGTTGAGATCACAAATAAGGAAAGTTTCTCGAAAAGTTAATAAAGAGAACTGAAACAAGGTTTTCACCACGTTGTATATTTTTATTAAGAAAATTTTTTTTTTTCTCGAAAGATTTTATTCTTAGAATAGGATTGTGTATATAGTAAAATTGTAAATAAGAGCAATTGTAAATAGAAATAATGAGGCGGAGCAGGGTACCGGTAGCTGAAAAAAGACCTACCGAAGCAAAGTATAATTCGTCGCTACGCAAAACAACATCAATGGGCCCAGAGATAACAAAGAAGAACTTTTCAGTTAACATGGTCAGCACAAGGAGTGCAGCGGAGAACAGGGCAAAAGAGGGCACGGAAGGGGAACGAGTGGAACCCACCATCGAGATTGATCTAGAGACACCCGATCAAAGTGTGGATGAAACAAGGAACATGGCGACGGAGTCAACTCCGATGCCCAATGCCGAAGAACCAAATCCGAAACCCATAGAGTTCTCACCCATAGACAATGCGGAAGATGCAATAGGCAACACCGAAGAAACGGTGAAAGAAGACTCTCAAGTAAAAAAGACATCTTTTACGGAAAAATTGGCAATGATGGTCGGAATAAACACGAAAGAAAACGTGACTGAAGAACCAAAAGCTGAAAGAGCACGAACATTTGGGACAGTGAGCACGAAGACGACAGAAGCCAACCCAAGAGAGGAACGAGCTAAAGCGGAGGCTACGGCCAAAGAGAGACCGACGGCTGACCATGAAGAGGCTACCATTGAGCTGGGTGACTTGATGGCGAAACTGAATCAAATTGACAAAAAACTAAAGCACAGTGAAGAGGACAGAGAGGTGATAAGAAAAGAATTAAGATACAACAAGCACGAGTATCTGGATAGTTATTTTAACCTGGCTAAGGCAACAGATGAGAGACTCAAGGAGATGTCAGATAAGGTAGAAACCACCTATGAAGAACGAGATAAGAACATCAAAAAAGACATGCAACAGTTGAAAAACCGATATGATGATGTCAACAGCCAATTAGGCAGCCTGGAAAAGAGAATGGACACAATGAGCAAGAATCAGGCCGAAAGTTCATGTGCAATACAGACGAAATTGGATGCAATCTTGAGAAATTCTACCTCACAAGAAAGACCGGCAGCGGATCGCACGCAAGGCACCAGAGTTGACTTCGTGGAACCACAAAGGGGCAAACGGCAATCGACACCGTTGCCCTTAACCCTGGATACGGTGAGCATAGCACCAACAGCTGCTAAAACAATCATGAAGAATGGAACGTCAAGCACAACGACTGGCCCGGGGGACTCAACAGCTAACAGCAACGCAGGTCCGGATGCTATGACATGGGCAAGCACTTGGGAGATGATGAACAGGACTCTAGAGGCCTTCGCCACGAGGAACACTGACTCGAGCGATAGGAGGGACGGAAAATCAAGAAAAACTTTCAAGAAGCCAAAGGAATTCAAAGACGACTCCGATGGATGCATCGACACTTGGGTGGAAGTGATGAGATTACACCTAGAGCAAGACAACTTAAATGATGAAAGACAAGCATGCACGGCCATACTTAGCAACTTAGAAGGCACGGCATTGAAATGCGTGGTCGCAAAGAAGGAAGAAGAACGCGACACCGCGGACAAGATCTTCGAGATATTACTGAAACGATTCCGGTCAGGAATGAAGGGTCACCAAGCGATGATGCGATTTGAAAAGAGAAGGCAGAGGGACGACGAATCAATAGATCGGTTCCTAGATGACCTCGAGAGCTTGAGAAGAAGGAGTGACCCAGAGGAGTCGACAAACAGAAGAAACTTCAGCATTGCCTCGAAGTTCATTGATGGGGTAAAAAGTGATGACTTAAGGACAATGTTAGCTACATACTACACATTGTCGAAAGACAGCGCACCAACCCCAGAAGAAATGAGACAGAAATCAAGGGAATACATGCTGATGAAGCCCAAGAAATACTCATATTCGGAAAACAGGAACACACAGGGGGGAACCCAACCCCAGAGGTCATCATGGTACAAACCTAGAGATGATATGGACAAGCGCAGATCATGCGCGAACTGCGGGTCAGCGGACCACCACGTGGCTGACTGCACAACATACAAACAAGGCATGAAGAGCCTAGGATACGCACCGGATGAGGAGGACATGAGCCAGATGGAGGAACACGAGTACTACAATGGCTTAATCATCAAGATAGGCGCTAGATGCTTCTTCTGTAACCAGGAGGGGCACTTCAGAATGGATTGTCCCTGGTTCTGGGAAGCAGTCAAGGACCAGAGTCACCCCAAACATAAGTTGGCATTAGCGGCGGTGCAGAATCAGCGGAACAGGCAAAACGAATTTGAATCGAAGAACTTAGGAACAACAAGCACGGAATTGCCAACGAAGACAGTGAAAGCTGTAACACACGTTAATGGTGCGATAGAATCCGCGGCAGGGAATTCTCTGGTGATAAATTATGAGAAAGCGGCGACGGAAGCAATTGCCAAAGTGAAACAGGATCTGGCTGCGAAAGAAATAGAGCAACGACTAAAGCTGGAGATAGAAAGACAGAATTTTAACGAAGCATTAACCGGATCGAAACAAATACCAGAGGCTGTACCAGGCTCAACAAAGACCGGGAATTGCAATACTGTGAAAATGGTGACAGGTAAACCTTTTGGCATATCGAAAATCGGGGCAAGGATAATGTCGATAATCACAGTGGGCGGCCACGAGGTAACCAGAAACTTGAGCGAGCCGAGCGACCAGACGATAATGCACATTGACGTGTATGCAGACTATTTGAGTGGTATAAGCCCACAAACGACTTCTAGAGCACTGAGAGAACTACTCATGAGAGGGGGCAGCAAGTCGGTACGTGTTGATAGCAGATATACTGAAGCTTACGGTCCACACGAGGTGATGCTAAATATAGATGGGATTAACATCTATACCAAGACGATGATAACATGTGACGAAGACCTAATTGGACAAATCTACGTAGGGAAAGAAGAATTGAAAGTGAGATCGATTGGACACTGCGCCATGCTTGAGGAAGATGCAATGCACATCGGGACGGAGGCAGATGTGACAGGGCACGTGCTGGATATAAGTGGCAAAAAGACTCAGTTGCGTGGGTTGCTTGACACGGGAGCAGTCTTGAGCGTTATACCAATCGAAAGTTGGGAGAAGATGGGCTTTGACAAAGGTGACTTGATAGACTCGAGAATACGGCTGTCAGCTGCAAACAAAGGGGCCCTACGGGTGCTGGGCAGGACGCCGATAATAGCCCTGAATTTGGGGGAACGTAACCTGTGGATGAGCTTTATCGTGGTAGAAAACCTAGATGAATCTGACCAATTCATTTTGGGCAGAGACTTCATCAGGAATTTCGACGTAACGATTGATCTAAATAACGCAATGTTCAGGATACGGAACCCGGATAGGAGGTACGCAGTCAAACCGGTAAATTTAATAATGGCAAATGAAAACAAAGCACCGGTATTCTTGAGTAGGAGAGTGAGGCTAAAAGCTAATGAAGCGGCAATCGTAAGTTTGAGGATGAAAAATTACAATGAACTAAGTGACAACAAGCAAGTGTGCATAGTTCCGAATCCTAATAGTCAAAGTGCTGCTGTTTTAGGAAGATCATTTTCGATAACGAAGAGCGGCCTCTGCGTCAGTGTCTTGTTGAATACCCTTGATATACCGATCACGATACAGAGAGGGAGGAAACTGGGATATGCTTTACCGGTTAAAACTCGATATGAAACAATTGAGAACTCAAAACAAAATGAAGTTGTTGATTGTCCCAATCACAGGGACAAAATTTGTATCTTGAGACGATTGCAGAAAATAAAAGATTCTTCAGGTCTTATTAAATCACTTAAGTCAGAAACGGATGATGGTCTTTCGAGCTGTTCGAACTTTCCAGAGCGACCCACACTAGATGAAATGCAAAATGAAAAACCGGTTCTGCCGGAGATTGAACATTTGAGGGGCAAACTGAAAGATGAACAGCTCGAAGCCATCAAGGACGTACTAGAGCGGAACGAGGAAGTTTTTTCGAGGCATAAGGCGGATATCGGGTGTTGCAATTTCGTTGAGCATGAAATAGAACTTGAGGAAAACGCGGTACCACACAGGGAGGGGGCGAGGCGCATGACCCCACACAAATCGGACGCGTGTAGAAAAGAGATCGAGACGTTACTAGAGTATGACATGATAGAACCATCCAAGTCACCGTGGGCGTGTGGAGTAGTGATGGCCAAAAAGAAAGGCGACCAGTTGAGGTTTTGTTGTGACTTTCGATACCTGAACTCCGTCACGGTGAAGGATGCCTATCCCATACCTAGGATTGATGAGAGCCTCTCGAAGTTAGGTGATGCAAAATTTTTTACGACTCTTGATTTAGGCTCGGCCTTTTGGCAAGTACCACTAAGGAAGCAGGACAGGGACAAGACAGGGTTTGCCTGCGAGTTGGGTCTGTTTCAATGGAAACGGATGCCGTTTGGACTTTGCAATGCCACAGCCACGTTTCAGCGGTTGATGGCACACGCGCTGATAGGCGTAACGAAGAAGTATGGCAACCTGGTAATGTGCTACGTGGATGACGTGGTGATAGCGACGCCAACACTGGAAGACCACATTGAGAGACTAGACGAAGTGTTTGCATGCATGAAGAGGTCGGGGCTAAAGTGTAAACCATCAAAGTGCGAGATACTCAAGGACTCAATTAAATACTTGGGCAGGATGGTAGACAAGCACGGCATCAGACCTGATACGGACGCCGTGGAAGCAGTCCTGACCTGGAAATCACCGAAGACAGAGCACCAGTTGATGAGCTTCCTGGGTTTCGCTAACTATTATAGAGAATTCATCAAAGGCTATGCAGACAAGGTATACCCGATGCAACAATTAATGAGACACAAGGGCAAGAAGTTCACATGGAACAACGCAGCAGAAGAGTCATTCCAGAGAATAAAGAAAGAGCTATGTGAGGCACCAGTACTGGGTATGCCGACGGAGAAAGGGATGTACGTGCTGGACACGGATGCGTCGGTAGTCGCGATTTCTGGGATTCTCCACCAAGAACAAGAATGGAATGGGAGGACAGTCTTGAGACCAATAGCATACGGGAGCAAAGTCCTGAGTGACACGGAAATGAAGTACGGAGCACCGAAAGCTGAGATGTTCGCGGTGGTTACCTTTTCCGAGAAATACAGGGCATACCTGGGCAGTGAGCCATTCAAGTTGCGAGTCGACAACAGAGCACTGAGCTGGCTGAAAACGTACTCAATGGACCAAAGTTACATTGGCAGGTGGATAGTTCGCCTGGACGGATACAACATGATAATTGAGCATAGAACGCGAGATAAACATCAGAATGCCGACAGCTTGAGTAAGAAGACGGAGTTCTATGAGAGACAAGAGCAAAGAGAAGCAGACAGACCTGAAATCAAAGATGGCTTCTCATTCATGGACAAGGAAACGTACGACAGTCTTCCACTCACGAGATGGCTGGACAAGTCAGGCAAACCGATAGAAGATCATCCTGAATTGCCTAAAAAGCCTCCAGAGAAGACCATCTTGAGGAAGAGCAAGAGGATTCCGATTGAGATTATACTCAAGTCGAAGATCGTGAAGGAGACGCTCAAGGCAAAAGGCTATGATCTTAACCAGGTGGAAGCAGGAACTGCACAGATAGATGATGACTTGATGAGGTTGCTCGAGAAACTATCAGATGATAAGCCAGTGATCCAGGAGAAGGGTACAGAGAAACCGGAATTCACTATACTTCGGAGAAAAGAGACAGTGAACGATACTGACTCATCAAGAGGAAGCGTCACTGACAGCAAAGATGTCGTGCGGTCACTAGTTGACAAAATCCCCGAAGACATTCTGGAGCAGACCAGGGTAAGGAAAAAGAAAGTGACGTTCAAGGAAGATACTGAACACCTGGACTAGGTCAAGAATCCGGGGAGTGTTCCAGGTTCACGGAAGAAGGAACCGGGGAAGGAAAATTGTCCGGGGAGCGTGAAGGATGGGATGAAGACTCGGATGAGAGCAGCGAAAACCAGGACAGTCTGTGCATGATACTGGCGGAAGAGAAGACAAGGCACCACGACAGGGAGTTACAGACGGATCCATCTTCAGGAACATACAACATGGACATACAGGAGATGCGAGGTGGTGAGGAACTTGAGAAAATTGCGGTCGCAAGGAAACCATTCAGGGAACTATCATGCAACTCAAACATCAGAACGAATCTGGTGCCAGAAGATGATATGAAAATCGTGAAAAGGATGATATGCGTGAAACTGAGTGATGACATCCACAACCCTGGTGAGATGAATGGACAGATCATGGCGTTAAAGGAGCATGTCAAGGCAAGATATAGGCTGTCAGACCTAATAAGAGCCCAGAAGAATGACAAAATGACAAGTAACCTCTCCAAATGGATCCAGTCGGGGGTCAAGGAGAAGGGGGAACTTGAGGAAGACAGCTACAAGATCTTGAGCCAGTTCTACAAAGAAAAGAGAGACTTACTTTATCACACAGCTGATGGAGTGGTAGCGTGCAAGAGGAGAGATGAGGAAAAGATATTACACAAACACAACCTCATCATACTACCACAATTGTACCAGACAGAGGTGCTTTTCAGATCACACGACCAGATGGGTCACCAGGGGATAGACAAAGTACAACAAAGGATACTTCACAGATTTGATTGGCCAGGAATGAGAAAAGCTTGCGAGAGATGGGTGAATGCCTGCCTGGCATGTCTCCAGGTAAAAGACCCAAGGAAGATGAAGTTTCCCCTCAAGTCCGTTGAGAGCTCGGAGTTCAATGAAGTGGTGCAGATAGACCATCAAAAAATCTGCATGACAGAGTCGGGATACAACCAGATACTGGTTATAATAGATCACTTCACAAAGTTGGCGGAAGCGGTTCCGTGCCAGACAGCCTCGGCCGAAGAGACATGTGATCATCTGATAACGCATTGGATATCGCGGTATGGTTGTCCAATGACTTTCCAGTCGGACAACGGCAAAGCTTTTGTGGGGGACTTGACAAAAGAATTGATGAAGAGATCGCACATTGCTCAAGCACACTCGACGACCTATCATCCGCAGACCAATGGGTTGGTAGAGAGACAAAACAGGACACTGGTCAACATGTTAAGGGTGTACTGCTCAAGATACATGACGGACTGGGACAAATACCTGCCACAGGTAGTAGGAGCCTACAACAGTACACAGCACTCAACTACGGGCATCAGTCCTTTCATGATGTTGACAGGCAGGGAGAGAGCAATACCTCTGACATTCTTTTACCCAGAATACGAGGGGAAAAGGACGTCGCCTCAGGCATACGTGAAAGAAGCGATCAAAAGACAACAGGAGTTGAACGAGCTATGCAGGAGGAACACGGCGCAAGCGCAAATGAGGCAACGTAGGAAATATGACGAAAAAATATTAAGAGCAAAGCCATATGAAGTGGGCCAATATGTGTGGGTCTTCCAAAATGTAATACCGCCCAAGGGAACAAAGAAACTACTCAAGAAGTGGAGGGGACCATTCATGATAACGGAGGTTCATCAACAAGGACGGTTCTATCGCTTGAGTACTGGGCGAGCGGCACATTATGAAAATCTGAAGCCTCACGTCCCATCCCCAGAGGATTGGTGCATACCGAAGGACATGGAGGGTCTTGAGTACCTGGTGGTGGAGCCAGCGTGTGAAGTGAATGAGAAAGGCACTAGAGAGAAAAATGATGGTAATGAGAACTTGAGTTTGGACGACAATGAAAAGATAGGAGTGGAGTCTGATGCAGGATCATTTGTAGAAGAAGACTGGAACGACCCGGAGCAAGACGAGGTGCCGAAATGGATGGAACCGGATCGAACAACACCACCGGAAACCAGGACTGGCAATCGTAAACGCACAGGCATGAGGTACAACAGGTACGGGGATGACTTCTTGATCGATAAGATACAGCCAGACAAATTGGGCGAGGAATTACTGAAGGCAGGCGAACTGGAAGCAGGAGAGGAATGGCAGGTCATTGACGATGGTGGTCATTATCCGCAGGATGACTACTCGACGCCAGAATTAGAAACGGATCTCGAACAGAGTGAGATAGAGAGGAGGGAGAACACGAACTTGAGGATTCTAGAGTGGATGCGTGATGTCAAAGACGAGAGCCGCGAAGGACAAAGCATTCAGCAAGTCGATGTATCAGCAGCGAATTACATGAAGACAGAGGACCCTCTTTTCGGATGGACGGCAACAGACAGGCCACTGGACATTCCTCAGGACAATTCAGACCCGACAACATCGACGGGGACGTCGATAAATATTTTTGTCCGGGGAGTGGGGGTAGGACTTACCCACACCGAAAATTTGATGATAAAGAAGCTCAAGGAAGTGAGAGAAACGAGCGAATTGGAACTGGAGGAAGAAGAGCCAGAGCCTACTATAGGTCGGAATTTCAAAACGAAATTCGAAATACCCAACGAATACTCGGAGAACATCATGATAACGGATAGCGACTTCATCCTGTCAAACAGGACCAGCGCGATCTGCATCACGGCGGACATGAGTTTCAAATCAAGATTGGAAGCTGACTTCAAAAGAGAGTACCAGAATGTAGAGTTTCTGTTCAGACAGAGACCAGGACTGGGAGGGATCAGACAAGTCCCGGGCAAATATCTGTGCTTCCTAGTAACGAGGGTCAATGACAGGAACACAATCGATCCCGAACACGTGATATTGGCACTAACAAGATTACCAGACTTCATGATTGAAAGAGGGATAACAGAAGTCTCAATGCCGGTGTATGACCCAAACAGGGGCAAACTGAGCCCGAGGGAATTGTACGCTATCCTACATGTGGTCTTTGCAGAAACTGAGATAATGGTGTATCTTCATAAGAAGTACTACTTGAGCATCGCCTGAGTCGGGTACATGGGGGTATCGAGTCGGGTGTGAGGGAGGAGTCTTGAGTTAGGTACTGGGGTGCGGCGCAGGTAAAGGGATCTTAAAGATATGATTGGCATGACAATTGAATAAAAAAAAAAAAAAAAAAAAGAGTTAACGGTGCTAAAACATAAAATGAATCTGCATGCTTTTAAGGAAATTCCAATTGAATTGTTTTAAGTGATATGAGAATGATAAGATTTTAACCATATTGGTAAAAGGGGGGTCCCTAGGTTAGGAACATGACATGTCAGGTTTCAATATGCTTTCTGTTTTCAGATCAAGTTTGAAAAACAAAGTTGAGAGTCCAACTATACTCAAGCGAGAGAAACAGAGAGAGAAACCTTGATCGAACTCGCGATAATCGGCACTTACAGCAAGTATTTGCAAGGGAACATTTCGAGAGAATTCTTGAGTTGGGTAATACTTGAGTCGGTAAGGTAATTCTTGAGCCGGTAAGGTAATTCTTGAGCTGGTTAACACATACCTGTATACATCCCGAAGTCACAGAGAATGGCAGACAGATTCTGGAAATCCATGCCCGCGGCCCTGAAGAAGCCTACTCTTGATGAGCTGTACAGACGCCTGAGGGACCTGGATTATACCCAAATAGACGAGAGAATGGCGATAATGCTGAATGCCATCCTCCAGTTGGAAGACCAGGGTGAATGCAGGGAGTCTGCGACGGAGGCTGTCTTGATGATCGGCTACACCACCGAGGGAATATCGAACCAAGAACAGACCAGATGGTTGTCTTGGAATGTGGATGGAGGAGTAAGGGGTTTTGACTTGGCAAGGAATCCTGGCCTGAATAACAATACCGAATATGGCGCAGGGGAATTCCCACTACCGACTAGGCCAACAGTAAGATCCACAAGCCAGAGCTCGAGTAGGGTGCCATCGATGTCACGAACGCAACAGACGACCGAGGCATATCCGGATCTAGGTGTTCTAAAGAAAGAGCTCGAGAAGACGCAGAAGGAAAGGAATAAGGCGAACCCCGATCGGGAGTTGGAGCCATCGAACCTGAGGCTTCGCAAGTCAGAATTGGCGGCGGCATGGGCGGACATATCTCATGCACTGAAGGGCTTTTATGGACTAGCCGACATCCTGATCGTATTAGACGAGGTGCTCTTGCTAGAGATATCGAACTTTGCCAGGCAACTCAAGTTCAGCCCAGTCATCGGGGACGATCACCCGGCGATAAGCAAATTAACGGCCAGCTTGTGGTTTCGGAGTATGGACGTGAAGATCACAAACTCCACCAGCAAGTCTAGAGGTCCCAGTAACGAGAGAAGAAATGTGGCCGAGACGGAAAAGCAATTAGAATCGATGAAATATCGTTTGACCCATGAGAATGGCTGGTGGCCATTTTTGACACCAAGGCTGGAGAACGCCACGAACAAGACAAGGGAGGAAGCACCACCCCTCGTGAAACAAGTCTGGAGTTTTCTGGAGAAACAACTGGAGCTGGCCGAAACAAGAGACATGACGGTGGCTAGATTTGTCTCGGCCGCCAATGAAGTGACGATTGGAGGGTTCTGGAGAGAGCACGCCAAAGGCGAATTGAAGACTAGGAGGGATTACGAGATTCTCAAATTCTTGAGTCCTTGCTGGGAGAAGGAATTCTTGGCAGGAATATTCGGTACCACGGCGACTATCTTTGGAGCCTTCGTGCAGGAGATACTGGGCATGCCCATCAGCCTGCTCTTGGCCCTGTATTTGGTCTACCCCAGATACTTGTTCAACATGGGCCCAGCATACATGTTTAGTCGAGGAGTGGAGACACTTCGAGTTGATGGGTACCTGGCACTAGTACTCTTGACCCATGGGGAATTGGTGTCGTTTCATCGATTAATGGAATATGGAGAGCCTCTGTCTATGGGGAGAGTCCACACGAGCATTGAAACCAGCTCCTACAAGTGTGCCGCAGGGTTGAAGACGTTGCTAGTACAATACCTCATGATACAAAATCGGCACATGACGGGTGAAGATGAGAATCCAACTTCGAGAGAAGAATGGAAGAAGACGAACAGAGGGATGCCTCTGCTGACGGACCTATGCCTGGCAATGAGGTCGGACCCAATGGGGATAATCCGGGGCCTAGAGGAGGTGGTGACCTGCATTTATGGTCCAGCAGTGACGTACGCGTTCCCAGACCCCCTGGTGACAACGTATCGTCACTCTGTAACGCACTTGAGTCTTATCAGTATACTGGATGGGACGGCGTTAAATTGGTGTCAGCAGGAGGTGCTCAGAGGGCGAATGAGCAACCCGGTACTCTTTGGAAAGGTGAAAGATGCCGAGCTAATAGTGTACAACTTCAGGGGGCAAATGCAATGTAGAATGGGAGGCAAGCGAGAGGGTCCCATCGAAATGTATCCCAAATTCTGGAACTTGAACCCATTGACGGCAGACGGACGAGAAATCTTGAGAATTCCTGCCTGGAAGGTGTGCTTCGCATTGGTGAAGAGGCAGCTGGAGACCATAATGGAGAAAGAAATCCTCCCAGCCACCATGCCTGAGTTCCCAATAGTCAGGAGGATGACCTTAGGAATGAATAGTCCCTTGGTAGTTCCCTCCATAATGGCGAGGATGACGACGGAGGAAATGCAGAAGGATTTCACTGATGGCTGGGACCCCCTGTTCATCGGCTACACGGCGGCGGTCTACTTCCATACCAGCGAGACGAAGGTAAATTCGTGGACGACGCAAGCGAAAAAGAGTAGAGGTTCGCAGCCCCCAGGATATGAGGTGCGGAAGGTCTTGAGAACTCTAGAGAAGGAGGGACTTGAGAACATGTTACCCATATGGGATGATGGCAGGATGATCGTGATGGAGGGGCACGTCGCATTGGTGGACGACATGAAATTTGCCATGAGAAAATATAAGGCACCCTATGGCTTGGAACAGGTGGAAATAAGACAGGAGGGAACAGAACTAGATGCAGCAGGTCAACTGCATGTAGCACTGACGGAATACAAAAAGCTGGATCCTACGACACCATCACCACTGTCAGTGGACACGCCTGGAGACAAGAGGAGTGGACCCGTCGAGGACCGATTTAAGAAAATTCTCGAGAGAATGAGACATGAGTCAGAAGAAGAGAGTATGGATGAAACTCTAAGTGAAGCCGGTGAAGACATGGAAGTGGGGAATACGCCTGAACCAGGGCCATCAGGGGAGGAGCTCACCCCTCAAGAGCTGTTGAAAGACTTGAGCGAGGAGAATTGGGCAGATACGGCCACCCCACCCCTGAATCCGTCCCCCCGGAAGAATCTGGAATTGCCATTGGCAAGTGAAACCTTCAATATGGGGATGATACTCTTGAGCTCGGAGGAAAGGGAAAGGAACACTTTCGAAGGGAACAGGGACATATTCCTGGGATCCCTGAAGGACGATGCTTGGCAGGAGTTCTTGGAAGAATTCAATCAAGAAGTGGGCAGCGAGACGACGCTGGACAAATTCAAGGAGGAACTGTGGGACACAGTCGTAAGATTTGGAGAACCGCTTCTGATAGGAACGGGCCTGGATGAGAAGGCGAGAAAAGAGCTACTGAGCAAGCTGGTAGAGCTGAGGAATTCACGATCGAAGACTAGAGAAGAAAAATGTGAGGACAGCTCTACTCGGAGACAAAAAACTGTAGATAAAATGGTTGATGATATAAAAAGGGATAAGGTTGGGACTAGTAATATGATTAAAAGTACTAATATCCTTAAGGCTCGAGCAGGGGGGAGGCAAGAGTTGGAAGGAGTGGATGGAGAGGTCGAATCAGTGATGGTAGCCACAACACCCTCAAGTAGAGATGTGAAGACTCGCAAGAGGAAGAGAGAAGTGGAAGGATTGGGTAGTCCTTCAGTGGATGCTGTTTCGGAAGGAAACTTGAGAGAGACGGCGCCCATGATTTTGGCTCGATGCAAGACGGCGGCATACAAGAGCAGCTCGGAGCTCAGAAGACCACTTGAAGTAGAGAGGGAAATAGAGGTTTCCACCAGTTCGACATCGGAGGAAGACTTCAAGCCTCAGAAGATAAACGTGAAGAGAGGTTCAACGAACGGACAGACATGGGAAGTAGATGTCGGCAAAGAATGGATCTCGAAGGCACACCAGGCCACGGGCAAGCGAGTGACAAGTGATCCATTGGAGAGGAACAAGACGAGGAACACCTCCCGGGCGTGGTGGGTGGCCCTTGAAACATTGAAAGAAATGGAGGACTGCTGGAAGAAGTTGGACAGTGGAGTAGCTCGCAAGCGACGCAATTGGGCCACCCAGCAAAAGGCCGAGGTTAATAAAATAGAAATGGCAACTCATCTGAAGAGGTCCTGGCAGAGTTTGTTGAAGGATCATTTTGAAGAAGCAATGAGGACACCCTCATCAGCACCACCATTAATGGCGAATCCCTTCGTTAGAACTGCAGGACAATTAATGTTCACCTGGAGTCTGGTGGGGATAGAGTTGGAAACGCTGACCTCGTATGACAGGCTGAAGTTGGGAAGCAAGAAGCTAGATGTGTATCAGGCACTGATGCAACACGTAGCCAGGGATAATTCAGGCTTGAGCCTAGCTAGAAGAAAGGACGCCACGTGTTTCTTGAGATGGATAATGTCGATGATGTCTGATAGCACCATCCTGGCATGCCAACAGAGAGCAAGCGTAAGCAAAACCATGGAAAAAAGAGTCTCAACGGTCATCTTGAACGTGTATCAGAGCACAGGAATAGAAAAGGAAGAGGGTTCCAGACTATCCCTAGAGAACCATAGGAAGCTAGACGAGGTGCGGAGGTTTTATAATAAGAAGTTCGAAGAAAAACATGATGTTCACCGTAACCTGGCCTCGTCAGAGCAGTACTCGAGGCTCAGCGAGAACGGGGAATACCAATATGTGTCTGGAGTGATGGGAATGGCCTACAACCCCTTCTTAGACTCGGAAGCTGGAGGCGCCCACAGGAACCATGAGGTAGCGGAGCTACTGAAGTTTTGGACAGAAAGAATAATGAAAATAGACGCGGTGGAAAAAGAGGGGCCGAGCCTGGGCCTGATTCTTGAGAAAACACCAGAGGTGGTGAGCATAACGCGTTCAAACAAGAGAGTTGAAGTGAACATGGGCGATGGAAATGGCTTGTTAACCACGAACTTGGGAGTGGTGTGGAAGCTATTAAGACCCTCCTGGTGTCCACATCCCCACGCGAGTCTGATCGAGGAAACCACCGAGCGAGTGAGGTTAGCACCAACGGAAGATGAAGATCTGGCAAAGTTGAGTGTGCTGCATAAGCTAATTTCACCTCAGATGCAAGAGCCAGGCGAAAGACTAGTAATCCCGGGTCAGCAAAGAAATTGGAGCCGGGTAGCTGTCTGGATTCGACGTGTGGAAACGGAGAGCACACCTGCGATGGACGGTCATGCGTTAGAATACTGTCATTTCAAAAAGAAGACCTGGTCACTTGGTTCGAAGACATAACAGAAAGGGAGAAAAGTGAAGTGCAAATAGTAGCGGAGTGTTACGCGAGAACCACGGTGAATATAGCGACAGCTCTCGGATTCTTCTCGAGAATGTGTAGTCTGCAGTCACTGGAAAGACTAGAATCTGAACATCATTTAGTGACGGCGTTGAGCGTAGAATCATGGCCCGGGGTGTTGCAGGTGACTCAAAAACACATCCGGAGCTGGAAGGTTGGTCTCGAGGCGGAAATGGGATTTCCCATGAGCGAAGCTTATGGCTTGCCATTGAACGCGAAATCGCTGATAGGGTCAATGATGGCCAACTTGTGCGGAAGTCACTACCCACTGCACATGGTGATGGTGGAAGCATCCAGCCAGAGAGTACTGGTGGACAAGGCCTTCTCAGTGCCCAAGTGCGTGAGGTTGGCTCGGATATCGCATCACTCGCACAAGTTGTTGAGAAAAATCAGAGGGACAGTACCAAAAGAATTGAGAGATGACTTGAGTGAAATCTGGGGAGAAGAACTTTTGAAGTTGGAGAGAGAGAACACAAGCGATCACGAGAGACAAAACGTGATCGGAAAACCTGTGGGAAGTGCTCCAAACCTGGAAGATAACGACACGATGCATGAGAAAATGATGGAGCTTGAGCCTCTCTTGGAAGCCTCGGGGGAGCGTAACCTCAGGAGCATTGAAATCACCCATGGAGAATGCCCATGCCACTGTTTAGCGCAAACGGTGTGGTATCCAGATCACAAGAACCTTTGCCTGGTGTGGGATATGGAAGAAATCCGGTCGATCGGACTACCGGATCACCGACAGAAGGTGACGATCTTGGTAGTGAGTACGATGTTGGCTCTGAGATGGATAGAAGAGAATCTAACGAAGTATCGGGAAGCGGGGACGCCAACGGCTGAGTCAATATACGCGATAGACTACAGTAGGAGACTCGAGTTGTTTGAGACTGCGTGCAAGGTATTCGCCATACCAACGGAAGTCAGACATGTCTGGAGCCGTTTGAGGTACTTCCCATGGTTTCGGGCGACGCTGACGTCCTGGTTGTACATGACAACGAAAGATCACATGAGAAAACATCGAAAAGAGTATCGACAGTTCCAGGCCGAGATTGGGCCGGAAGCTTTCAAGAGACCCCTGTTAACCCATCCTAATGCAATCACGACAGGATGGAAGAGAGTGGGTAAAATGTCTAGAGACAATACCAAGGCGAGGGAATCGATACTAGAGGAGGACCTGGCGAAACACGTGAGCTTGAGCCTGCACAACTCCTTTTGTTTGAACCGGGAATCTAGGGTGAAGGCACTACCCAACCAAGCAAAGAGGTTGCAAGAGCAAAGAGAATGGATGCGATCCTACGAGCAGCTGAAGGCTTGGGAGGAGATTGTGATTAGCTCCGATGATGAAGAGGAACTGTTGAGACAGTTTGCCGTATCTAGTACTTCAGGGTGCAGTACCTCCAAGGCGAAGAGTGCGAGATGAGCAGGTGGCTCGAATGGATCTTGAGTCTTGAGAGGGAACAGGGGGGCTTGAGCGTGGATCCGGGTGAAACTTGGATTCACGAAAAAGAAGTTTTAACAAAGCAAATATTGTTATTAATATACTATATTTATTATATAAATCAAAATGCTGCATGACAATTTCCTGATTGAGTAGGACAAAAGAAATTTTAAATTATTGGCTTGGAAAGCAAGAATTCAAAGGTGCAGGTGTGTGCAGATTTTGATTGCTGTTTAGCGATAGTGTGAAAATTTTACATGGCTGTGAATTTTGGGGTGTAGATAAGCTTAAGTCTGCTGCAAACTTCTGTAAATGACCGCTGGCACTGTATCTTGAGTAACACTCGGTTTTCTGGGACTCACTGGCAGAAGACAGCACGCGATGAGGACATCGATCTCGAGTCCGGGGAGTATGTGCCAGTCGGTCATATTCGGAAGTTTGACCTTGAGAGAAGCAAAAAACACTTGATTTTGGAGTGAAATTTAATTTTTCAAAATTTCGAATGGAACCTGTCATGCACGATTTTCTCGCGATAACTGAAAATCAGAAAAGAGAAGTCAGAACGATCGAGTGACAATCGCGGGAAAGTTGCTAGAAAAATCAGTGGGAAATTGCTATTCGCAATTTCAGTAGCAATAATAATCGAGAGTAGAGCTGTCCCATCTGAAACAGAGACGAGCGCATTCCCACGAACTGGATTGTTGTGATTGGAGTACTATTATTAACTGGACCAGAGTGAACCTTCGGTGGAAAGGTGGACAGCTAGAGTGTCCCAATGGTTCACGAGAACTTACAGTCTAGAGTAAAAACTTGTTCTTGTTATTGAAACTGACTAACATTAAACTCATTTTAGTTACTTTATTGATTCTTGAGTTGCTTACCGACTTATTTACTTCCTGGTTCTTGAGCGTGCTACAATGTGAGTACTAATTTAAATTTCTAGAGTGTGTTTTATGATTGTTATGTTGAGGTGAGGCGAGTTTTAGGTTGATCCATCTGAAATGGATCAAAGTTCCACTGTCTAATAAAAAGTAACTTAACGGATTGTTCCGACCCGGTTTTTAATGGCGTTCATGTATTTTGGGTATCTAGAGACCTATGTATGGGGACGTTTCTAATTCTAGAGTGGGGGGATATTTTAGTAGTAGCCTTTAAGCTGTAACGGGTCGTAGTCTCATGTCACAAGCGAACCGAATTGGCTCCGACTGATTTGAGGTACAAAAACACAAAAGATAGTGTCCCTGACTCTTGAGCCAATGGTTATAGGGCCTATTTTTCTTAAGCCTCATGTGTGACTACAGTAGACGAATGTTACAGGTTTTTAATTTTCGGCGCTATGAATACGATCCGATAGCAACCGCATTCGTTTTCCTCATAAATTTTAGAACAGTAAAACTTATTTCGTCAATATTTACCACAGTATGTGTAGATCTGGTAATTATCAGTGAATCTGACTTTCAAATTATGCAATACTGCCGGTTCGTGAAGGTAGCTGAGAGATGTTAAGTCGTTCTGGCCAATTAGAATTTCAGGGTTGCGCAATGGTGGTAACTCTACATCCTTCTGAGAAAGGTCAAATGTGATTTCGTTATTTTTATCTAATGTGCTAACAACCAATTTTCCTTCATTTAGACTAGTCCGAATAACTGCTGGCTTCCAGACTGTCTCGGCATCCTTCACCCACACCTGTACATCCTAAAAACAATTTATATTGTCGTTGTATGGTTCTTACTGAGGTCAGAAACTAAATACGAACATTTTTTGGCGCCATACCTTGACGTAAAGCTCTTCCACGCTCATTTTGCTAAATGTAGTTAGCCAACACCAAAAACATTCATAGTTTTCATCTGAAAATATAAATTAAAGAAGCTTTCAACTTGATTCCGATATTTAAAAAAAAACAAAAAAAAAACAAGAGGAGTCGATTGCTATGCAAGTAGCAGAACGTCCCGACCAGTTTTTATTTTTTAAAACCTTTTTCTTCGCACGCATTCCGTTTTTCTTATTCCGGGGAGGGGGGGGGGGGCAGTGTGGTGAGATGGCTAAGAGAACGGATATTTTCATGATCGATGATTTTTATGAAGGATACTTTTTTGATCCATGATCATTTTAGCCTAATTGTTGTGATAAACTTATTAAGTGGATTTGTTCAAATTTACCGCTTGTGTGTTTTCATATCATATGCGCGTTGGGCTTTCCTCTTCTGGTTATCTTACCAAATCTCGCCGTCCCAGCCGTAGGCGAGTGAAGTTTCCCTGGCGTAACTAGACGCAAGAAGAAGTGAGCTGGTGAATCGACCTCCAAATCGACGTCAGGTTGTACCACTCCTTTTTTTATTCATCGCCTTTGCCTCAGCAATTTTAAACCCTAAGTGAAAGTATTCATAAATCACCCCAAAGAGCTTCCTTTCTCGGCACAGTTGTCTGTGTTTCAGGTTGATGCCCCGATTCCAGGCAAGACGCATCCCTGAGTTCTCACAGAAACTAGCTATCGGGACTTCAAGGACCAAATATATCAAACCAGCTCTAGTAAAATCAACAATTCACTCCTACCGCGGCGCAACGCTTCATGATCTCTTTGAAACAGTTTTACAATACAGACCAAAGCGCCTAAATACAGTAACAATAGTTGCTGGATACAATGACAACAGGCTGCATCCACAAGAATTAGAACAGCAGTGGAAAAACTTGATTAACATCGTCACTAATAAGTTTCAGCCCAAGACACTGATCATCCCCAAAACAATTCAGAACTGTAATAATTCCGAAGTAAACCGCAAAATTTATATTTATAATCATGTGCTGTTTAATTTGATAAATAGATTTGTACACCCCCATACACTTATTGTTTCGCCTAACCTCAACCTAAATCTAACCCTTCAAATGTTCTGCCGTGATGGCATCCATTTCTCGTTCTACGGTTATAATTTCTTTACAAATTTTCTTGCAAATTTAATCTATAATTTCTCTCGCTAACTTGACATCGCCGTCCTTCCTAAAATGGCTACTCAAACACACTGCCTTATTTATAAAAGCAGCCTGCGAGGCGGAGGTGTTTGGTGCTTCACATGCCCGGGCTACATGCATGTAAAATGCAGCGGCCTAGCCCGCAGCAGTGATCACTATGACGATCTCAGTTGTCATCGCTGCACCTCCCAATTTCATTCAGCTAACGACAAGCATGAATGCAATCCCCCAACCCTAGCTACAACCACGCTCCCCCAAATGCACCCTCACGCTTCCACTGCCCCACACTCACAAAACACAGGAGAGTCTTCCACTATAGAACCTAGAGCAATACAAGACCCATGGTCAAACCCCTGTCCAGAACACATAGAAACTACCAGGAAATTATACACCGAAGTGGTCCACTGGAAACCGGTCTTTATGATCTTGTCAAAAAATAAAGTTAGTTATAACTTCATTGAAACCCTCAATAGAACTTTGAACAGCCTAATAGAAAACACCGAAAATACCTTCGCAATGCACGCAGCAATGATTTTTCCACACTTATTACTGTGCAAAACAAAGTCCAAAATTGATGGATCTTTATCCAAAACAATAGCAAGGCGACTTAAGCAATGGCAAGACGGAGACCTGGATGGACTAAATAAAGAAGGAAAGGCGCTGCAAATGCGCGTGTTGAAAGGAAGTAGAAGAAAAACTGAAACTGAAGTACAATAGTTCAACAAACTAATGAGTACTGGAAAAATATCATGCGCAATTGCAAAACTAACAGACACATCTTAAGGCGTTCTTTCGCTCGACGAGATTGTCAAAGGTAAGACAGTAGAACAGACTCTCATAGAGAAACACCCACCATCTAAACCAATTGATGAGAACTATATTACACCAGTCTCAAACGAAACAATTCTTTTCCATCCATTGATATTTGATCAGATAAACGGTCAACATATCAAGAAGGCAGCCATGAGAACGCACGGATTGCATGGACCATCTGGCCTCGATGCAAATGAATGGAGGCGTATTCTAACACACTTCGGGCAACAATCAGTTGAAATTTCAAAAACAATTGCTAAAATTGCCAAAAAAATTGGCCACAGAAGAGCTAAACCCAGAACTAATGGAACCATATAACGCATCCAGATTAATACCATTAGATAAGAATCCAGGGGTAAGACCCATAGTCATAGGAGAAGTTATGCGTAGGATAATAGGGCGAACAAGAACTAAATGTCGCTCGGTTCAAACTACCAACTCTGCCTAGGAAAAAAATGTGGCATTGAATATGCGATCCACACGCTAGGAGATCAATACAGCAAAACTTCCGCCGATGCTGTTCTACTGATAGATGCCGAAAACGCTTTCAACTCGCTGAACCGAAAGCTGGCATTAAAAAACATCGAAAATACCTGCCCTTCCCTTTTAACAGCGATTAAGAACTCCTACTCCAATCCATCTAAACTATTCGTTAACAAAAAAACAATCTACTCTCAAGAAGGGACAACCCAGGGGGATCCACTAGCAATGGCCATGTACGGTCTAGCCATAATACCCCTCATGAAACTTTTATCAGTAGACGATGTAACCCAGAAATGGTACGCAGACGACGGAAACGCAGTCGGTAAATTAAGCAATCTACGAACCGTCCTCGATAAAATAGTATCACTGGGTAAGTTTTTCGGGTACCACGTGAAAGCATCCAAATGCCAACTCATTGTCAAGGATGAAAAAATCGGTGAAGCTCAGAAAATCTTCGCAAATACAGGAATCACTATAAAGGCAGGAGCCCGAGTGCTTGGTTCAGTTATAGGAACAGAATCTGAATGTAAAAAAATCCTGGAATTTCAACAGAATGAGCAAACCAAAATTTTGAAAAAACTAACGAAAATCGCTAAAACCTCCCCTCAAAACGTTTATGCCTGCTATACTAAAGGAGTTCAAGAAAAGTTTTCATTTCTTGCCAGGACAACGCCTAACACTATGGAAAACTTAGAAATATGTGAAAGTATTATCAAAGAACAATTATAACCTAACCTAGTCGGTAAAGACACTTTCAACCCCCCCTTTTCCGTGAGATATCTTCCTTACCCCTTAAAATGGGCGGACTTAACATCAAGCTGCCATCAGATCATGAAAGCTACCTTGAATGGTCTAAGGAAACATCACTAGTACTGGAATCTCAAGATCCTATTACAGCAGTAACACAGCAAGAAAAAATATGTACGAAAATCAAAAAACTGAAAACTGATAGAACAAATCGAAAAAAAACAAACCTCATTAACTCCTTAAATGAAACAGATAAATACGCAATCGACCTGGCCTCTGAAAAGGGAGCCTCTAACTGGCTCAATGCTCTACCACTGAGCAGATACAACTTCAACCTGAATAAATCAGAGTTCAGAGATGGTATTTACAAAGATACGGATGGGAACCAGCCAAAACCCCACTCACATGTGCATGTGGTGCTGATTTTAACTTGACACATGCGCTTCACTGTGCAGAGGCTGGTTACACACACATAAGACACAATGAAATTAGAGACACATTCGCCAACCTCATGAACGAGGTTTGCCATGACGTCGAGATTGAGCCGAAACTTCAGCCGTTGCAAGGCGAAAGCTTTGTCAACAATTCAACTACAACTGAAGATGAGGCACGACTTGACATTAAGGCAAACGGACGCTGGGGTTCACGATTCAGCCGCGTTTTCTTTGATGTGAAAATTTTCAACCCCCATGCCAAAACATCGCGAAAACTGCATAAGGATGCATACAAATACCACGAAACACTGGAGAACTCCAAATATCAGCAAAGAATTTTAAACGTAGAGCAGAGTAGCTTCTGCCCGCTAATTTTGGGATGCACCGGTGGCGCTGTTCCAACAGCCACGCGGACGATGCAGCGATTGGCCGAAAAACTAAGTGAAAAAAGACAAGAAAGCTATCCAGAATCTATAAACTACATAAGAACTAAAATAAGCTTCGCGCTCCTGAGGAGCTCTATACTTTGTATAAGGGAGTGCAGATCACTACGCAAAGTTCAATTTATCGACAACTCCATAAGCGCTATTGTAGAGGAAGGAGGGCTAAGATAAATTAACATTACGACGATGCATTTAATGCTGATTTATGATTTCATTGCTGATATATATGCATTTTTATATCGCTGGTATGGCCCTATCCAGCTTGTGCACTTACTGTAACTAAACCGAAGGGCCCCTTTTGTAATTTTGTTTTTTTAAGTGGATTTGTTATGTTTGATGTTTGTGCCTGTTTTGAAACATTCGCCCGGAAGTACATATCGATTGGAAAATAAAGCTAGGTTCTAAAACGACTGGCTAGCGTCTAAACACAGCTCTACATGCCTTTCTCTACATCGAATTGACTGAATTAAATGCAACAATAGTGAGCTCATGGCTGGGTCTCAGTATCCCCAGACCACGAGGTCACTACTAAAAACAGGGCTACTACTTTATTATATTCCTATTGTTTTTGTTCAGTAGATAAAAATGATAATCTCCATCGAACATGGGTCAACCCCCCTTTCTCTTAACTCCTAGCTTCTCATAATCTAAAAACGAAATTAGATGTTAATTGAATTCAATTCAGGACATCTCCAGGAAGCTACAAATTTATAAAATACAGTCTGAGTTCTCCTCCCGAGACCCCTCCGGATTCTGGAATCCGGGGAAATAACGCTATAATTTCTTTCGGGAAGTCTGGACAAGCCGTCCCAACACCCCTCCCTGTTCTCGGGATTCGCGTTGTAACGATTGCAGCGGCACAATCGTTACAACTCGGAATGGTCTTCGTAAAGTTTTCTTCAATCTCGATCAATTTCTACAATTTCTGTTTACTGCTTTTCTCTACGAATTCTCTTGTTCTGGTTGAGATTACTGTTCTTCTATGTTCGCCGTTAGTGTGTGCGAAAGATAAAAAGGTTATGTGTCTTTCACTTCTGAATCGAAAATTACAAAATTTAAATCTTAGCTGAACTCAAACTAACCCTTCCGTGTTTGTTAAAATGCACGATTTACACCGCTAATCCATGAAAACCGTCAATCTTCTCGGTCAGATGCATCAAAAAGTATTCGAAATCCGACTTTGCATTTTTGTACATTCTGTTCGAATGCCACATACTCCCCGGCAGCCCGGTCAATGTCCTCATTGAGTCTCGTAGTCCTCATCAAAATGGTACAGTGCCATCAAACAGAGTTTACAAAATGCATGAATGTAACAGTCGCCTACTTCGGTCACATATGAGGTTTAAGAAAAATAGGCCCTATAACCAATGGCTCAAGAGTCAGGGACACTATCTCTTGTGTTTTTCTACCTCAAAACGGTCGGAGCCAATTCGGTTCGCTTGCGACATGAGACTAGAACCCGTTACAGCTTAAAGGCCACTACCAAAATACCCCCCCCACTCTAGAAAATAAGAACGTCCCCATACTTAGGTCTCAAAATACCCAAAATACACGAACGCCGTTAAAAACCGGGTTGGAACAATCCGTTAAGTTACTTTTTTATTGGACAGTGGAACTTTGATCCATTTCAGATGGATCAACCCAAGACTCGCCTCACATCAACATACTTATTATAAAATGCACTCGATAAAGCTAAATTTGGTACTTACATAGCAGCACGCTTTAGAAACAGAGTAATTAAACTAATTAATGACTCTAGCATAAATAATATCGAATTTAACTCAAGAAGTTTTCTAACGATGAGTTCCAATCAAGGAAAATAAGTTTTAATTCAAGAAAGTAGTTTTGGATCATTGGGAGACTTCACTTGTCTGCCTTTCCGTTGAATGTTCACACTGGTCCAGTTGATTCTTGCTCTGCTCTCGTATTTGTTTGGTCTCCTATATCAGATAGGACAGCTATACTCTAGTTTTCTACGATGGAAATTGCGAATAGCAATTTCCCACTCTGTATGTTTGATAACTTTCCCGCAATTGTAATTCGGTTGTTCTTTTCTTTTATTTTATGTTTTCAGTTGTCGCGAGAAAACTGAGCATGACAGGCTCCATTCGAATTTTTGAAAAATAAAACTTCATTCCAAAACCACGTGTTTTTGTGCTCCTCAAGGTCAAACTTCCAGATATGACCGACTGGCACAAAAATCACTTTTATCCACGTCATATCGACCCACTGCAAAATACAAATGGCATCATACTACACTATTATAGCCTTCCAAATTCCTTCACTAATCAGCACTTTCGAGGATATGACTTAAGATAAAACATTATTTCTGACTTCTAACGTCAATGTCCCGATTCAAAACTTTTTCTCCTAGGTTTAAAAAATGTTGGGAGGCAGGACGGTCCTGCCAACCAACAAACTAAAATTATGCTACTATGCTTCTTCCCTTCGGTCCTGAGTATTAAAATTAAGGTACTCGGTTGTTAAAAGGAACAATGAAACAATCTCCTTCTTCAAGAGATTACCCGAGACTTTCATATCACCACAAAGTGATCAATCATCTTAGTTGATTAAAAACAATCATGCAGGCTGGAAAATATGATAAAGTCTCCTTTCAAGCCTTTCAAAAAAATAGTAAGTTTCCCTACAGCCACTGACTATAATCACAACAAAAAATTTATAAATGCAACAAGTTCTTTAATCTTCAGTATTTAACTAAATGTTTTCTCTTCAGTTTCAATTGCAAACATAGTTGCTTCGTTTCTCATTTGGGTTTTTCTCACATAAACATTTCTGAATTTTGCCTCCCGAAGCTGTTATGGAGGCACAACGTCACGTTTCTCTCCAAGTCTTCCTTCAACATTTCTTCTTTTTCTCTCCCGTCACACTCACTTGTTCTAGACTTACTCTTTACTGCGGTGGTCACTGCATTCCGATGAGTTACAAAAGCTCGCTTGAAAGCTCCTGCTCCAATATCCAGCTGATACGCACTGTACACTCTGCTGTGCTTTGACATATGCTTCTTGGCATATTCGTACAACCATTCAGTCCTGTTGGCTCTAACCCATGGCATCAGTCGTCTTCTGGCCCATATCTTTTTCACTTCCATCAGAATTTTCAGGATTTTGCATGTTCTCTCAAAAAGATCAAAATCTTTTAGACAATCCAATTCCTGCAATTGCTCTTTCGTAGGCGTTTCTTGTCAATTGTTCTCTTTCACATGAGCTTCCAGCCATCGTATCGCCATCATAACTCCCACTATCACCACCGTTATGGGCTGTGATTAATCTGGTAAGCCCATGGAGAACAGCTCTCCACAGTCCCGGATCACACCGGATTACTACGCCCTGGATACCACCATGTTTGTAGCAAGCAATGGCAGGGGAACTCAAGATGTGTCAACATGATGCTACTCCATTTACGATTTCCCGGCGCTTCCAGTAGTGTTTCCCTTTCCATCATCACTCGGTTGATTTCATCATTCTCGTCTACCGCATTGTAATCTGTGGCTGTTGATCCTTTTTCTTCTGTCTTTCAGTATCACTGAAGTTCTCGCTGGCGAATCCCTAGAACTTCTTTCCCAGTATCGGTTCTAACTCTTCTTTGGTTCTCTCTGGAACTGCTGAGAACATCTCGTATAATAACTCGCAAGACTTTTCTGACACCCTCGCTGATCATACGCACTTCGGAACCGAGAAGGCTTGATCCACGATCGTCCTCGTACTCTTCACATCCACCACTACGAATTGCACTGGGTATCTGCTTTTGCACATTGGAGCTAATGTTGATCCCAATAAGTATTGCGCTCACGACGGTCTACGATAGGTTTCATTGTGCCGGATGTTCGTTTCCGCCTCGATTGTTTCCCTCCATTTTCCAATATAGTTTTTTTTGGTTTGCAAATTTCCCGGAAACACTTCTGCACTGATAGTCGTGATCATCTCATGCTTTTGTTCTAGATTCAATGGTGTCTCTAGAGAACCAAACATGCTGTAGAATCCTAGTGCAGTCACTAGATTCAACTCGGTTCCTCCATGCCAATCTGCAACCAATTCCGTTTCCAATTTTGCTTTCATTACCATGTTCCAAAACAAAACCGTTAATTGCTTGTATTGTTTTGCCAGGGTCTCTTCACAGTCCAGACCTCCACCGATGTGAACCCCCAGTCCACAGACTTTCGCCAGACAGCTACCGGGTTTAACCCAGTCCTCTGGTCCCCAGCCAGGCAACTCCACTTTATCTTCTCCGTTGCTGTTAGAGGCTGTCATCATCAAATTGGAATTGATGTTCAAGTCACGCAAGTTACAGTCTGAATTCAATTCCCTCTGCACATCCTGTGTCGCACGCAAAATCGAATCGGCGTTAGGACTCAGACACCATTAGGGTTTCATCAGTTCCCGCACCACCATTAGACTCGTTCTTAGCAGTTCGTCCAAAAATCCCAATCCACATTCCACTCGGTTTTCAGAGTGTGGCACTGAAGGTGCAGTCAACTTTTTCTTCCAACGCAAGTCCCAGCTTAGAATGCCAATTAGCAGCGCTTCTTATCGTAGCAATTCTTGACGTCCAGAATCTTAGCAACACTGCTTGCTCGTAATCGAAGAAACAATTGCGTATTTCTTCATTTATAAAAGGGTTGTACGCCATCCCTACGACTCCGGATACATAACTGTACGATTTCTTCCTGATCGGGCCATAGTATTCACTGGACTTCGGCAGTGCTCCCACAGATTCTTTTATGAGCCTCATCTCCTTGTTAGAGAATCTTCTTATCTCGTCAATCTTCTTCATCGGTTCCAGCTCCACAGGCTCCTTCATGCTCACTCGCATCGGTTTACTCTGATGGATATCCAACAGTGCCAGTAAGAGCAAGGTTTTTGCTCGTTCATCGCCTTCTCTTAGCATCTTGACACAAGTGTTCAACGCCGGCTCTGATATTTGTTCCAGCATGAATCGAATGAAACAGAGAGTGTCTCTCTGCTTCGCGTACGCCACTGCCGCTCCTTCTGGGGTTATTAGATCTCTCATGCTCGTCATTACGAATATCTTCTCTCCCTTCGATCTTTTTCTTTCCTCTGAGTCGTATTCCCCCCGTGTCAGTCCATTCATGCACCAAGCGAACCTCAGTTGTAATTCTGTTCTCACATAGGCTATCGCTATCAGAGAGTGTATCTTCGGGGTGGTTCTCATTTCTTCTTCGAAGTACCATAGCACTACTGCTCTCCATGGTAGGCTCACCAACTGCTCTATCGTTTCCGCGTGCATCTCAGAAGAGACCAGAGCTCCGTATTCCTTATGCTTCATGGTTGTGCCTTGCATCATCGTATCGTCTCTAAGTTACCTTCTATAGCATCTTTTTTTCTAGAGCATTTAAGTGTCCTCTAGCCGAGTTTCTGGATTCCACCATCTCCATGTATCCACCAGCGGGTTCAACAATCGATATGGTTTCCGACACTGTCAGTCGATTGTGCTCCACTGGGACTAGCTGTTCTACGCGCTTCCCTTTTCATGGTTCATGGAAGATGGTTTGAAATCTTTTAAGGTACTCTCTCCACATTGGCTGAGTTTTTCCATTTCTAATGTTGCTCCAGTCAAAGTGCGGTCACTCCTCTTGGTTTTATTTTTGGCTGATTTTAATCCGACCATGAGAATGGTTGGCACAATCGCTACGTCAATCAACATTCTGTCAGTGTCAGGCAACCGGTCATTACCCTGTCCGATGTCCATGGCTTCTTCGACGCGCTTTCTTTTGGCTGAGTTGTCAGCTTTTACAGAGATTTCAAGGTCCACCTTTAATTTTCTAGCTTTCCTCAATTTCACTTTGCTGCCAAATTTCTTTTTCATATCGTCAATCACCATCTTTGATCGCATCGTTCCTTTTTGGTTTCTCGGCAGATACACTACTTCATCATTGCCTTCTTGCGGTGTTGTCTTTATAGGAGAATTTACCTCACTTTCGTCAGTGGCCGAGTCAATCAATAACTCGCTCAATCTCCCTTCATACTTGTCGAGTTTGTCAAGGAATTCCCGCATTAGTGGTCTGTTGAGACCTGTTTTCAGTATAAACTGAGTCCCCTATTTCCTGTCCCTATTGCATCCCGTCCTATTCTCGTGGTCTCTATGATGAACTTCCCACTCTTCTTCGGGCAACGTTCTCAAGAAAGGTACTCTGGCAGTGCCTTCTATTCTTCTTCTCCGCGGAGATTCCATAAAAGTGTTTTTTCGTTATTTTTAGATTTGCTCGGAGAGCTGCTCTCCAGCAAATTCCGCTTCATTTCCAGCGTGGAAGTTCCATCGTCTGCTGGCTCAGTCGTTGCTTCTAACGCGTCTGTGCCATTTTCAAAGTCGCTGATGAAGTTGAAGTCCAGGCTGGACATCCCGCCTGTCGAAGCCTTGTCGTCCTCTCTCTCAACCTGATCGGGATCCTGTTGCATAGGCTCTTCCAATCGACGGCTTCCTCCCTGCCCATTGTCTCGCCTTGGACTCTTTCCTGAGCTCGAGGGTCCTTGCCCTTCATCTCTTGTTCCATCTGGAAACTTCGGTATAGCTAGTCTGCCAGCTGATCGATCTTCTTCCTCTCCGTGCATTACCTTGACTTCTTCGCAGCAGAAGGGTGCTAGCATGGTTCTAGTTTGTAGTTTCCCGCTCACCAATAACTCCGGTTTTACACTCATCAAGATTAGTGAGGCTTATTGCATGTCCACTATGCCATAGGCGCCAGATCCATTTTTGCCCATTCTTCGTCAAATTGTCCAGGTTTCAGAGTTGCTGCATTTTTCAACCCTCTCCTCGTCATTTCAGCCGTGTAGATAAACTGCGTATACTGCAGCACGGCAGCGTTTCCGCCCACGAAGCACGGGTCCATCATCTCGGAGAATTTTGCTACTCTTCTTTCGTTGGTTTCGAAGGCTCTCAACCTAGGGGTTTGTACTACGGAGTCTGCTCCGAGCAACATCCTTCTAATCAAGCTAAATTCGGGGATCTCTTCTGGCAATTTCTTGTAGTCACCCCAGCCATTCGTTTTTTTTCTCAATTTGTGATATGATGCATTCAGACGAGGAATTATTTTAATCTCGCCGTTGGTCTTATTGTAGGGCCTTAGATTCCAGAGCTTCGGGAATACTTCGATGTGCCCTCTGTCCACTTCTCCCATACGATCACGGAAGTGATCATCAAAATTTATGACAGTCATCTCCGGCTCTGATTTTTTTGCGAACAACAAGTCCTCACTCATCTTTTTTCGTAGTGCGTGCTGTTCACACCAGTCAAGTCCACTTCCGTCCACTGCTGATATGTGGTTCAAGTGCAACACCGAACTCCTGTATGCATCCATCTTAACGTCAGGGAACACAAACGTGACTGCAGGACCGTATATCGCCGTCACGAGCTCCGTGGCTCCTCTGATCAGTGCTAAGGGATCGGTCCTCATGGCCAGGCTCAGGTCAGTTAACAGAATCAAGCCCCCAGCATGACGTTGCCCGTCTTCTTCCTTTGAATTGTCTCATCTTCTCCTGTTCCGAAGCGATTCTGCTGCAGGAGGTACTGGAT
Source organism: Symsagittifera roscoffensis (assembly GCF_963678635.1). Taxonomy (NCBI): domain Eukaryota; kingdom Metazoa; phylum Xenacoelomorpha; order Acoela; family Convolutidae; genus Symsagittifera; species Symsagittifera roscoffensis. Next base: position 62,205,951 of record NC_087065.1, on the reverse strand, counting down.
AAGAGTATGTCGTAGATCTCTTATCTTAATCCAGGAATCAGTGGGCAGATTCACGTCAAACCTCCTCACGTTCTCTCTCATTCGCTCAGAGTAGCGGGTCAGATTCATCAATCCCCCCAAGTTCCCATGCATTATCACAATTAGCGTCAGTAGTCCATCTAATAGCAAATTTTGCACTCCTTCAGTGAGCAGTACCACTGGTCCTCTCAGAAAGTTCTCCGCTCCAAACGTCACAATCAGGGCTAGCAGTTCCACGGTTGATAACTTTGTGACTGCTTGGAGGAACTCTCTGATCAAGTATCGAGAGAGCGATGGGTAAACTTTTGCCAGGAAGGTGGCGGTCCATCCGGCTCCCAACCCTTCCAGCATGCTGTCAGTCCGGTCAAAGCCTTCTTCTCCCTTCATATTCTGTGTTCAGAAAGCTTCCAGGGTATTTTGGCATTCTGTTTACAAGCTCGGCTGACTTGCATTTTTGGCCACGTTCACCTCTTTCACCAGGTAGGCATGGATTTTTTTGATCATCGCTGGGCCTCGCTCGAAAGAGTCGGTGCCCAATTCGTCTATTCGAGGGGTCAAGTGCAGCCACTTGCTAGCTGCTAGCCTCTGGTTTCGTTCTCAAGACCATCGCTTCGGAGTGAGCTCTCGTCTCATTGGAGTTCCTCCTTCTTTCTTCTTCCTCTTTTATTTCCATTCCTCGGAACCATAAGTCGGTAGACATCGCTACTAATACTCGATGGTCATCGTCAGTTCCTGGTCTCAGTTTGAGTTGTCGGCTGAAGTTGGACAGTTCCAACCCCAGTACTTCATCGAACACTAACATGTGTAGTGAATGGTCCTTGAATCCTCGCATCGCATTCGAGATGTCAGACCACACTGCCGGCAATTCCGCCCTAAGTGGTCATAAGTTCTCCACTTCTATTCCTCGATTCGCGCAGATATGATCACATCATGTTTCCCTTCCGAGAGAATTGCCACCATCGCATAAACAAACTTCAGCCCATCCGGGAGATGTGCATTTCCCGGAGACAGTGCAAATACAGCTTTCGGTGTTATCTTTGGGAATGCACCTTCTTTCAGCGTGTCCATTATTTCACCCATCGATTCAAGGATATCCTTTATCGCTAACCACACTGCGTCCTCTGCCGTTGTAGGCTCTCTGAGTCTCCTCAGGAAACCCTACTGTAAATATGGTCGTTTATGCCGGCAAATACGATCGTGATCGGGTTCATTTTGGTTTGTCGTTGTATCCCGATTGCCTTTGACACCGACTGCATTAGGTTCAGGACGACCGCTGCCAGCATCATAACGTGAGGCCAAAACAGAGACTTGGAGGTATGCACGAAGTCTGAGTTCGCGACTATCAAAATCTTTAACAGACGCTGCAAAGATAGTCTCGTCCTTCCTAATCATCTTCATCCCACCATATCTCTGATTATTGCCTTTTTGAGCAACCTGTTTCGGCTACGCTTTGTCTTTCACATGAAATGGGGATGCTCGTATTTGCTTGAACATTTTCACATGTTGTCCTATTGAATCCCTTGTTGTCAAGAATCTTCCGGGTCTTTCTTCTCGATTCATTTTCACGTCCTGCAAAGGTCTTGCATTTACTGGACCTAATGTGTTGTTTGAGGGCAGTCCCTCTAAATCGGCGACTCTTAAGGCGGTCGTGGAGCTGAAGTTAATGCCAGCTGCTATCAACCAGTCCACACCTGCGATTGAGTACAGTCCGTTGACGGATAGCCTCGCTCCATTCAGCATCCTTATGGCATCGGCTGCAAACCTTACCGTCTGAAGGTTAAAATTGATCAGTTCCTGCTTGTAGACGTGCCAGGGGGAAGGTATGGGCCTCGACCACATCAAAGAGCTTCTGGTCGTTGTTCTTCTCGGCTGGTTCTCGACTGGTGCATACGAATGAAACGACAAGATCGTGCATCGTTTCATTCGTATGAACCTCTTCTTCTTGTCTTGCCCTCTTTGATGGCACAGCTGCTTCTTCTCAGTCCAGGCCTAGGCTTGGTTGGCAGAGGCATCTCACCTGGTTGGTAGGACCTAGAACTTCCCAACCCACGTTCGTTCGCCAAGTCACTTCCTGAGAGAGCCCCGTTTGTCCACCTCATTCCCTCATATATGGGCGGTCTAGTACTCCTCATTCTCCATAGGCGGCCATCAATAAGACTTCCGTGGGGCGGTCCCCACGGTTATCATGGCCTAAGATGTTTATAAAGGCGACCAGCAATATGACTAACTCTGAGTCCTCCAGAGCGAAGTCTCGATCCATCAGCCGACGATAGATCGCATCTATCATCGGTCCTACATATGCCTCCGCTAGGTCCATCAGTTCATTCAAATCAAAGTTATCCATTTCGTTAGATTCGGTTTGATTATCAGTTTGCTCAATTGCAATCCGAATAATAATTAAATGATCAATCAGGATCTAGAAAAGAGGTCACGAATGTCACATTTGTCAACGTTACTCTAATTTCGTATTGAAATTGATTTAAAACAGTCAGATAAAAAGATTTTGATCTTAAAATGTAATAAAATCAGTTAATTGCTAAAATTTTGGATTTCGACCTAAGAAGGGACAGTCCAAACTTTGGATTTATTTCTCAGATCCTTATTTATTCATTAATGGTCACTAGTCCGTTCGTACCCAGCGTCTGAATAACATAACACATAACACACAACGCGTTACACCCAACACACATAGTACGACACCTCCTACATGCAACCTAAACTCAGCCTATACTCAAATAATATTTCTTATGTAAGTATACTTGTATGTCAGTATCAGTAAATATTACGTGTATCAGTGCATATAGCTCCCGTGGTTGGAGTCGTCCTCGGTTCGGGTCGTATACTGGAAGCGAGAGTTCCTTTAGCTCCCTTTCCACAAGGAAGTCTCTCAGTCTCGTCAAGGACAAGACCAAATTTTCCGGGTGTACATGCCGCTTCTCCGTCGCCCTCGTCACCAAGAAGCATAAATACTTTCCTGGTATCTGCGCAGCAGCCGGAGACAAGGCTGCTACGCCTCCTATTCCTGTTCTTTGCTTCCAAATGAATTCTGTGTTTTTATATTCTCTCCTAAAATCCGCTGCTAACGCTGTCCTAAAACTCATGTCCGCTGTGATTGCTATCGCACATGTTCTATTTGTAAGTATAAAATCGCTAACTGTCAATATTATGCTGCTTGAGTACTCATCTGGCCAGTTAAAAAATGACTCAACTACTCTCCCTATGTCCGGTTTCTCAGGGTCCTCACCTATTTCTGCTTCTAGATCACTGTCTCTCTCGCTATTTTTTAGTAATAATTTTTTCAGTGTGGGTAAGTCCTACCCCACTCCCGGACAGAAATATCCATCGACGTCCCCGTTGATTGCATACCGGATAATAAATCGAGTTTGGATGCAGGAATGAGTAATTGACCTTCCTGGGCAGCCCAGGAAGGATCATCCCTTTCGGTTTTTATGTATTTCATGCCCTCACGGTCTACATCTTGAATCGTGACTCTGGTATCCTTTGGGTCCGAAGTCATTTCATTCAGCCATTCCAAGACACGCAGATTCGTCAAGTCTTGTTCGTACGGTTGCTGTTGCTCGTCGTCGAATTCTACCTCGGGTTTCGACCGGTCATCGATCCACTCCTCGTCGCGGTCGTCGACTATGTCTATGCCTTGTGACACGGTTATTTCTTCAGATCTACCCTACACTATCTTCTTCAGATCTATTCTGTCCACTACGAAGTCATCTCCGTAAAGATTGTATTTCGTCGTGAGTCTTGTCCTGTCACGCTGTTGATTCTGTATCGTAAACTGAAGGTCTGGTTCCAAACTCTTGGGGACCTCCATCAGTTCGGGGTCTTGCCAGTCCTCCTCTGCGAGGTTACTTCATCTGCTTCAATCACCTCATTGCGATCCAGGTCCAGTGGTGGACTTGATCCTTCCTCTAAGACTTCATTCCCATGATTCTTTCACCTGGTGTCCTTCTCATTGACTTCGCAGGCAGGGTCCATCATCCGATAGTCCCCTTGTTCCATGTCTGCAGGTAAACACCAGTCTTCCCTAGATAGTTTGTGTGGCTTAATCTTTTTGTAGTGAGCGACTCTGTAAAAACCCCCCTCCTAGTGAACTTTCGTAATCATGAAGGGTCCCCTCCACTTCTTTAGGAGCTTTTTTGTTCCTTTTGGTGGTATAACGTTTTGAAATGTCCATACGTAGTCTCCTACCGAGTAAGCTTTTGCACCAGCTGCTTTTTTATCGAACCTTTTCTCTGCCTTGACTGTGCCTGCTGAGTGTTCCGTCTGCACAAGTCATTTAGTTCTTGTTGATGTCTAATCATATCCTTTATGTAGACCTGCGGTGATGTTTTCTTCCTTTCATACTCTGGGTAAAAGAAAGTCAAGGGCAAAGATTTCTCGTGTCCGGTCAACATCATAAGTAGACTCAGGTGGTGGATTGTTGCGTGCTGTTGTAAGCGCCCATCACCTGTGGAAGGTATCTGTCCCAATCGGTCATGTACCTGGAACATTATACCTTTTCAGCATCGACACCAACGTCCGTTTTTGCCTCTCCGCTAAGCCATTCGTCTGGGGGTGGTATGTCGTGGAGTGAGCTTGGGCCACCTGTGAGCGTTTCATGAGCTCTTTCGTAAGCTCTCCCACGAAAGCTGCTCCGTTATCCGATAGAAACGTCATCGGACAACCATGTCTCGCTATCCACCTATTGATTAGATGATCGCATGTCTCTTTTGCTGAGGCAGTTATGCAGGGCACGGTCTCTGCATATTTCGCGAAGTGGTCTACAATGACCAAGACCTGATTATAGCCGCTGTCTGTCATACATATTTTCTGGTGTTCAATCTGCACCACCTCGTTGAATTCAGATGACTCGATCGACTGCAAAGGAAATCGCATTTTCCTTGGATCCTTGACCTGTTGACATGACAGTCATGCTGTTGCCCACTTCTCGCATGCCTTCTTCAACCCAGGCCACTCAAAGCGCTTCAGAATCTTCTGGTATACGTTGTCAATTCCCTGATGGCCCATCTGATCATGTAGTCTGAATAAAAATTCTGTCTGATTGAGTTGCGGCAACACTATCGCTTTATATTTGTACTGGACTTTGTCTTCCTCTCTTCTCTTACAAGCCACGATCTCGTCCTTATTCAGATATAACCGTCCCTCTTTTTGCATAAAGTACTGTCTCAGAATGCGGTAACTGTCCTCCTCTAGGTCACCTTTGTCTGGTGCTCCCTTTTCGATCCACCTTTTCAAAATACTCGTCATGCGGTCAATTCTTTGCGCTCCTAGTAGGCCTGTGAGTATGTATCTCACCTTCAAGTATGTCTTCATCACCCTCAATTGACTATTCATTTCATCAGGCTGATGCGTGTCATCTTCCATCTTCACGCACCAAAATTTCGCCATTGGCTCTGTATCTTGTCTGAACGGTTGAAGATCAGTCCTGACTACTTCTTTCTGCGACAACAAGCTCATCGATCGTTTCGATGCCACTATTATTTCTAGATCATCCGCTGCAATGTCAAAGACTGTTTCGCTAGGTAGCAGGTAGCAATCACTGTCAGGGTCTTGACATACCTCTCTGTCCAGGTCTCTTGCTCGAGTCTCCACTAAAAACGTGTGGATCGCTAGTTCCGACAATTTCAATCCTGTGCTCGAGTTCCTGTTTGACTAGATGTCATTTCTTGATTTCCTGGAGTTGTCATCAAGGAAAGAGTCTGCCACGGAGCACGTTTCTTCTTTGGGATCAGTTTTATGCGCTCTGCTCAACTCCCCGGACAAATTTTTTATCCTCCAGGTCTTGTTCCTCACCTTGAGCATTTACCTCTAAACCTGACTCCCCGGACAAACTTTCTTGTCCCGGGTCTTGTTGATCAACTCGCCTGATCTCTTCAACGTCCTTCTCCCCGGACAAACTTTCTTGTCCCAGGTAATGATCAGAAATTCGCCTTTCAGATCCTGATCCTCCTTTTCCTTTGTGTCCCTTTCACCTGTTCTTTTCATTTGTATGATGTACTCGTCAAGACGTTGTGGGGTATCGGAGATACTAGTTGCTGAACTATTGTCCTACAATCCCTTTCATTTTCTTGTGTTGACGTCTTGATGGCTTAATCTTTACTTTCTTACTGACTGTTAGCAATGACATGGCTGCAGCCCACTCGGGGTCAAATCTAGTAGTTTCTCTCTCCAACAAATCAGCCAGCATCTGCATCACTTGCGGAGTGACCTGCACCGTTTTATCCAGTAATGAGAGGCTGTTTATGTTCATACAAGAGAGTTCCTGTTGGACCAGGTTCGAACGTAGCAATAAATCCAAAGGCACTGGGTCCTTCTTTGATAAGATCTTTATTTCTGCTGCCTTTTCCACCGGTAACTCGGGGTGTCCCGCAATTGGATGTCCAGATTTGTCCCATCATGTCGTCAAGGGAAGCGCCTCATAAGTTTCTTTGTTTAGAAACGAGAACCCTTCCTTGATTTCCGCCTGATTGGCTTGCTTCTGTTCTAGTCTTTCATAAAACTCAGTCTTCTTGCTGAGGCTGTCAGCATTTTGGTGTTTGTCGCGCATCCTGTCCTGGATTATCATGTAGTAGCCGTCTAACTTGACTATCCACCGACCAATAAAACTCTGGACAATCGAGTACGTCTTCAACCAGGATAACTCTCTATTATCCACGCGTAGCTTAAAGGGAGGGCTCCCTTAGTCAGCGCGGTACTTCTCCACGAATGTGACCACTGCAAACAATTCTGCCTTTGGTGCACCACATTTCATTTCAGTGTCACTCAAAACTTTACTACCATATGGACGGAGAACTGTTCTCCCATTCCACTCCTGCTCCTGATGAAGTATTCCTGAGATGGCTACTACTGATGCATCTGTGTCAAGAACATACATGCCCTTCTCTGTAGGCATGCCTAGCACTGGCGCTTCGCACAGCTCCCGCTTTATATTCTCGAAGGCAGGTTCAGCTTCTTCGTTCCATTCGAATTACTTTCCTTTGTTGCGCATCAGTTTCTGTATGGGGTTCACCTTGTCCGCGTATCCTTTTTTGAACTCACGGTAATAACTGGCAAACCACAGGAAGCTCATGAGTTGTGTGTCCGATCTGGGGGCCTTCCACGTCAACACGGCTTCCACTGCTTCCGGGGCAGGCCTTACGCCATGCCTGTCCACGATTCTTCCCAGGTACTTTGTTGAATCTCTAAGGATTTCACATTTCGATGGTTTGCACTTTAAGCCTGCTCTTTTCATGCAACCAAGGACCTCATCGCATCGATCAATGTCGTCTGTCAAGGTGGGTGTTGCTATGACCACGTCATCCACGTAACACATCACAAGATTCCCGTACTTCTTCGTTACTCTGGTCAAAGCCTGAGCCATCAGTCTTTGAAAGGTCACCGTGGCGTTGCACAAGCCAACGGGCATCCTCTTCCACTGGTTCAACCCCAATTCACATGTGAATCCAGTCTTTTCTTTGTCCTTCTTCCGCAGAGGTACCTGCTAAAAGGCAGAGCCCAAGTCCAGTGTGGTGAAGAAGTTGGCGTCGACAGGTTTCGAGAGGTTCTCGTCTATTCGCGGTATCGGGTACGCATCTTTTATTGTCACTGCGTTCAGGTAACGAAAGTCGCAACAAAACCTAAGCTGCCCCTCTCTTTTTGGCCATAAAACCCCAGAAGCCCATGGCAATTTCGAGGGTTCTATCATGTCATATTCGAGTAACATTTCAATTTTCGCTCGGCACGCTTCCTATTTATGCGGCGTCATTCGTCGTGCGCCTTCCCTATGAGGAATGGCGCCTTCCTCTAATTTTATTTCGTGTTCCACGAAGTTCCAACAACCATTATCCGCCTATGTTTTGAAAATACGTCCGCGTTCCGATTAAAAACCGCCCTTAAGGCTTCAAAATCTCCCTCACCTACTTTCCCTCCAAGTGTTCTATCTTCGGCAAAACCGGTATGTCGAATTTTAAGTACAGTCTCTCACGTTATATCTCTTCAAGTTCTGCGTCTCCTCATAGTCGGTCTTCATCGACAAAGCTAACCAAGTTTCTTTCCTCACTGGATCGAAACCATGGTATCCAATGTGTTCAACAACACACTGGCACACCGCCAGTTTCGTGGTAGTGAAAAGCTCCGGCCTAAGATCACCGAGCTTTGACTGTTTGGGTTGGGTACCAGACAAGCCTGTTTACTATCACTGAACAAATTTAAATTTCTCATCCTGAAAATTGCTATTACAGATTGTTCCGGCTGTAGTTTTACTTTTTCTATCTAAAACAAATTGGCATCTGGTTTTCATCTGTTTTTAACCGGTCTCCTAACATACTTCCGGTCCGGGTTTGTAATCCTTATTAGGTCGTTGTTCAAGTCAATCATCACATCGAAATTCCTGACGAAATCACGGCCCAAGATGAATAGGTCTGAGTCGTCTAAGTTCTCAACCACCAGGAGGCTCATCCAAAGATCACGTCCTCCCATGTGAAGGACCATTATTGGTGTCCTTCCGGCCACGTAGATTACTCCGCGGTTGGCAGCCGCCAATCTGAGGTTTTTTGGAGTTAGATCTTCCTTGGTGAAGCCCATTCCTTCCCAATTCTTTTTTGGCATCACGCTTACCACTGCTCCTGTATCCAGTAGTCCTGTTACTCCAATTTTGTCCTCACTGGTGTCTAGCAGATGTGCAGTCACATCTGCCTCGTACACTATGTAAACTGTATCTTGCTCTATCATGGCATAATGGCCGATTCTATTAACCCTTAATTCTTCCTGACCCAAATAGATCTGCCCCATTTGGTCACTATCTGTCGTGACGTAGGTCCTAGTGTAGATACTGATCCCGTCAACGTTCAGCATCACCTGATACGGTGCATAGACTTCCACGTAGCGTCCGTGGAGTTTTTTTTTGTTCGAGGGCCACCAGTTGTCAACCATGCTCGCACAGCCTTTGACTCAGTGCATGGCTCTACCTGTCTCAGATAATCTGCATATGTATCTTAATGCATCATAGTGAACTCTGAGGGCTCACTTAGATTCCTGATTACCTGATGACCCGCAACTGAAATTATTGACTGTATTCTGCTTCCTTGTTGCACCATGCTGAACTTCTGCCTGGAGATCACGTTTAGTTTCATCCTCATACTACTTGGCACTTTCGTTTCTTCAACCTCCGATGCCTCGAACGCGTTTAGCTTTTCCTGAGTTTTCTCATTCTCAAGTTCGAGCTTCACCTTTTGTTCGATCTCCTTCGTCACCAATTCCTGCTGGACTCTGTATAAAGCATCTCTTGCTGCTACTTTATAATAGTCGATTTTGAAATCGTCTGCCGCAGTCACCGGTTCCGGTTCACATATCTCTTCCGTTACTGCCTGCATCTTCTTTGTTGCCAGCTCTTGCGTTTTCTCCTTTATGCGTGCCTGCGCTTCACTCAGCAGGCGCTCCTTGCTGGCTTTTACACCCGATAAAGCTTCCTCATGTCTTGAATGCTTGATATCTGCCACAGCATCCCAAAATTGTGGACAATCCGACTTAAAATGACCTTCCAAGTCACAAAAGAAACACGAATTTCGCAATTACTCCTCGCATGAAATCTTCATGATTGACCTCTGACGCTTCTTAATCCTCGAGGCTAAAGCCTATCGCTTTCATGCCCTGTTTGTAGGTTGGGCATGCTGACACATGATGGTCCGTCGAACTGCAATTTGCACAAGAGCGTCTCTTGTCCGTGTCGTCCCTTGACTTGTACCAATTGTTACCTTGGTTAGCTGGTCCATTGTTAAATTGCCATAATCGTTTTTCCAACCAGATCTCGATAGAGGCTTCAGTAAAAGATATTCCTTTGACTTGATTCTCAACTCTTCTGGTGTTGGCGCATTGGTTGAAAGTGGTGTGTAATGTGTCTCTAACATTTTTCGAAGCTCATCATTCTTCAAACCATCGATGAAGTTTTAGGCTACCGCCAGGTTCATCTTGTGCTGCTTGTTATGCTGCTTGAGTACTCATCTGGCCAGTTAAAAAATGACTCAACTACTCTCCCTATGTCCGGTTTCTCAGGGTCCTCACCTATTTCTGCTTCTAGATCACCTGTCTCTCTCGCTATTTTTTAGTAATAATTTTTTCAGTGTGGGTAAGTCCTACCCCACTCCCGGACAGAAATATCCATCGACGTCCCCGTTGATTGCATACCGGATAATAAATCGAGTTTGGATGCAGGAATGAGTAATTGACCTTCCTGGGCAGCCCAGGAAGGATCATCCCTTTCGGTTTTTATGTATTTCATGCCCTCACGGTCTACATCTTGAATCGTGACTCTGGTATCCTTTGGGTCCGAAGTCATTTCATTCAGCCATTCCAAGACACGCAGATTCGTCAAGTCTTGTTCGTACGGTTGCTGTTGCTCGTCGTCGAATTCTACCTCGGGTTTCGACCGGTCATCGATCCACTCCTCGTCGCGGTCGTCGACTATGTCTATGCCTTGTGACACGGTTATTTCTTCAGATCTACCCTACACTATCTTCTTCAGATCTATTCTGTCCACTACGAAGTCATCTCCGTAAAGATTGTATTTCGTCGTGAGTCTTGTTCTGTCACGCTGTTGATTCTGTATCGTAAACTGAAGATCTGGTTCCAAACTCTTGGGGACCTCCATCAGTTCGGGGTCTTGCCAGTCCTCCTCTGCGAGGTTACTTCATCTGCTTCAATCACCTCATTGCGATCCAGGTCCAGTGGTGGACTTGATCCTTCCTCTAAGACTTCATTCCCATGATTCTTTCACCTGGTGTCCTTCTCATTGACTTCGCAGGCAGGGTCCATCATCCGATAGTCCCCTTGTTCCATGTCTGCAGGTAAACACCAGTCTTCCCTAGATAGTTTGTGTGGCTTAATCTTTTTGTAGTGAGCGACTCTGTAAAAACCCCCCTCCTAGTGAACTTTCGTAATCATGAAGGGTCCCCTCCACTTCTTTAGGAGCTTTTTTGTTCCTTTTGGTGGTATAACGTTTTGAAATGCCCATACGTAGTCTCCTACCGAGTAAGCTTTTGCACCAGCTGCTTTTTTATCGAACCTTTTCTCTGCCTTGACTGTGCCTGCTGAGTGTTCCGTCTGCACAAGTCATTTAGTTCTTGTTGATGTCTAATCATATCCTTTATGTAGACCTGCGGTGATGTTTTCTTCCTTTCATACTCTGGGTAAAAGAAAGTCAAGGGCAAAGATTTCTCGTGTCCGGTCAACATCATAAGTAGACTCAGGTGGTGGATTGTTGCGTGCTGTTGTAAGCGCCCATCACCTGTGGAAGGTATCTGTCCCAATCGGTCATGTACCTGGAACATTATACCTTTTCAGCATCGACACCAACGCCCGTTTTTGCCTCTCCGCTAAGCCATTCGTCTGGGGGTGGTATGTCGTGGAGTGAGCTTGGGCCACCTGTGAGCGTCTCATGAGCTCTTTCGTAAGCTCTCCCACGAAAGCTGCTCCGTTATCCGATAGAAACGTCATCGGACAACCATGTCTCGCTATCCACCTATTGATTAGATGATCGCATGTCTCTTTTGCTGAGGCAGTTATGCAGGGCACGGTCTCTGCATATTTCGCGAAGTGGTCTACAATGACCAAGACCTGATTATAGCCGCTGTCTGTCATACATATTTTCTGGTGTTCAATCTGCACCACCTCGTTGAATTCAGATGACTCGATCGACTGCAAAGGAAATCGCATTTTCCTTGGATCCTTGACCTGTTGACATGACAGTCATGCTGTTGCCCACTTCTCGCATGCCTTCTTCAACCCAGGCCACTCAAAGCGCTTCAGAATCTTCTGGTATACGTTGTCAATTCCCTGATGGCCCATCTGATCATGTAGTCTGAATAAAAATTCTGTCTGATTGAGTTGCGGCAACACTATCGCTTTATATTTGTACTGGACTTTGTCTTCCTCTCTTCTCTTACAAGCCACGATCTCGTCCTTATTCAGATATAACCGTCCCTCTTTTTGCATAAAGTACTGTCTCAGAATGCGGTAACTGTCCTCCTCTAGGTCACCTTTGTCTGGTGCTCCCTTTTCGATCCACCTTTTCAAAATACTCGTCATGCGGTCAATTCTTTGCGCTCCTAGTAGGCCTGTGAGTATGTATCTCACCTTCAAGTATGTCTTCATCACCCTCAATTGACTATTCATTTCATCAGGCTGATGCGTGTCATCTTCCATCTTCACGCACCAAAATTTCGCCATTGGCTCTGTATCTTGTCTGAACGGTTGAAGATCAGTCCTGACTACTTCTTTCTGCGACAACAAGCTCATCGATCGTTTCGATGCCACTATTATTTCTAGATCATCCGCTGCGATGTCAAAGACTGTTTCGCTAGGTAGCAGGTAGCAATCACTGTCAGGGTCTTGACATACCTCTCTGTCCAGGTCTCTTGCTCGAGTCTCCACTAAAAACGTGTGGATCGCTAGTTCCGACAATTTCAATCCTGTGCTCGAGTTCCTGTTTGACTAGATGTCATTTCTTGATTTCCTGGAGTTGTCATCAAGGAAAGAGTCTGCCACGGAGCACGTTTCTTCTTTGGGATCAGTTTTATGCGCTCTGCTCAACTCCCCGGACAAATTTTTTATCCTCCAGGTCTTGTTCCTCACCTTGAGCATTTACCTCTAAACCTGACTCCCCGGACAAACTTTCTTGTCCCGGGTCTTGTTGATCAACTCGCCTGTTCTCTTCAACGTCCTTCTCCCCGGACAAACTTTCTTGTCCCAGGTAATGATCAGAAATTCGCCTTTCAGATCCTGATCCTCCTTTTCCTTTGTGTCCCTTTCACCTGTTCTTTTCATTTGTAAGATGTACTCGTCAAGACGTTGTGGGGTATCGGAGATACTAGTTGCTGAACTATTGTCCTACAATCCCTTTCATTTTCTTGTGTTGACGTCTTGATGGCTTAATCTTTACTTTCTTACTGACTGTTAGCAATGACATGGCTGCAGCCCACTCGGGGTCAAATCTAGTAGTTTCTCTCTCCAACAAATCAGCCAGCATCTGCATCACTTGCGGAGTGACCTGCACCGTTTTATCCAGTAATGAGAGGCTGTTTATGTTCATACAAGAGAGTTCCTGTTGGACCAGGTTCGAACGTAGCAATAAATCCAAAGGCACTGGGTCCTTCTTTGATAAGATCTTTATTTCTGCTGCCTTTTCCACCGGTAACTCGGGGTGTCCCGCAATTGGATGTCCAGATTTGTCCCATCATGTCGTCAAGGGAAGCGCCTCATAAGTTTCTTTGTTTAGAAACGAGAACCCTTCCTTGATTTCCGCCTGATTGGCTTGCTTCTGTTCTAGTCTTTCATAAAACTCAGTCTTCTTGCTGAGGCTGTCAGCATTTTGGTGTTTGTCGCGCATCCTGTCCTGGATTATCATGTAGTAGCCGTCTAACTTGACTATCCACCGACCAATAAAACTCTGGACAATCGAGTACGTCTTCAACCAGGATAACTCTCTATTGTCCACGCGTAGCTTAAAGGGAGGGCTCCCTTAGTCAGCGCGGTACTTCTCCACGAATGTGACCACTGCAAACAATTCTGCCTTTGGTGCACCACATTTCATTTCTCCCATTCCACTCCTGCTCCTGATGAAGTATTCCTGAGATGGCTACTACTGATGCATCTGTGTCAAGAACATACATGCCCTTCTCTGTAGGCATGCCTAGCACTGGCGCTTCGCACAGCTCCCGCTTTATATTCTCGAAGGCAGGTTCAGCTTCTTCGTTCCATTCGAATTACTTTCCTTTGTTGCGCATCAGTTTCTGTATGGGTTCACCTTGTCCGCGTATCCTTTTTTGAACTCACGGTAATAACTGGCAAACCACAGGAAGCTCATGAGTTGTGTGTCCGATCTGGGGGCCTTCCACGTCAACACGGCTTCCACTGCTTCCGGGGCAGGCCTTACGCCATGCCTGTCCACGATTCTTCCCAGGTACTTTGTTGAATCTCTAAGGATTTCACATTTCGATGGTTTGCACTTTAAGCCTGCTCTTTTCATGCAACCAAGGACCTCATCGCATCGATCAATGTCGTCTGCCAAGGTGGGTGTTGCTATGACCACGTCATCCACGTAACACATCACAAGATTCCCGTACTTCTTCGTTACTCTGGTCAAAGCCTGAGCCATCAGTCTTTGAAAGGTCACCATGGCGTTGCACAAGCCAACGGGCATCCTCTTCCACTGGTACAACCCCAATTCACATGTGAATCCAGTCTTTTCTTTGTCCTTCTTCCGCAGAGGTACCTGCTAAAAGGCAGAGCCCAAGTCCAGTGTGGTGAAGAATTTGGCGTCGACAGGTTTCGAGAGGTTCTCGTCTATTCGCGGTATCGGGTACGCATCTTTTATTGTCACTGCGTTCAGGTAACGAAAGTCGCAACAAAACCTAAGCTGCCCCTCTCTTTTTGGCCATAAAACCCCAGAAGCCCATGGCAATTTCGAGGGTTCTATCATGTCATATTCGAGTAACATTTCAATTTTCGCTCGGCACGCTTCCTATTTATGCGGCGTCATTCGTCGTGCGCCTTCCCTATGAGGAATGGCGCCTTCCTCTAATTTTATTTCGTGTTCCACGAAGTTCCAACAACCATTATCCGCCTATGTTTTGAAAATACGTCCGCGTTCCGATTAAAAACCGCCCTTAAGGCTTCAAAATCTCCCTCACCTACTTTCCCTCCAAGTGTTCTATCTTCGGCAAAACCGGTATGTCGAATTTTAAGTACAGTCTCTCACGTTATATCTCTTCAAGTTCTGCGTATCCTCATAGTCGGTCTTCATCGACAAAGCTAACCAAGTTTCTTTCCTCACTGGATCGAAACCATGGTATCCAATGTGTTCAACAACACACTGGCACACCGCCAGTTTCGTGGTAGTGAAAAGCTCCGGCCTAAGATCACCGAGCTTTGACTGTTTGGGTTGGGTACCAGACAAGCCTGTTTACTATCACTGAACAAATTTAAATTTCTCATCCTGAAAATTGCTATTACAGATTGTTCCGGCTGTAGTTTTACTTTTTCTATCTAAAACAAATTGGCATCTGGTTTTCATCTGTTTTTAACCGGTCTCCTAACATACTTCCGGTCCGGGTTTGTAATCCTTATTAGGTCGTTGTTCAAGTCAATCATCACATCGAAATTCCTGACGAAATCACGGCCCAAGATGAATAGGTCTGAGTCGTCTAAGTTCTCAACCACCAGGAGGCTCATCCAAAGATCACGTCCTCCCATGTGAAGGACCATTATTGGTGTCCTTCCGGCCACGTAGATTACTCCGCGGTTGGCAGCCGCCAATCTGAGGTTTTTTGGAGTTAGATCTTCCTTGGTGAAGCCCATTCCTTCCCAATTCTTTTTTGGCATCACGCTTACCACTGCTCCTGTATCCAGTAGTCCTGTTACTCCAATTTTGTCCTCACTGGTGTCTAGCAGATGTGCAGTCACATCTGCCTCGTACACTATGTAAACTGTATCTTGCTCTATCATGGCATAATGGCCGATTCTATTAACCCTTAATTCTTCCTGACCCAAATAGATCTGCCCCATTTGGTCACTATCTGTCGTGACGTAGGTCCTAGTGTAGATACTGATCCCGTCAACGTTCAGCATCACCTGATACGGTGCATAGACTTCCACGTAGCGTCCGTGGAGTTTTTTTTTGTTCGAGGGCCACCAGTTGTCAACCATGCTCGCACAGCCTTTGACTCAGTGCGTGGCTCTACCTGTCTCAGATAATCTGCATATGTATCTTAATGCATCATAGTGAACTCTGAGGGCTCACTTAGATTCCTGATTACCTGAAGACCCGCAACTGAAATTATTGACTGTATTCTGCTTCCTTGTTGCACCATGCTGAACTTCTGCCTGGAGATCACGTTTAGTTTCATCCTCATACTACTTGGCACTTTCGTTTCTTCAACCTCCGATGCCTCGAACGCGTTTAGCTTTTCCTGAGTTTTCTCATTCTCAAGTTCGAGCTTCACCTTTTGTTCGATCTCCTTCGTCACCAATTCCTGCTGGACTCTGTATAAAGCATCTCTTGCTGCTACTTTATAATAGTCGATTTTGAAATCGTCTGCCGCAGTCACCGGTTCCGGTTCACATATCTCTTCCGTTACTGCCTGCATCTTCTTTGTTGCCAGCTCTTGCGTTTTCTCCTTTATGCGTGCCTGCGCTTCACTCAGCAGGCGCTCCTTGCTGGCTTTTACACCCGATAAAGCTTCCTCATGTCTTGAATGCTTGATATCTGCCACAGCATCCCAAAATTGTGGACAATCCGACTTAAAATGACCTTCCAAGTCACAAAAGAAACACGAATTTCGCAATTACTCCTCGCATGAAATCTTCATGATTGACCTCTGACGCTTCTTAATCCTCGAGGCTAAAGCCTATCGCTTTCATGCCCTGTTTGTAGGTTGGGCATGCTGACACATGATGGTCCGTCGAACTGCAATTTGCACAAGAGCGTCTCTTGTCCGTGTCGTCCCTTGACTTGTACCAATTGTTACCTTGGTTAGCTGGTCCATTGTTAAATTGCCATAATCGTTTTTCCAACCAGATCTCGATAGAGGCTTCAGTAAAAGATATTCCTTTGACTTGATTCTCAACTCTTCTGGTGTTGGCGCATTGGTTGAAAGTGGTGTGTAATGTGTCTCTAACATTTTTCGAAGCTCATCATTCTTCAAACCATCGATGAAGTTTTAGGCTACCGCCAGGTTCATCTTTCTGTTTGACTCATCTGGTTGGCTACGCCTTCTAAGCATCTCCAAATCGTCTAGAAACTTGTCTATCGTCTCGTCACGTTGCCTCCGTTTCTCGAAGCGCATCATTGCTTGATGTCCTTGTACCCCTGAGCCAAAACGATTCAACAAGATTTCAAAGATTTTCTCAGCAGTGTCCCGCTGGTATTGCTTTTTGGCCATCACGCAGTTTAGGGCTGTCTCTTCCAGGTTACTGGTGAGCGCACTGCATTCTTGTCTTTCTGTCAAGTCCTCCTCTTTAAAATGCAGTTTCATTACCTCTATACAGGTATCAATACAACCAACATATTCCTCTTTAAAGCACCTTGGTTTCTTAAAAACCCTTCTGGACATTTCACTGCGGTCACTGGTTCTAGATAACCTCGTAAGGAATGTTTCCAAGCACCTGTTCAGTGGTTCAAAGGCTGTGGCCATTGATGTTGCGTTCCTTGAATGCCCCGCTTGAGCATTATTGCACCCTGATAGAGGCTCTGGCTTTTCCCTCCTGTTCGTATCGCTGGGTTGACTTTTTCCTTGATTCGCTTGATTCCAGTTCATGAAATCACATCTCCCAGTCGCATGTGTGTCTTGCGTCGGTCGTTCGTTTGAGGTCGGTCTGTTGCCAGTTGAACTTCCTCTGATGTTTGCGCCCCGTGGCCTATTGTCTCCTGTGGCATAGCTGGATGAGCTGCCGCTTCCACTAGTCAATCCTTATGTCCTTCTTCTATTGGGTTGTTCATTGAAGTTCACTCTCGACTCCCTGCTAGGTTCTTCTGAGTTGTTTCCCCATTCTTCGATCCACTTGTACCCTCCGTTTCTCTGTTGGTTGTATTGATACCTGTATAGAGGTAATGAAACTGCATTTTAAAGAGGAGGACTTGACAGAAAGACAAGAATGCAGTGCGCTCACCAGTAACCTGGAAGAGACAGCCCTAAACTGCGTGATGGCCAAAAAGCAATACCAGCGGGACACTGCTGAGAAAATCTTTGAAATTAGTAGCCATCCAACCGATCCATGATAGCCTGAGTTCGCCTCTCCAACATAGCGTCTATCTTCGTGTCAAGAGTCCCATGAGTCTGCTCTTGCTGAATTCTCAACTTCTCCATGTCATCTCTCAATCGTAACTCTCTTTGCTCTGTTTCCCAAAGTGTTCTTCACTCTTTCTGAAATCGAGGAGGACGTTGCTGGTTTCTCCGTCGCAACGTGCGTCATCGTGTTGTCTTTGGGTGATCTTGTAGTCGCATGTTTTCAGTAGAGATGTCGGACAGTTCCGACATCTCTTCTCGGTCTAGAGTCCCGGTGGAAGTGACAAAGTCTTGGCCTTGTTCTACCGGAGTAGATTCACTCGCCAATCTTCTTTTTCCACTTCCTTCTGGTCCATGTCCCTCCCGATTCTCATCTATGGCAGGGTCCGGATGGATCTCTACTTCTAACATTGCCTTTTGTCCTTCTGAGGACTTTTGACTCCTGGTTTCAACCATTCTGCCTGAAACTTTCTTCCTTTTGTCGGTCCGGGTTCGTACGATCCTTTTCACAAAAGAATCGTTCATTGCCTTTCTTTGTTTCTCTGGTATGAATTTCTTAGAGCTATCAATTAGTTTAGATATCGTTGACTTGTCAAGACTCATTTCTGATTTATCACTTCTTACTGCCTTTACACTCCATTCGACTGCTAATGTTCTTGTTGTTTGGCTACTGATAATAATGACAACACACAATAAATTCCAAAGTTTCACCTCAATATTGACCACGAATCTTTGTACGTTATTACAGTACAGCGTGTATACAATTTATTCACAATGATAAAAATGATCGATTATTAGTTGTAAGATGTGAAGCTAGCACATTCTGATGATATCAATATATTTAAGTAATATTGTACTCACTACCCAATCATGAACAGAAATTATTGATTTAAAACCAAAAACGAAGGAAAATAAAATATTTCCAATAAAATCGTATGTGTTTTGTATTTTAGTTTGTCGCAAAACAATAGTCGAACATGTTTCTACAGAAAAAGCTTTCCCTGTTCGGTGCCGCACCAATCAGACAAAACTTGAAGGCAGTAATTTTCTCAAGTGGGCGTCTATTGCACCCACCGAGTCCTGTCTGCCTTCGGATTGCCCGAGCTAGACTTACTAAAGTCCTCAAGGCAATCGCTTTTCCAAAAAATTACCTGGATTTTAATCCACACAAGTTAGTGACAAACTCTTATTCAATTTAACTTAGTGTCGCGAATATCCCGGTTTAGACTTGTTTTTTTTTACTCTGGTCTTTTTAAGAGGCAAGTTACCAGTGCAGTCACTTGTTTCTAGCCTGATTCCTAATAACTTAATATTCTTTTCTATTTGTTTTTCTTTTTCTTTTGACAAAAAAGGACCCTTCCGCATTGGCAAAATCAAGACACTTCCGGATTGGCAAAAAAAGAACCCTTCCGGATTGGCAAAATTGGGACTCTTCCGTATTGGCAAAAAAGGAACCTTCCGGATTGACAAAAATAGGACACTTTCGGATTGGCAAAAGTAGGACCCTTCCGGATTGGCAAAAATAGGACCCTTCCGTATTGGCAAAAATAGGACCCTTCCGAATTGGTGAAAATAGGACCCTTCCGGATTGGGACCCCTCCTCGTTTCTGAAATTAGCTTTTCGGGGACTTTTAAAAATTTCACCCGATACCCTTCCCGATACGGTTTCTGAGTCTATTATGCTATATGATTTAACTAGGAATGGTGTATTCCGGACTTAGACCCTTGCGGATTGAAGCTAAGCTGCATATTTGACAATTCTCCTTAACTGTGAACGGTCTTATAACTAGCTTAGTCTTGACTCGACTATCGTCTTATAGGTT
The DNA here is from genome assembly GCF_963678635.1 of Symsagittifera roscoffensis. Taxonomy (NCBI): domain Eukaryota; kingdom Metazoa; phylum Xenacoelomorpha; order Acoela; family Convolutidae; genus Symsagittifera; species Symsagittifera roscoffensis. The sequence continues at coordinate 62,186,336 of NC_087065.1, read as the reverse complement.
CCCTAGCCCTCCATTTTTGTCTAAAACATCGTAAAATTGCCTTATTCAACCATTACTATACTGTGGTAGGGGTATAAGGGCTTTCCAAAAAAAAGGTTTACAAAATGTGAAGGGTCTACTTTCACAAATTGGTAATTTTGTCGATAACAATCTTCGAAATTTTCTATACTTACGGATAGTTGAAGGCTCTATGAGTAAGCTCACCTAATTTCCGATCTAATGGTAGCAAGAACAACTAGATCTGTCCAGTATTTCCAAAGTTATTAACCAAATTGTCTTTTTTCTAATGTTCAAAAATTTTCTCACTCATAGGTTCCGCCTAACTTTTTTTCGCAATTTTTATCTTTTCGACTTAAAAATTACTGATCTGAGCTCAGAAGTCCTATACTCTTCTAGTTAAATGCAAAAAAACCAATCTAAAACGTTCCAGCTGAAAAAATGTGCCAAAAACAATGCTATTTGGACCATTCCGGGTTGATGAATCCGCTAAATCAACCACGTTAATTTTGATTTCACTGTAACCCGGAAGTTTATTGGCAAACGGGTTTTAAAACCTATCGATTCACTTGTGTTTCCGAACTAAAGTTAACGAGTTCCACTTATTATACTAGTACAATTACAATGTAACTCACTAATTTAGCGCTTTTTTCCGTTTCTTAACTCGGAAATTCGCAACTCGGCGGAGGGTCACTTCAATGGAGTCACTGTCGAGCCTCCCACAGATTTAAATCTTAATTTTTGAACCAAAAGGGTTACAAAACTTGTTAACGATACCCAACAGTCGACTGTTGTTGTCCTTGAGTCCCCTCTTTTTGCTTCTTGCACTGCTTGCTGGATTAGTCTTCTGCTCTAATCCCGAACCTATGATGATGCGCTTCAACGGTGGTTTGAACTTGGAAAAATTGAAATGGCTCCGGAAACTGAAATTCAAAAAACTGGACAGAGCCAATTTTCGACAGCGAAATTGCAGACTTGATTTCACGACTCGAACCAACAGATGTAAAAAGTTTCAACGCGTTCCAAGATAGATTTGGCTTCCAATGGTTGAACGTCATCCCGTACAAAAATTTAAGGTTAAAACTGTCAAACCAACAACTCAGAATTCCGATAGGACTTTGATTAGGCTCAAAAATGTGCAAACAGCATAAATGCATGCGCGGAAAAGACGTATCGAGGATGGTTGGCATGGTTTTTCTTGCCTCAAAAGTCTAGGGAGATTCTCTAGGCAATCAAACCTGAATGCCCTTATAAAGCAGAGTTTATCTTGTACTCACATTCCGTCTGTTTTGGAACCACGACACCTCTACAAGATTGATCAGAAGCGACCAGACGGTTTGACGCTCGTTCCATGGCTGTTGGTAAGCAGCTCCATTTGAATGTAACGGTAGTAGACTCCTTAGCTCCTTGTAGGGTTAATGCCGGGTCTGTTTGTAACCCTGGTATGACTGCCGCTGAAGCGTAAGAGCAAAAAAATGACAAGTTTAAAGATCTTGTAGATGATGGATATCTTTTTCAACCGCTAGCTTTTGAGATTCAGGGCGCGGCCGGCCCCAGCACAGAAATTTTTTTGAGCAAGTTTTGTATGAACATAAGCATATGCACTGAGGAACCCAGAACAGGCAGCTTTTTAAAACAGAGAATCTCCCTCGCAATACATGTTGCGAACGCCGCTTGCGTACTCGGAACAATAAATGATAAAAAAAACTTTCGACGAAATTTTTTATTTGTATTAGTTGTTTATTATCGTGTCGAGTTGCGTGTTTTTTTGATCAAACGTAACCTGTATCGATTTTAATTGAAAAGGACTTCAACACTTGTCATCTTCTTATATCATTATCAATTCCATATCTAGTAAACTCCAAAAATTTTGACTGGAATACGTGATGACGGGACTTCTGACTGTAACCTCGGTTATTATGATACTTTTGACCTTCCGACTATTTAAGAAAAAAAACGTTTATAAAGTTTTAATACTTTTAAACATGATAATGAACAAATGTGTGAAAAAGGTTCGTAAGTTACATTTTTTTAAAATTCCCTCTAGCCCGAAACAAGAGAATTTGCCTTAAAAAATTTTAAGTTCAATCATCAATCTCGAAACCATCCCTACAGTCAGCAAGGTAAAAAAATCATAATATTGGTTTCTCCAATAAATGGAAGTGCTTATAAGGCACTCGGAAGTTTTAGTTTTCTAGTGTGTTTCGTTATATATCCAATAAGGTCCAAGTTTGTATATGCAGTAGTCGTAACAAGGTATAAAGTAGTTCCAGTCAAGGTTTGATAATCTTTCTTGAAGCCATCTCAAAAAATGTTCACTCGACTGCCAATTCGTTTTTGTAGAAGAGTAACTTGGTGCCAAAAATTTTGTACGAACGATTCTTTTTGTTCAAATTTTGCTCTAGTTTTTTTGTGGTTTTCGTTGATTCCAACTTATTCTCTCCATGGAACGTTGTACTTTCCTTGAATGATTTTACTGAATAGAGAATATCATACGATTCTGTAGAGCGATAAAGGAAGTATTCTAAGGTGGATGACACGATCCTTGTATTCGGTGCTTGGGTGTATTCATGTTGTTATGCGCTTTTGAAATAGCTCAAAAGAACGAAGTTTACCTTTTTCGGATGCCACACCTGCATTCCATAAAGAAGATTGGTATCAAAAATCCTCGAAGTAAGTGTAGTTTGGTATCTTGGTTTGTAAGTAGAGACATGTTACGCCTCACCATGTGGAATGAGGCGTACGCCTGGTAACACATCAAGTGAATATGTACATCCCAATTCAGATTGTCTGAAAGTTCTATGGCTAGATATTTTGCAATGCTTTTCTGTTTAAACACGTGTGAGTCAAAGCAGAACTCTCTGTTGTCGTTACCTTAAAAGATTAAAAATCCGCATTTTTTTTCTAAATAATTACGCTCATTGAATTTGTTTGCTCCACTTTGATAGATTACCCAGAGCGCGCTGAAAAGAGACTTTAGATCATCGGCAAATAGTTTTTAAGTAGCAACAGTACTTTCAATTATGGACCGTAGATCAGTTATGTAAATGACGAACAAAAGAGGTCCTAGTAAAGATCTCTAGTAAATAGCAGTAACAGTTTTAATGTTTTAGGGAGCTTTGACCAGAATGGTAAACAACAACGGATCAATCAATAATGTCCAATTTCATTATCGGTGAAAACAACTAGTTATTAAATTTTTGATGAAAAACAAGAGTTTAACTATTTTTACATTTAACATGTATCTTGGCTTTTCAAATAATACATGAATTGGAAGTTTTTTTGTTTGTAAGTTTTTAGTATTAAGGGCAGCAGCATAAAGGAACGATTATTCTTGTGAGAAACTTAATGTGAGTAAGTTGATATTAATGGGTGCGTGTCCGAGCCACGTCCCAAACCTTTTTAAATCAGCAAGAGCGAAAAGAAATTTTTCTGATGGAGTGACGTAAGTAGTCAGTAAAGAAATTTTTATCTAGGACACTCCTCGTAGTGCAAATTTTGTGAAAATGTTGGAAGGCAGTGAAATGTAGTACGATGTCATTTGTGGCACGCGGTGAGTTGATGTGAAGTGGATAAAATATAATTTCTAATGCGGTTTGTAGGTTGATTGTAGAACACTGGATCACCACTTGAAGATAAACCGGAGTTATGCGCCAAATGGGGACATAGAGAGGACTGCCCGGGGAGTATGTGCCCTAGAACATTTCTGAGAACTGCATGAAACGGCCATTTTTGACCGAAAAATAACAAACAGTACAACCAGACACACAACTTGATTTACAAGTAGTTGGAAGAAAATAAGAACAAACAGTACAACCAGACACACAACCTGATTTACAAGTAGTTGGAAGAAAATGGAAGAAAGTAGTTGGAAGAAAATATGAGAAAAACAAAGCCTCTCATCATCCTAGCAAGATACGATAAGACACTTATCACGAGAAGATCGAAAGGAAGGAAGGTCCAGTGGGACTTCCGGAACAGATCCGAACCCTCCCGTGCCACAAAATTGGAGAGACAACGACGTTATCTCCGGGAGAACCAGGTCTTAGAGGCCCGGTGAAACGAGACTGTTAGAGACATTAAATACACATTTTAGCTTGAGCAAGTAAGCCAAAATTAAATCTGTTAAGCCCTGAACAATTTAATCAACTCCAATATTGTTTGGTAATTCAGAGCACGAGTATTTAGAGTCGAGGAAAGAGTCAATCCTTCTCTAATGGGTTTAGTATTTAAATATCACTGGAAACATAATAAATTATGGTCCTCTAGTCGTCTTTTTAATCGTAATCATGTAGTCTGGGGATCCCAGACCCAGCTATGTGGTTGGTTTCACATGTAAAAGAAAGCTGATCAAAAGTCGTTTGCTGATTGGCTAAAATTAGTAGCTTTTTACTTAGCCCTTAACAGACCAGAAAAATTACTGGATAGGTCTAGACGGTTAAAAACGAGTAGAATTAAAGAAATTGACGTCAGCCAGTCGTCAATAGTTACTTTTTCTACGATCCTTCATTGTGCAAGGTCTGGGTGAATGTTACACGTACTGTAAGTTAAAATAAAGATAACAACCCTCAGAGGAAAAACAAACTTTTTCTGAGATGTGTAGATGATATCGTGAGAAATGTGAAAGGAGATTCAGAAGAAGTGTCAAGCGCTGCAAATCAATTAGATCCTAATATACAAATTACTTTAGAAAAGGCTAATGGGAAAGGCAACTTGGCCTTTCCTGACATCAACGTTAACGTGGACACACTTAAAAAGATAATCTGTGGCTGGTTTCGAAAATCAAATGATACAGGGACATTTTTTAATTTTAGGCGCTGCGCTTCTCTCCATTATCAGAAGAACATAATTGAAGGCGCTGTTTGTCGAATTTTTAGAAGCAATTCAACTTGGAATAGGTCCAATGAGGCCATGAAGGTGAATAGAGAACAATATGTGTACAACCAATTCCCAAAATGTTGCACTGAAAAGATTATTTCAAGGACCCTTGACAAATTCATCAAATGGAAAGTCAACCAGAGCCCTGGCAAACACCTACTTCAAGGGGGTATTGATAATATAGACCTACCAACCATGATGGTGATGCAGTATCGATGCAATGAAAGTCTGATATTTGCAAAAAGGTGCGAAACATAATCAAGGCACTCATTATTGCCAAAACCAGAAAGCTGAAAATCTGCCTACCATCCTTAAAGTCTTCTTTTTCATGCGAACTGATATCAAAAAGTTTACAAGATTTCTTGTTGTGGATGTTGACCAAACGGTTCTGCATCAAACGGTTCGTTGGTCTAGGTAGATAAAAATGTTCAACTTCTAACCACTAAAGCTTCCTCATGTCTTGAATGCTTGATATCTGCCACAGCATCCCAAAATTGTGGACAATCCGACTTAAAATGACCTTCCAAGTCACAAAAGAAACACGAATTTCGCAATTACTCCTCGCATGAAATCTTCATGATTGACCTCTGACGCTTCTTAATCCTCGAGGCTAAAGCCTATCGCTTTCATGCCCTGTTTGTAGGTTGGGCATGCTGACACATGATGGTCCGTCGAACTGCAATTTGCACAAGAGCGTCTCTTGTCCGTGTCGTCCCTTGACTTGTACCAATTGTTACCTTGGTTAGCTGGTCCATTGTTAAATTGCCATAATCGTTTTTCCAACCAGATCTCGATAGAGGCTTCAGTAAAAGATATTCCTTTGACTTGATTCTCAACTCTTCTGGTGTTGGCGCATTGGTTGAAAGTGGTGTGTAATGTGTCTCTAACATTTTTCGAAGCTCATCATTCTTCAAACCATCGATGAAGTTTTAGGCTACCGCCAGGTTCATCTTGTGCTGCTTGTTATGCTGCTTGAGTACTCATCTGGCCAGTTAAAAAATGACTCAACTACTCTCCCTATGTCCGGTTTCTCAGGGTCCTCACCTATTTCTGCTTCTAGATCACCTGTCTCTCTCGCTATTTTTTAGTAATAATTTTTTCAGTGTGGGTAAGTCCTACCCCACTCCCGGACAAAAATATCCATCGACGTCCCCGTTGATTGCATACCGGATAATAAATCGAGTTTGGATGCAGGAATGAGTAATTGACCTTCCTGGGCAGCCCAGGAAGGATCATCCCTTTCGGTTTTTATGTATTTCATGCCCTCACGGTCTACATCTTGAATCGTGACTCTGGTATCCTTTGGGTCCGAAGTCATTTCATTCAGCCATTCCAAGACACGCAGATTCGTCAAGTCTTGTTCGTACGGTTGCTGTTGCTCGTCGTCGAATTCTACCTCGGGTTTCGACCGGTCATCGATCCACTCCTCGTCGCGGTCGTCGACTATGTCTATGCCTTGTGACACGGTTATTTCTTCAGATCTACCCTACACTATCTTCTTCAGATCTATTCTGTCCACTACGAAGTCATCTCCGTAAAGATTGTATTTCGTCGTGAGTCTTGTCCTGTCACGCTGTTGATTCTGTATCGTAAACTGAAGATCTGGTTCCAAATTCTTGGGGACCTCCATCAGTTCGGGGTCTTGCCAGTCCTCCTCTGCGAGGTTACTTCATCTGCTTCAATCACCTCATTGCGATCCAGGTCCAGTGGTGGACTTGATCCTTCCTCTAAGACTTCATTCCCATGATTCTTTCACCTGGTGTCCTTCTCATTGACTTCGCAGGCAGGGTCCATCATCCGATAGTCCCCTTGTTCCATGTCTGCAGGTAAACACCAGTCTTCCCTAGATAGTTTGTGTGGCTTAATCTTTTTGTAGTGAGCGACTCTGTAAAAACCCCCCTCCTAGTGAACTTTCGTAATCATGAAGGGTCCCCTCCACTTCTTTAGGAGCTTTTTTGTTCCTTTTGGTGGTATAACGTTTTGAAATGCCCATACGTAGTCTCCTACCGAGTAAGCTTTTGCACCAGCTGCTTTTTTATCGAACCTTTTCTCTGCCTTGACTGTGCCTGCTGAGTGTTCCGTCTGCACAAGTCATTTAGTTCTTGTTGATGTCTAATCATATCCTTTATGTAGACCTGCGGTGATGTTTTCTTCCTTTCATACTCTGGGTAAAAGAAATTCAAGGGCAAAGATTTCTCGTGTCCGGTCAACATCATAAGTAGACTCAGGTGGTGGATTGTTGCGTGCTGTTGTAAGCGCCCATCACCTGTGGAAGGTATCTGTCCCAATCGGTCATGTACCTGGAACATTATACCTTTTCAGCATCGACACCAACGTCCGTTTTTGCCTCTCCGCTAAGCCATTCGTCTGGGGGTGGTATGTCGTGGAGTGAGCTTGGGCCACCTGTGAGCGTCTCATGAGCTCTTTCGTAAGCTCTCCCACGAAAGCTGCTCCGTTATCCGATAGAAACGTCATCGGACAACCATGTCTCGCTATCCACCTATTGATTAGATGATCGCATGTCTCTTTTGCTGAGGCAGTTATGCAGGGCACGGTCTCTGCATATTTCGCGAAGTGGTCTACAATGACCAAGACCTGATTATAGCCGCTGTCTGTCATACATATTTTCTGGTGTTCAATCTGCACCACCTCGTTGAATTCAGATGACTCGATCGACTGCAAAGGAAATCACATTTTCCTTGGATCCTTGACCTGTTGACATGACAGTCATGCTGTTGCCCACTTCTCGCATGCCTTCTTCAACCCAGGCCACTCAAAGCGCTTCAGAATCTTCTGGTATACGTTGTCAATTCCCTGATGGCCCATCTGATCATGTAGTCTGAATAAAAATTCTGTCTGATTGAATTGCGGCAACACTATCGCTTTATATTTGTACTGGACTTTGTCTTCCTCTCTTCTCTTACAAGCCACGATCTCGTCCTTATTCAGATATAACCGTCCCTCTTTTTGCATAAAGTACTGTCTCAGAATGCGGTAACTGTCCTCCTCTAGGTCACCTTTGTCTGGTGCTCCCTTTTCGATCCACCTTTTCAAAATACTCGTCATGCGGTCAATTCTTTGCGCTCCTAGTAGGCCTGTGAGTATGTATCTCACCTTCAAGTATGTCTTCATCACCCTCAATTGACTATTCATTTCATCAGGCTGATGCGTGTCATCTTCCATCTTCACGCACCAAAATTTCGCCATTGGCTCTGTATCTTGTCTGAACGGTTGAAGATCAGTCCTGACTACTTCTTTCTGCGACAACAAGCTCATCGATCGTTTCGATGCCACTATTATTTCTAGATCATCCGCTGCGATGTCAAAGACTGTTTCGCTAGGTAGCAGGTAGCAATCACTGTCAGGGTCTTGACATACCTCTCTGTCCAGGTCTCTTGCTCGAGTCTCCACTAAAAACGTGTGGATCGCTAGTTCCGACAATTTCAATCCTGTGCTCGAGTTCCTGTTTGACTAGATGTCATTTCTTGATTTCCTGGAGTTGTCATCAAGGAAAGAGTCTGCCACGGAGCACGTTTCTTCTTTGGGATCAGTTTTATGCGCTCTGCTCAACTCCCCGGACAAATTTTTTATCCTCCAGGTCTTGTTCCTCACCTTGAGCATTTACCTCTAAACCTGACTCCCCGGACAAACTTTCTTGTCCCGGGTCTTGTTGATCAACTCGCCTGTTCTCTTCAACGTCCTTCTCCCCGGACAAACTTTCTTGTCCCAGGTAATGATCAGAAATTCGCCTTTCAGATCCTGATCCTCCTTTTCCTTTGTGTCCCTTTCACCTGTTCTTTTCATTTGTATGATGTACTCGTCAAGACGTTGTGGGGTATCGGAGATACTAGTTGCTGAACTATTGTCCTACAATCCCTTTCATTTTCTTGTGTTGACGTCTTGATGGCTTAATCTTTACTTTCTTACTGACTGTTAGCAATGACATGGCTGCAGCCCACTCGGGGTCAAATCTAGTAGTTTCTCTCTCCAACAAATCAGCCAGCATCTGCATCACTTGCGGAGTGACCTGCACCGTTTTATCCAGTAATGAGAGGCTGTTTATGTTCATACAAGAGAGTTCCTGTTGGACCAGGTTCGAACGTAGCAATAAATCCAAAGGCACTGGGTCCTTCTTTGATAAGATCTTTATTTCTGCTGCCTTTTCCACCGGTAACTCGGGGTGTCCCGCAATTGGATGTCCAGATTTGTCCCATCATGTCGTCAAGGGAAGCGCCTCATAAGTTTCTTTGTTTAGAAACGAGAACCCTTCCTTGATTTCCGCCTGATTGGCTTGCTTCTGTTCTAGTCTTTCATAAAACTCAGTCTTCTTGCTGAGGCTGTCAGCATTTTGGTGTTTGTCGCGCATCCTGTCCTGGATTATCATGTAGTAGCCGTCTAACTTGACTATCCACCGACCAATAAAACTCTGGACAATCGAGTACGTCTTCAACCAGGATAACTCTCTATTGTCCACGCGTAGCTTAAAGGGAGGGCTCCCTTAGTCAGCGCGGTACTTCTCCACGAATGTGACCACTGCAAACAATTCTGCCTTTGGTGCACCACATTTCATTTCTCCCATTCCACTCCTGCTCCTGATGAAGTATTCCTGAGATGGCTACTACTGATGCATCTGTGTCAAGAACATACATGCCCTTCTCTGTAGGCATGCCTAGCACTGGCGCTTCGCACAGCTCCCGCTTTATATTCTCGAAGGCAGGTTCAGCTTCTTCGTTCCATTCGAATTACTTTCCTTTGTTGCGCATCAGTTTCTGTATGGGGTTCACCTTGTCCGCGTATCCTTTTTTGAACTCACGGTAATAACTGGCAAACCACAGGAAGCTCATGAGTTGTGTGTCCGATCTGGGGGCCTTCCACGTCAACACGGCTTCCACTGCTTCCGGGGCAGGCCTTACGCCATGCCTGTCCACGATTCTTCCCAGGTACTTTGTTGAATCTCTAAGGATTTCACATTTCGATGGTTTGCACTTTAAGCCTGCTCTTTTCATGCAACCAAGGACCTCATCGCATCGATCAATGTCGTCTGCCAAGGTGGGTGTTGCTATGACCACGTCATCCACGTAACACATCACAAAATTCCCGTACTTCTTCGTTACTCTGGTCAAAGCCTGAGCCATCAGTCTTTGAAAGGTCACCGTGGCGTTGCACAAGCCAACGGGCATCCTCTTCCACTGGTACAACCCCAATTCACATGTGAATCCAGTCTTTTCTTTGTCCTTCTTCCGCAGAGGTACCTGCTAAAAGGCAGAGCCCAAGTCCAGTGTGGTGAAGAATTTGGCGTCGACAGGTTTCGAGAGGTTCTCGTCTATTCGCGGTATCGGGTACGCATCTTTTATTGTCACTGCGTTCAGGTAACGAAAGTCGCAACAAAACCTAAGCTGCCCCTCTCTTTTTGGCCATAAAACCCCAGAAGCCCATGGCAATTTCGAGGGTTCTATCATGTCATATTCGAGTAACATTTCAATTTTCGCTCGGCACGCTTCCTATTTATGCGGCGTCATTCGTCGTGCGCCTTCCCTATGAGGAATGGCGCCTTCCTCTAATTTTATTTCGTGTTCCACGAAGTTCCAACAACCATTATCCGCCTATGTTTTGAAAATACGTCCGCGTTCCGATTAAAAACCGCCCTTAAGGCTTCAAAATCTCCCTCACCTACTTTCCCTCCAAGTGTTCTATCTTCGGCAAAACCGGTATGTCGAATTTTAAGTACAGTCTCTCACGTTATATCTCTTCAAGTTCTGCGTCTCCTCATAGTCGGTCTTCATCGACAAAGCTAACCAAGTTTCTTTCCTCACTGGATCGAAACCATGGTATCCAATGTGTTCAACAACACACTGGCACACCGCCAGTTTCGTGGTAGTGAAAAGCTCCGGCCTAAGATCACCGAGCTTTGACTGTTTGGGTTGGGTACCAGACAAGCCTGTTTACTATCACTGAACAAATTTAAATTTCTCATCCTGAAAATTGCTATTACAGATTGTTCCGGCTGTAGTTTTACTTTTTCTATCTAAAACAAATTGGCATCTGGTTTTCATCTGTTTTTAACCGGTCTCCTAACATACTTCCGGTCCGGGTTTGTAATCCTTATTAGGTCGTTGTTCAAGTCAATCATCACATCGAAATTCCTGACGAAATCACGGCCCAAGATGAATAGGTCTGAGTCGTCTAAGTTCTCAACCACCAGGAGGCTCATCCAAAGATCACGTCCTCCCATGTGAAGGACCATTATTGGTGTCCTTCCGGCCACGTAGATTACTCCGCGGTTGGCAGCCGCCAATCTGAGGTTTTTTGGAGTTAGATCTTCCTTGGTGAAGCCCATTCCTTCCCAATTCTTTTTTGGCATCACGCTTACCACTGCTCCTGTATCCAGTAGTCCTGTTACTCCAATTTTGTCCTCACTGGTGTCTAGCAGATGTGCAGTCACATCTGCCTCGTACACTATGTAAACTGTATCTTGCTCTATCATGGCATAATGGCCGATTCTATTAACCCTTAATTCTTCCTGACCCAAATAGATCTGCCCCATTTGGTCACTATCTGTCGTGACGTAGGTCCTAGTGTAGATACTGATCCCGTCAACGTTCAGCATCACCTGATACGGTGCATAGACTTCCACGTAGCGTCCGTGGAGTTTTTTTTTGTTCGAGGGCCACCAGTTGTCAACCATGCTCGCACAGCCTTTGACTCAGTGCGTGGCTCTACCTGTCTCAGATAATCTGCATATGTATCTTAATGCATCATAGTGAACTCTGAGGGCTCACTTAGATTCCTGATTACCTGATGACCCGCAACTGAAATTATTGACTGTATTCTGCTTCCTTGTTGCACCATGCTGAACTTCTGCCTGGAGATCACGTTTAGTTTCATCCTCATACTACTTGGCACTTTCGTTTCTTCAACCTCCGATGCCTCGAACGCGTTTAGCTTTTCCTGAGTTTTCTCATTCTCAAGTTCGAGCTTCACCTTTTGTTCGATCTCCTTCGTCACCAATTCCTGCTGGACTCTGTATAAAGCATCTCTTGCTGCTACTTTATAATAGTCGATTTTGAAATCGTCTGCCGCAGTCACCGGTTCCGGTTCACATATCTCTTCCGTTACTGCCTGCATCTTCTTTGTTGCCAGCTCTTGCGTTTTCTCCTTTATGCGTGCCTGCGCTTCACTCAGCAGGCGCTCCTTGCTGGCTTTTACACCCGATAAAGCTTCCTCATGTCTTGAATGCTTGATATCTGCCACAGCATCCCAAAATTGTGGACAATCCGACTTAAAATGACCTTCCAAGTCACAAAAGAAACACGAATTTTGCAATTACTCCTCGCATGAAATCTTCATGATTGACCTCTGACGCTTCTTAATCCTCGAGGCTAAAGCCTATCGCTTTCATGCCCTGTTTGTAGGTTGGGCATGCTGACACATGATGGTCCGTCGAACTGCAATTTGCACAAGAGCGTCTCTTGTCCGTGTCGTCCCTTGACTTGTACCAATTGTTACCTTGGTTAGCTGGTCCATTGTTAAATTGCCATAATCGTTTTTCCAACCAGATCTCGATAGAGGCTTCAGTAAAAGATATTCCTTTGACTTGATTCTCAACTCTTCTGGTGTTGGCGCATTGGTTGAAAGTGGTGTGTAATGTGTCTCTAACATTTTTCGAAGCTCATCATTCTTCAAACCATCGATGAAGTTTTAGGCTACCGCCAGGTTCATCTTTCTGTTTGACTCATCTGGTTGGCTACGCCTTCTAAGCATCTCCAAATCGTCTAGAAACTTGTCTATCGTCTCGTCACGTTGCCTCCGTTTCTCGAAGCGCATCATTGCTTGATGTCCTTGTACCCCTGAGCCAAAACGATTCAACAAGATTTCAAAGATTTTCTCAGCAGTGTCCCGCTGGTATTGCTTTTTGGCCATCACGCAGTTTAGGGCTGTCTCTTCCAGGTTACTGGTGAGCGCACTGCATTCTTGTCTTTCTGTCAAGTCCTCCTCTTTAAAATGCAGTTTCATTACCTCTATACAGGTATCAATACAACCAACAGATTCCTCTTTAAAGCACCTTGGTTTCTTAAAAACCCTTCTGGACATTTCACTGCGGTCACTGGTTCTAGATAACCTCGTAAGGAATGTTTCCAAGCACCTGTTCAGTGGTTCAAAGGCTGTGGCCATTGATGTTGCGTTCCTTGAATGCCCCGCTTGAGCATTATTGCACCCTGATAGAGGCTCTGGCTTTTCCCTCCTGTTCGTATCGCTGGGTTGACTTTTTCCTTGATTCGCTTGATTCCAGTTCATGAAATCACATCTCCCAGTCGCATGTGTGTCTTGCGTCGGTCGTTCGTTTGAGGTCGGTCTGTTGCCAGTTGAACTTCCTCTGATGTTTGCGCCCCGTGGCCTATTGTCTCCTGTGGCATAGCTGGATGAGCTGCCGCTTCCACTAGTCAATCCTTATGTCCTTCTTCTATTGGGTTGTTCATTGAAGTTCACTCTCGACTCCCTGCTAGGTTCTGCTGAGTTGTTTCCCCATTCTTCGATCCACTTGTACCCTCCGTTTCTCTGTTGGTTGTATTGATACCTGTATAGAGGTAATGAAACTGCATTTTAAAGAGGAGGACTTGACAGAAAGACAAGAATGCAGTGCGCTCACCAGTAACCTGGAAGAGACAGCCCTAAACTGCGTGATGGCCAAAAAGCAATACCAGCGGGACACTGCTGAGAAAATCTTTGAAATTAGTAGCCATCCAACCGATCCATGATAGCCTGAGTTCGCCTCTCCAACATAGCGTCTATCTTCGTGTCAAGAGTCCCATGAGTCTGCTCTTGCTGAATTCTCAACTTCTCCATGTCATCTCTCAATCGTAACTCTCTTTGCTCTGTTTCCCAAAGTGTTCTTCACTCTTTCTGAAATCGAGGAGGACGTTGCTGGTTTCTCCGTCGCAACGTGCGTCATCGTGTTGTCTTTGGGTGATCTTGTAGTCGCATGTTTTCAGTAGAGATGTCGGACAGTTCCGACATCTCTTCTCGGTCTAGAGTCCCGGTGGAAGTGACAAAGTCTTGGCCTTGTTCTACCGGAGTAGATTCACTCGCCAATCTTCTTTTTCCACTTCCTTCTGGTCCATGTCCCTCCCGATTCTCATCTATGGCAGGGTCCGGATGGATCTCTACTTCTAACATTGCCTTTTGTCCTTCTGAGGACTTTTGACTCCTGGTTTCAACCATTCTGCCTGAAACTTTCTTCCTTTTGTCGGTCCGGGTTCGTACGATCCTTTTCACAAAAGAATCGTTCATTGCCTTTCTTTGTTTCTCTGGTATGAATTTCTTAGAGCTATCAATTAGTTTAGATATCGTTGACTTGTCAAGACTCATTTCTGATTTATCACTTCTTACTGCCTTTACACTCCATTCGACTGCTAATGTTCTTGTTGTTTGGCTACTGATAATAATGACAACACACAATAAATTCCAAAGTTTCACCTAAATATTGACCACGAATCTTTGTACGTTATTACAGTACAGCGTGTATACAATTTATTCACAATGATAAAAATGATCGATTATTAGTTGTAAGATGTGAAGCTAGCACATTCTGATGATATCAATATATTTAAGTAATATTGTACTCACTACCCAATCATGAACAGAAATTATTGATTTAAAACCAAAAACGAAGGAAAATAAAATATTTCCAATAAAATCGTATGTGTTTTGTATTTTAGTTTGTCGCAAAACAATAGTCGAACATGTTTCTACAGAAAAAGCTTTCCCTGTTCGGTGCCGCACCAATCAGACAAAACTTGAAGGCAGTAATTTTCTCAAGTGGGCGTCTATTGCACCCACCGAGTCCTGTCTGCCTTCGGATTGCCCGAGCTAGACTTACTAAAGTCCTCAAGGCAATCGCTTTTCCAAAAAATTACCTGGATTTTAATCCACACAAGTTAGTGACAAACTCTTATTCAATTTAACTTAGTGTCGCGAATATCCGGGTTTAGACTTGTTTTTTTTACTCTGGTCTTTTTAAGAGGCAAGTTACCAGTGCAGTCACTTGTTTCTAGCCTGATTCCTAATAACTTAATATTCTTTTCTATTTGTTTTTCTTTTTCTTTTGACAAAAAAGGACCCTTCCGCATTGGCAAAATCAAGACACTTCCGGATTGGCAAAAAAAGAACCCTTCCGGATTGGCAAAATTGGGACTCTTCCGTATTGGCAAA
Source organism: Symsagittifera roscoffensis (assembly GCF_963678635.1). Taxonomy (NCBI): domain Eukaryota; kingdom Metazoa; phylum Xenacoelomorpha; order Acoela; family Convolutidae; genus Symsagittifera; species Symsagittifera roscoffensis. Next base: position 62,171,252 of record NC_087065.1, on the reverse strand, counting down.
AAAGGAACCTTCCGGATTGACAAAAATAGGACACTTTCGGATTGGCAAAAGTAGGACCCTTCCGGATTGGCAAAAATAGGACCCTTCCGTATTGGCAAAAATAGGACCCTTCCGAATTGGTGAAAATAGGACCCTTCCGGATTGGGACCCCTCCTCGTTTCTGAAATTAGCTTTTCGGGGACTTTTAAAAATTTCACCCGATACCCTTCCCGATACGGTTTCTGAGTCTATTATGCTATATGATTTAACTAGGAATGGTGTATTCCGGACTTAGACCCTTGCGGATTGAAGCTAAGCTGCATATTTGACAATTCTCCTTAACTGTGAACGGTCTTATAACTAGCTTAGTCTTGACTCGACTATCGTCTTATAGGTTCCCTAGCCCTCCATTTTTGTCTAAAACATCGTAAAATTGCCTTATTCAACCATTACTATACTGTGGTAGGGGTATAAGGGCTTTCCAAAAAAAAGGTTTACAAAATGTGAAGGGTCTACTTTCACAAATTGGTAATTTTGTCGATAACAATCTTCGAAATTTTCTATACTTACGGATAGTTGAAGGCTCTATGAGTAAGCTCACCTAATTTCCGATCTAATGGTAGCAAGAACAACTAGATCTGTCCAGTATTTCCAAAGTTATTAACCAAATTGTCTTTTTTCTAATGTTCAAAAATTTTCTCACTCATAGGTTCCGCCTAACTTTTTTTCGCAATTTTTATCTTTTCGACTTAAAAATTACTGATCTGAGCTCAGAAGTCCTATACTCTTCTAGTTAAATGCAAAAAAAAACAATCTAAAACGTTCCAGCTGAAAAAATGTGCCAAAAACAATGCTATTTGGACCATTCCGGGTTGATGAATCCGCTAAATCAACCACGTTAATTTTGATTTCACTGTAACCCGGAAGTTTATTGGCAAACGGGTTTTAAAACCTATCGATTCACTTGTGTTTCCGAACTAAAGTTAACGAGTTCCACTTATTATACTAGTACAATTACAATGTAACTCACTAATTTAGCGCTTTTTTCCGTTTCTTAACTCGGAAATTCGCAACTCGGCGGAGGGTCACTTCAATGGAGTCACTGTCGAGCCTCCCACAGATTTAAATCTTAATTTTTGAACCAAAAGGGTTACAAAACTTGTTAACGATACCCAACAGTCGACTGTTGTTGTCCTTGAGTCCCCTCTTTTTGCTTCTTGCACTGCTTGCTGGATTAGTCTTCTGCTCTAATCCCGAACCTATGATGATGCGCTTCAACGGTGGTTTGAACTTGGAAAAATTGAAATGGCTCCGGAAACTGAAATTCAAAAAACTGGACAGAGCCAATTTTCGACAGCGAAATTGCAGACTTGATTTCACGACTCGAACCAACAGATGTAAAAAGTTTCAACGCGTTCCAAGATAGATTTGGCTTCCAATGGTTGAACGTCATCCCGTACAAAAATTTAAGGTTAAAACTGTCAAACCAACAACTCAGAATTCCGATAGGACTTTGATTAGGCTCAAAAATGTGCAAACAGCATAAATGCATGCGCGGAAAAGACGTATCGAGGATGGTTGGCATGGTTTTTCTTGCCTCAAAAGTCTAGGGAGATTCTCTAGGCAATCAAACCTGAATGCCCTTATAAAGCAGAGTTTATCTTGTACTCACATTCCGTCTGTTTTGGAACCACGACACCTCTACAAGATTGATCAGAAGCGACCAGACGGTTTGACGCTCGTTCCATGGCTGTTGGTAAGCAGCTCCATTTGAATGTAACGGTAGTAGACTCCTTAGCTCCTTGTAGGGTTAATGCCGGGTCTGTTTGTAACCCTGGTATGACTGCCGCTGAAGCGTAAGAGCAAAAAAATGACAAGTTTAAAGATCTTGTAGATGATGGATATCTTTTTCAACCGCTAGCTTTTGAGATTCAGGGCGCGGCCGGCCCCAGCACAGAAATTTTTTTGAGCAAGTTTTGTATGAACATAAGCATATGCACTGAGGAACCCAGAACAGGCAGCTTTTTAAAACAGAGAATCTCCCTCGCAATACATGTTGCGAACGCCGCTTGCGTACTCGGAACAATAAATGATAAAAAAAACTTTCGACGAAATTTTTTATTTGTATTAGTTGTTTATTATCGTGTCGAGTTGCGTGTTTTTTTGATCAAACGTAACCTGTATCGATTTTAATTGAAAAGGACTTCAACACTTGTCATCTTCTTATATCATTATCAATTCCATATCTAGTAAACTCCAAAAATTTTGACTGGAATACGTGATGACGGGACTTCTGACTGTAACCTCGGTTATTATGATACTTTTGACCTTCCGATTATTTAAGAAAAAAAACGTTTATAAAGTTTTAATACTTTTAAACATGATAATGAACAAATGTGTGAAAAAGGTTCGTAAGTTACATTTTTTTAAAATTCCCTCTAGCCCGAAACAAGAGAATTTGCCTTAAAAAATTTTAAGTTCAATCATCAATCTCGAAACCATCCCTACAGTCAGCAAGGTAAAAAAATCATAATATTGGTTTCTCCAATAAATGGAAGTGCTTATAAGGCACTCGGAAGTTTTAGTTTTCTAGTGTGTTTCGTTATATATCCAATAAGGTCCAAGTTTGTATATGCAGTAGTCGTAACAAGGTATAAAGTAGTTCCAGTCAAGGTTTGATAATCTTTCTTGAAGCCATCTCAAAAAATGTTCACTCGACTGCCAATTCGTTTTTGTAGAAGAGTAACTTGGTGCCAAAAATTTTGTACGAACGATTCTTTTTGTTCAAATTTTGCTCTAGTTTTTTTGTGGTTTTCGTTGATTCCAACTTATTCTCTCCATGGAACGTTGTACTTTCCTTGAATGATTTTACTGAATAGAGAATATCATACGATTCTGTAGAGCGATAAAGGAAGTATTCTAAGGTGGATGACACGATCCTTGTATTCGGTTCTTGGGTGTATTCATGTTGTTATGCGCTTTTGAAATAGCTCAAAAGAACGAAGTTTACCTTTTTCGGATGCCACACCTGCATTCCATAAAGAAGATTGGTATCAAAAATCCTCGAAGTAAGTGTAGTTTGGTATCTTGGTTTGTAAGTAGAGACATGTTACGCCTCACCATGTGGAATGAGGCGTACGCCTGGTAACACATCAAGTGAATATGTACATCCCAATTCAGATTGTCTGAAAGTTCTATGGCTAGATATTTTGCAATGCTTTTCTGTTTAAACACGTGTGAGTCAAAGCAGAACTCTCTGTTGTCGTTACCTTAAAAGATTAAAAATCCGCATTTTTTTTCTAAATAATTACGCTCATTGAATTTGTTTGCTCCACTTTGATAGATTACCCAGAGCGCGCTGAATAGAGACTTTAGATCATCGGCAAATAGTTTTTAAGTAGCAACAGTACTTTCAATTATGGACCGTAGATCAGTTATGTAAATGACGAACAAAAGAGGTCCTAGTAAAGATCTCTAGTAAATAGCAGTAACAGTTTTAATGTTTTAGGGAGCTTTGACCAGAATGGTAAACAACAACGGATCAATCAATAATGTCCAATTTCATTATCGGTGAAAACAACTAGTTATTAAATTTTTGATGAAAAACAAGAGTTTAACTATTTTTACATTTAACATGTATCTTGGCTTTTCAAATAATACATGAATTGGAAGTTTTTTTGTTTGTAAGTTTTTAGTATTAAGGGCAGCAGCATAAAGGAACGATTATTCTTGTGAGAAACTTAATGTGAGTAAGTTGATATTAATGGGTGCGTGTCCGAGCCACGTCCCAAACCTTTTTAAATCAGCAAGAGCGAAAAGAAATTTTTCTGATGGAGTGACGTAAGTAGTCAGTAAAGAAATTTTTATCTAGGACACTCCTCGTAGTGCAAATTTTGTGAAAATGTTGGAAGGCAGTGAAATGTAGTACGATGTCATTTGTGGCACGCGGTGAGTTGATGTGAAGTGGATAAAATATAATTTCTGATGCGGTTTGTAGGTTGATTGTAGAACACTGGATCACCACTTGAAGATAAACCGGAGTTATGCGCCAAATGGGGACATAGAGAGGACTGCCCGGGGAGTATGTGCCCTAGAACATTTCTGAGAACTGCATGAAACGGCCATTTTTGACCGAAAAATAACAAACAGTACAACCAGACACACAACTTGATTTACAAGTAGTTGGAAGAAAATAAGAACAAACAGTACAACCAGACACACAACCTGATTTACAAGTAGTTGGAAGAAAATGGAAGAAAGTAGTTGGAAGAAAATATGAGAAAAACAAAGCCTCTCATCATCCTAGCAAGATACGATAAGACACTTATCACGAGAAGATCGAAAGGAAGGAAGGTCCAGTGGGACTTCCGGAACAGATCCGAACCCTCCCGTGCCACAAAATTGGAGAGACAACGACGTTATCTCCGGGAGAACCAGGTCTTAGAGGCCCGGTGAAACGAGACTGTTAGAGACATTAAATACACATTTTAGCTTGAGCAAGTAAGCCAAAATTAAATCTGTTAAGCCCTGAACAATTTAATCAACTCCAATATTGTTTGGTAATTCAGAGCACGAGTATTTAGAGTCGAGGAAAGAGTCAATCCTTCTCTAATGGGTTTAGTATTTAAATATCACTGGAAACATAATAAATTATGGTCCTCTAGTCGTCTTTTTAATCGTAATCATGTAGTCTGGGGATCCCAGACCCAGCTATGTGGTTGGTTTCACATGTAAAAGAAAGCTGATCAAAAGTCGTTTGCTGATTGGCTAAAATTAGTAGCTTTTTACTTAGCCCTTAACAGACCAGAAAAATTACTGGATAGGTCTAGACGGTTAAAAACGAGTAGAATTAAAGAAATTGACGTCAGCCAGTCGTCAATAGTTACTTTTTCTACGATCCTTCATTGTGCAAGGTCTGGGTGAATGTTACACGTACTGTAAGTTAAAATAAAGATAACAACCCTCAGAGGAAAAACAAACTTTTTCTGAGATGTGTAGATGATATCGTGAGAAATGTGAAAGGAGATTCAGAAGAAGTGTCAAGCGCTGCAAATCAATTAGATCCTAATATACAAATTACTTTAGAAAAGGCTAACGGGAAAGGCAACTTGGCCTTTCCTGACATCAACGTTAACGTGGACACACTTAAAAAGATAATCTGTGGCTGGTTTCGAAAATCAAATGATACAGGGACAATTTTTAATTTTAGGCGCTGCGCTTCTCTCCATTATCAGAAGAACATAATTGAAGGCGCTGTTTGTCGAATTTTTAGAAGCAATTCAACTTGGAATAGGTCCAATGAGGCCATGAAGGTGAATAGAGAACAATATGTGTACAACCAATTCCCAAAATGTTGCACTGAAAAGATTATTTCAAGGACCCTTGACAAATTCATCAAATGGAAAGTCAACCAGAGCCCTGGCAAACACCTACTTCAAGGGGGTATTGATAATATAGACCTACCAACCATGATGGTGATGCAGTATCGATGCAATGAAAGTCTGATATTTGCAAAAAGGTGCGAAACATAATCAAGGCACTCATTATTGCCAAAACCAGAAAGCTGAAAATCTGCCTACCATCCTTAAAGTCTTCTTTTTCATGCGAACTGATATCAAAAAGTTTACAAGATTTCTTGTTGTGGATGTTGACCAAACGGTTCTGCATCAAACGGTTCGTTGGTCTAGGTAGATAAAAATGTTCAACTTCTAACCACTAGAATTGACAAACACCGACAAGAGGAGTAAACCGTAGGACAACATCTAAGGCTGTGTGCAATTCCACCAGAATGCCGGCGAAACGAACTTTATCTTATTGGAAGTTGACAGTACGATAGGCCGATTTTGTTGATTAACGATCCTGGTTGTGTAACTCTTACAGTCGTCCGCTTACGTCACATATGAGGTTAAGAGAAATAGGCCTAATAGCTATTGCCTCAAGGGTCAGGGACACTACCTCTTGTGTTTTTGCACCTCATTAAGTCGGAGCCAATTCGGTTCGCCTTAGACATGGGACTAGAAAATCGTGTTACAGCTTAAAGGCCACTACCAAAACAGCCCCACTCTAGAAATAAGATGGTCCCCTTGGCTAGTTCTCTAAATACCTAAAACACGCGAACGCTGTTAAAAACATAGTGACGCGGCTCTAGAATTAATTAAATAATGTAATTAAAGCAACTCTATAAGTTTCAGTAAACAACTAGTTTTAATTCAAGTAGTTTTTTTTCTCTGGACCAATTGGTTGCTCTACTCGTCGACCTGGAAGATCCAGGTTCTCCATACTCACGTACTAACACTCTCTCAAAAACTCTTGGCATTCTCTTCAGGAACAAGACAGCTCTCTTCGAATTGGTTGTTGTAATTAGACAAATTGCGAATAGCAGTTTTGTCTCGTGACTGATTTTTTGTCCACTTTCACGCAATTATAATTCGAGTCTTCTGATTTTAATGACTTCTCACATCAGTTGCTGCGATAAACCTGAGCATGAGATGGCCAATTCGATTTCTTCAAAAATTACCGTTTCCCCAAAAATCATGACAATATTTCAGAGTATGACCGACTCGCACATATTCCCCGGACTCAAGATCGATGTCCTCATCGCACGTCGTCGTCATGTCAGTGAGCCTCCAGAATGTTGAGTGCGTCTCAAGATACAGTGCCAGTGGCCATATATAGAAGTTTGCAGCAGATTCAACCTTATCTACATCCGCAAAATTCACAGCCATGTAAATTTGTCACTGTATAGCTTAACAGTAACAAAATATTCTTCCAACAGAACTTTTGATCTTGGTTTTATCAGCCGTTTTTGAAATTTCTTTTGCTTAAATTACTCAGAATATTCTCATGCCAATTTTTGATATAAAAATAGATATAATATTTTAAATAACAAAAGTTTGTTAGTTAATATCTCGTTTTCTTTCCCACAGATTTCATCTGATTTCCCACTTGATCCCCAGTTCTTTCTCCCGCTCAAAGCTTAAGAATTCACCACGTGTATCTGGCCTTATCGGTCCCCTTTGCCTTCGAGGTACTGATCTGTCTTGTCATTTCTTCCTCATCCTCGGAACTAATAACTTTTTCGTCCCATGCCCTCAGTTGCTGGTAAGCCCGCTTCCAAATTAAAAGCACTTTGGGAACCTCTAGGTCGGAATCAAGAACTGTCTCGAGAGAGGAGCGATTGCCGGATTGGAGTTCCTTGATGATGTCAAGGCCTACACTTTCCTTTTGGCATGTTTAGAAGCCGGATTTAATTAAATTAATCTTCCAGGTGGTTAACTATGCATCGAATGCGATAAAAATGTTGAATGACGCTAAAATATCTGTGCGCGGAGTGTGTTCGATTGAGGGAGTGGATTGGTTCATTGCAGTGAAGATCAGCTTCAGCTCGACAACTGCATGAGGTTGACTGGTCTCGAGGGACTGATCTCGAATATCACCATGGATCCTGTTAACGCCATATCATTGCAAGACATGCAAAAGAACCACGATGAACAAACTAGAGAAGAGATGCCGGTTTTAGAGCACCCGTAGGACAGCATGACAAGATGTGCAAGTACAAGAACCTCCCTCCCACGTAAAAGAGAGAGCTTATCCAAAAGAAGCGGAACAAGAGGATGATGCGGAACGGTATGGCGTTCTGAAATTTAATATTGACGAGACGATCTTCGCCGCCTACGACAAAGAAGAAATGAGGAAAGCGAAAATATTGGTGATTGCAAGCTCGGACTACGTAAACCTAACCAAGTCCTTTTTCGGGCCGGATGTGATAAAATGGCAGGAATTGATCTCGATTGGATGCAATCAACGTCGATGGCGATCGGAGTTCAGCGACAGACTGAAATGAATCCCCGAACGATTGTTTTTGCCGGCATCAACGATCAGCTGCATAGCAGATGTCTCCTGAGCAGACACAGAGAGCCAATGACAGCATACGCTGCTGTATGGTCAGCTAGCGAAGGCGTCTTAGAATCCATGGGCGAAAAAATGGACGTGTTGAGAGAAAGTGCATTCAAGAAAATACCCCTAAGCCAGTGTTAATATGCGCAATTTTGTGTGCGCGATAACAACGCTTTTCTCCGAAGAAAGTTTTGATATAATCATACCCATCCCAAATAGCGAAGTGGAACAGAAAAATTTGAGATACTCCGAGCGGAATTGCCAGCAGCATGGTCAGATACCTCAAATGCCATGAGAGGTCTGAAAGAACATGGTAGAATTTGATGAAGTGTTGCGATTGGAGCAGGCAATAAAAATGAAGCCAGCAACTGAGGATGGTCATCGGAAAGTAGTGTATATATCAAATGATCTGCGGTTCCGAGGAATTGAAGTCCAGGAGGAAGAAACAAAAAGCAAAACCCCAAAGATACAAAAGCTAATCTGTACGCCATGGTTTTGAGAACAAGGCCTGTGGTGAACAACAGGCTGCTCTTGGCCACTCGAGCGGCAGCATTCGGCATGGACGCTTTCGAACGAGGTCCACCAATGATTGCGAAGATCCACGTGTACATTGTGAAGAAATTAAACGCGGCAGAGTCTGAAGAGCAAAATTCAACCGAATTCGTCGAAAATAAACCCTGAGTTTTCTCGCTATCTAATTGTGAATTTTTCAAGTTGTGGTCAATTTTGGTGACTTTGGTATTATTAGTAACGTTTGGAGCAGAAAATTTTGGAAAGGGACCTCCTGTGTTGCTAACGTAAGAAATAAGGAAATTCCGTCTAGATGGTCTGCTAACACTGATCACCATAGTTTTTGGAAGCTTAGGTGAGCTATTCACCCTAACACAATATCCGGAGCAGATGCCAGAGAACGTGAAAAAAAATTGATCTGGAGAAAGCCGCAGCTTCCTGGGCCAAAACGCGAGTCCTGAGGCATACACTGATAAAAAAAAAGCCCATGCAGCAGAACCGCTTGAAAACGGAAGAAAACAAGACAAAAGAGAGAGAGAGGAAGACTTGCGAAGCTAAGTGGGAGACATGTTCTTGCTCACCGATTTGTGCTCGATATTTTAGGGGATGGGGATCGATATTTTAGCTTTAATAAGGTGAGTAAGTGAGTTTGTAATAGTGATATACGGTCTCGTTTTGACGCTTGCATTCTCTGCCCCCAAGGTGGAGACGTACGGGCGATCGGTGATTAATCAGAACCTCATCTCAATGGTGGAAGGAAGTGCATTCAATTGGTGTGAGCAAAATGTGTAGCGCGAGGCTATGAAGGAAGATCTGTTGTTTGGAAAGATAGTCGAACACGATTTGACGACGGTCAACTTTAATATTCAAGGGCATGTCGAGTATTTCCGAAGCTTTCAATTCTCCGACCCTATGACAAGACAAACGCTGAAATAAAAAAGATACCTATATTAATGACCGTTTATCAGAAAGCGAGAAAAGAGACAGATGATTGGGGTGATTTCAAGAGGCTACCTGAACCCTATTTTAGTTTACGCAATCTGGCCGATAGCCCAAAAAAGTAATGACTTTGTCGACTCAATGTTGAGGTACCACATATAGAACTGGCTTTCGTAGAGAAGGTTAAAAGCATGTGAAGCTGTGTTAAGACGTCAACAGTCGTTTCAGAACCTAGCTTTAAATTCCTTCGCTATATTTCCGGTCGAATGTTACACTATCATGGTAATCAAATGTTGAAAATAGGTTTAAAAAAGCTAGAAAAAGCATTCTACTTCCTGATAAGAAACATCTCCTCTCTTGCTGCTAAAAACACTGAACTCAATGCGTAAAAAGGAAATTGTAACACCTGTAATAAGTTATGCATCACCAGCTTGGTTCGCGAACAGAACTGAAAATAAAGAAATAGAACTTGTCCAAAGGAAAGCAACTATCTGGATAATGGGCAATTGGGATACGAACTATGAACAAAGACTAACTGAAATGAGATTGCTTCAATTATCAATTTATTCTGAAATACATGATCTGCTAATGCTAGCATCAATGTTGAAAGGCAGCTACAACATCAAACTACCGATAAAGTCGAATACGAAACCCAATGACAATCTGTTATTAAAAAGACAAAAAGATCTAACATCGATAACAAAAACTTGAAAAAGAAAGGCTGACGAAAATTTTTGAAAAAGAACCAGTCAATTATTGTGTATAATACGAAAAAAAAAAGAGAAATATCGACATAACCATACCTAACAAAATTATATTAGAATCACTTCTACAAAGATAACTCTGAAGTCAACTTATGTACATGAAACAACGCATCTCCATTGCGATTCAGGTTGGAAACGCGGCGTCTGTCTTAGGGACATTGGGAGATAGCGACGCGCTCTCAGAAGTTTATTATCTACTCAAATAGGCCAGTTTACCTTTAAATATCTGTTTATATTTTGTACATAAACTCACATTTTGTACATACCTTGCTTTCTGTTCATTTCACTATCGTCTATGTTGTTCATATCCGGCCTTCTTACAGTGGTTCTTAAGGTGCGTGATACTACCATGATGATTTAATGTTTTTATGTTATTCCTGTAAATAATTATATATGCAATTTGTACATAGTTCCATTGGAATAATTTATTTTATAATTATGTTCCTGGGCTTTTATATGCAACTGTGGACATTGCAACCCGGTGCAGAAAGGCAGCTCAGCCGTCAAGTGATGGGTGCAAACCCTTGCGTAAAACACAGAAACCTAATTTCTCTCTCTCTCTCTCTCTCTTACGGACAATTTGCGAATAGCAATTTGACTCTGGTCTGATTTAATGATGTCTTTCCCGTTTTTGTTAATTTGGCTGTTCTGATTCTTGACTTCATATATGTAATGTAATGTTTTTGCGAATGATGAATCAATTAATTGACAATTAATGGCTAGTAGGTATAATAATAAGTGACATAAATTTGAAAAGAGAACGTATAGAACAGAAAAATATATATGCAAGTTTAGATTTTGTTATAAAAGACAGTTCTGAGTTTTTCTATGGGATTTACGTATTTCTCTAGTGCTGGACATAGCAGAATATGATTTTCTTCCAAGATACTTACCTGGTATAAGCGACATTTGCACGTTTCGTTGAGGGTGAAACCTGTGAAATTTCTTGAGTTACGTATTTTGCCTTATAGCAACTTGTGTCGCCATTACTGTACTACTACTACTACTACTACTACTACTAAAAAAATTTATTCCCTTTAAAATATAAAGGCATCAAAAAAAAGAAACGGTATGATTATGTACACAAGACATCACGAACGGCAATTTATACAATGGCAACAAAGTAGCATTGAACAAGAGTTGTTTAAGTTGAACATATCAATTCTATTTTTCAGATAGATTTTCAATTCTGCTTTGAAAGTTTCAGGCGATGAGAAAATGTAGGCTGTTGTTTGCTGAAATCATGTTGGCTTACCGGCAGACGCGATAGAAGAAAACTTGCTCTGTAAAGAAGAGTCGACAATTCTGGGTTGTTGAAAGCTTAGGGCGTGAGCTATTGCGAAGGTCCTTGGCTGCAAAGGTAAAATTTATGTATCTGTAAAGGTCGAATTCAAATTGATCAGTCAGGACTCGATTAAGAAAACACGTATCATGTAAAGCTATAGTGAAGGAAATTGGCAAGGAATTTGTTTTTCTAAGTTGTTCTGTATAGTCGTTCACTCCCGTTACCCATTTCAAACATTTTCTGTTAAATAATTCTAGTTTGCGGCGATATGTTAAAGATGGAAACCAGACCTGACTACCGTATAATAAAATACTCATAATACATAGCTGGTAATATTTGAATTTGGTTCTCATGGATACTCCATAAGGGATTGAACGTTTTAAGAAATGGAAAGCTTTGTTAACTGCGACCAGTTTGGTTTTAATGTGGATATCCCACTTTAAATCACTAGATGTCGTTACTCCGAGATTTTTGATAGATGAAACTGACGGAATTAGGTAATCTTTAAGGCAAAGAGTAGATTTGGGGGAAGTTGAGTTAAAACAAATAACTTTGCTTTTATCAGAATTAAATGTCATTTAGTTTTCAAGCGTCCAATTGATAAATAGATCAATGTCTATTTGAACTAAGGAAAAGTCATATTTTGAATAGAGTTTGCTGTCATCAGTAAACAGAAAGCAATTAGAGGTTTTCAAGACAGCTGGCATGTCATTAATGAAGAGTATAAATAGCAAAGGGCCGAGTACACTTCCTTGCGGAACACCACTTGTTACATGGCCTTTTGGAGATGCTTCGTTGTTAATTAAGACAATTTGCGTGCGGTTTGTGAGATAGGAAGCAAAATGTTCAAGAAAGCTAATGTCAAAGCCTAAATTACCAAGTTTCGAAATAAGTATATGATGAGGAACTTGATCAAAAGCCTTGCGAAAATCGAAGTACACAGAAAGACATTCGTTTTTTGCCTCGACGTCGTTATAAATCTGATCTAGGTATTCAAGAAGCTGAGTAACAGTCGATCGCTTGGTCATAAAACCATATTGAGCAAGTGTAACTTTAGCCCGAATTTTAGGATAAATGAAATCGAACCGAATTGCCTGTAGAAACCCGCAATCATCCTTCGGTTTGCACCATAAGCTGTTTTCAAATTCATTGAGTCGTTGCCAGATAGGTGGTCGAGTAGATGTATATGTGCTTGCAATTTTGGATATGTTAGACCATTTCTTCCAAAACAAGCAGTATAATCTTCTGATGTGATTTTGTATATCTGTTGACGAGATTGAATAAATTGATATGTCATAGGTTTCCGTGGGATATACAATGGCTTCCATGAGTCTGTGAGCGGAGTAGAAGCTGATTTTTCTCAGATCAATGTTTTGAGCAATGGAGATGCGAGACACCTGGGTGTTGTGATATAAATGGTCTAGGTGATGCTTGCTTGGTAGTTGAGAGGAGAATACTGTTCCTAGATAAAAGAAGTTATTGGTGAATTGGAGTTCGTTTCCGGCCAAAAGAAATTTGTCGCCAGCAGCCAGCCTGCCCCCTTTTCTGAACTTGATTTTTTGGTTTTTTGGTATTTACAACCAGATTAAAATGGGCCTTTCCGTCATGCGACGGTACGTGCACAAGTTGGATAGGGCCGTACCAACGCTATATAAATACATCGGCAAATTTTTATGAATAAATCAAGTCGATATTAGTGCATCAAGAGAATTGTCAACTAAAATCTACCCTCCTCGATTATAGCACAGATAGAATTGTCTATGTTGGATGTATTTTTTGAAGATTTTTGCACCCCCTAAGGCAGAGGATTGCACTCCTCAGAAGTGTAAAACTTATTATTGTTCTTATAAAATTTATTGTGTCCGAGTATGATTAGTTCCGTTTCTCGCTTAGTTTCTCTGCTAGTTTCTGGATGGTTTTTGTAGAGCCTGGTGCTGCTCCTCCGGTACACACAAAATTTAGTGGAACAAAGCTGCTGTGTTCCACATCCAGAATTCTTTGTTGGTAATTTAATGTTTTGACACTCATGATGTTTGTAGGCGTCAGATATAGTTTTGGGGCAGGATTTAGCATGGGGGTTGAAAATTTTTACATCGAAAAAGGTTCGGCTGAATCGGCCTCCCCAGAGTTCATTTGTCCTGATGTCAACTCGAGCGTCATCTTCAGTAGTGGTTGTTTTGTTGTGAAAGCTTTCGCCTTCCAACGATTGAAGTTTCGGCTCTATTTCAACATCATGGCATACTTCGTCCAGGAGTGTCGCAAAGGTATCGCGAATTTCATGCCTTAGGTGAGTGTATCCACCTTTGGGACAATGTAGAGAGTGGGTCAGTGTGAACGGTTGTTTTGAATGCAGTTTTGGTCCAGTTTATTGAGCTTTTAGCCTAATTGTTGTGATAAACTTATTAAAAAGGGATGAGCCCGCGAGGCATGGTTGGTGAAAACTAATCGACAACTCTACTGATTGATTCAGTTTCCACACTCCAAACATTGTAATAACCATTGGTCGACACTCCCATCCAACTCCACGGTATTTTGAGTCAGTTTTGGTGTCTCTAGATGTCTGGCACAAACGACCCGTGGAAGAAAATTCCACCTGATTTACGGGATCGAACAGCGACCCGGGTACTGGACGCAAACGACCCGCAGATCCTGGTGGAGTGGAAGCCTGGCAACCAACAATGGTCTTCTCGTCGCCACGTTTGCGTGCAACACGATGGGCGCGTGTTCTGGCGGAACAAATCAGCAACCAACGGGTTTGCTAGTGAAGCGAGCTCCAGTTCAGTCTCATAGCAGCTTTACCCAAGGCATGGAGGACCTCACAATAGACGTTCAAGCAGCCATCCCGCACACTAGCCTCACCCAGAACATGGGCGCTCTCAATATAGACTCACCGCCAAGCTACGGTTTGCTTTCAAACTCTATTTCTGTCAATGCTAATCTTTCTATTGTTGTTTCTAATGTTGTTCTCTTTCTGTTGATTTTAACGGTGCTTTTCCTTCTGCTATTGAACCCCGCATGGGGTGCCCCGTCTGTCTGTTGCAGGTAGGACTTTGTGCTTCGGGATTGGTCAAGTCCCACAAGCATCAGGGTTCGAAGTGCGATGGCTCGGGTCACAGACCACGGAATCTTGCCACCAAGCTGCCCCTTCCTTCCTTGGTAGACATAGAGAAGTTTTCGATATTAACTAGAAAGGACGTTCCTGTCAGCTGTCGCAACCTGTGGGCCAGAGTAGTCTCTTCGACTTACGCAAAAGTGAAGAACAATCCTTCGGTTACCGACAACTGGATTGAGTTGTTTATCCTCAGCCAGTGTGTTTTGCGTTCTCCTCCCCGCGGCGGGTTCAAGCATCTGCGATACGAAGAAAACAATGTTGAGTCCAAGTTGAACAGGTGGCTTAACGGCGAAGCTACCCAGTTATGGTTTGAAGCCACTTCTTCCGTCAAGCCTCTCGTCATTAAGCCCCTCCCATCCGGGGAATTCGATGTTAAACGCGCTAGGCAACTTGGCCATGAAGGAAGTTACCGTAAAGCAATTGCAGCGCACTGCCCAGAGCGTTTGTGCTTTGATGACGCGGCTTTATCGGTCCTGCAAGAAAAACATCCTCCTGCAGTCACTGCCGTGCTGTCTCCCGAGCCTCCTCCAGATCTTATCCCGTGCAGCATTTCCCGTGACATATTGATCAACTGTGTTAAGAGTTTTCCAAAAGACTCTGCTACAGGTGTCTCCAAATTTTATGCCACACACTTGTCTAATGCTTTTCTTTGCCTTTCACCCGCTTACGGCGATCAGGCCATCTCTGCCGTTCTCGACGTTGTCAATCTTCTTGCTCGTGGTGAGGCTCCTACCTCCATTGCTCCCTACTTATGCGGAGCCATTCTTCTTGCGCTGAAGAAAAAAGATGGTGGCATACGACCCATAGCAGTTGGTGAGATCTTGCGCAGACTTGTTGCCAAGTGCCTTTGTCGTCTTTCTAGCCAGAAAGCCGCCTCTTTGCTCGTTCCTCTTCAGGTCGGAGTGGGCGTTCCTGGTGGCTGTGAAGCCGTTTCCCACGCGCTCAACGGGCTCGTTGCTACCGTGAGTGACACTACTTCTTTGGCTATTCTCCAGGTCGATCTGAAAAACGCCTTTAACACCCTCGACCGGTCCTCTATTCTTTGGCAGGTTGCCGACCAGTTTCCAGAGCTTCTCCAGAGCTGCTACAGCCAACCATCCTGGCTGAAATTCGGTAATTTCATTGTGCTATCCGCGTGTGGCGTCCAGCAAGGTGACATACTGGCTCCTCTCTTGTTTGCCATTACTATTCATCCCATCATTGTAGCTCTTAAGAACCAATTTCCTGATCTCGCCTGTAACGTCTGGTACCTCGACGATGGTTCTTTTATCGGCGATGTTTATCTTCTTGCTCAGGTCTTTCCGCATTTGGTTTCGTCTATGGCTAAAGTCGGCTTGGAGGTCAGCGTTGAGAAGTGTGAAGCTTGGTATCCCATCCCCAACCTGGTTTTTAGTGCTCTTCCTAATGCCATTACCGTTCGGAGCAGTGGTTTGAAGAACCTGGGCGCTGCCATTTCAACTAACGACGACTTAATCCAAGCCCTGTTCCCGAAAACCTTATGGAATCCATCCGTCTCTTGGAAGATCCTCAGTTGGAATTACATCTTTTGAGAAGCTGCGCAGCTCTTCCCAAAATCACATTCAGCATGCGGACTTGCGATCCTTTCTCCATTAGCACCTGTCTAGATTAGTTTGACATGGCCGTTCACTTAATTCCCGAGTCCATTACTGGTTCAGCCCTGTGGCCGTCTCAACGCCTGCAGTGTTCTTTGCGTGTGGCTAAAGGTGACCTCGGGCTTCCAATTTCTTCGTCGATCGCCCCAGTGGCCTTCCTCGGGTGCTACATTGACACCAAATATCTCTGACCGGATTTTTCACAACACCACTGTGCCCTCCACCGTGTTGAATTGTTCGTCCTCCCTCGAGTTTCTCAGTGACAACGCTGACATTCTTTAAATGGCCCCCAAAGCACAAATGAAACTTTCAAGCCTACTTGATTCCAAGTCTTGGTCCGAGCTCACGTCATCCGCCTCTACGCCCGAGACACAGCCAGACTGCTCTCCTGTTCGCTCCCCAACTTTGGTGACTGGCTTTCGGATGTGCCTCTGAAGGCTGTGCCAGTCGGTCATATTTGGAAGTTTGACCTTGAGAGAAGCAAAAAACACTTAATTTTGGAGTGAAATGTAATTTTTCAAAATTTCGAATGGAACCTGTCATGCACGATTTTCTCGCGATAACTGAAAATCAGAAAAGAGAAGTCAGAACGATCGAGTGACAATCGCGGGAAAGTTGCTAAAAAATCAGTGGGAAATTGCTAATCGCAATTTCAGTAGCGATAATAATCCAGAGTAGAGCTGTCCCATCTAGAAGAGAGACGAGCGCATCCCCACGAACTGGATTGTTGTGATTGGAGTATTATTCTAAACTGGACTAGAGTGAACCTTCGGTGGAAAAGTGGACAGCTAGAGTGTCCCAATGGTTCACGAGAACTGACATTCTAGAGTACAAACTTGTTCTTGTCGTTAAAACTGACTAACATTAAACTCAATTTAGTTACTTTATTGATTCTTGAGTTGCACACCGACTTATTTACTTCCTGATTCTTGAGCGTGCTACAATGTGAGTACTAATTTAAATTTCTAGAGTGTGTCTTACAATTGTTATGTTGAGGTAAGGCGAGTTTTAGGTTGATCCATCTGAAATGGATCAAAGTTCCACTGTCTAATAAAAAGTAACTTAACGGATTGTTCCGACCCGGTTTTTAATGGCGTTCATGTATTTTGGGTATCTAGAGACCTAAGTATGGGGACGTTTCTAATTCTAGAGTGGGGGGATATTTTAGTAGTAGCCTTTAAGCTGTAACGAGTCGTAGTCTCATGTCACAAACGAACCGAATTGGCTCCGACTGATTTGAGGTAGAAAAACACAAGAGATAGTGTCCCTGACTCTTGAGCCAATAGTTATAGGGCCTATTTTTCTTAAGCCTCATGTGTGACTGCAGTAGACGAATGTTACATAGTGTTTTTATGGCGCTCCTGGGTGTTTACGACATCAAGACTACGGAGTCGAACCCACTTGAGACAGCTTCGGGCTGAATGCCCATTCTAGAGTACCGGCGGTGCGGTTCGACAGGAACGTGCAAACCTTCCGGTTGTACCGTGATAGCTTTTTAAGAAAACTCGAGAAAACTTCCTGGTACGCTCTCCGAACGAGGCTTAGCTAACCGAGTAAAGGGGGGCAACTAGGGGGACAAAAACACGAGCAAAAAGACAAAAAGCGAAACAAAAACCAAAAAAGAATAGAAAAAGGAACAAAAACCATAAAACGAAAAAAGACAGTGACTTTGACACCAGATTAGTTGGATCAAACCTTTATATCAATTAAATAGTATACCCATACTGTTTTACAAGTTCGATCGTTTCAATCAACCTAGCAATTTAACCCAGTAACCTCAATAAAGTGCCCGAGTGTGGGGCGTTGTCAAGGGTTTTTAGATAGCTTGGGACTTAGCTGGACAACTAGGAGACTTGACTGGAAGAGGTGACCAGCCGAGTGGGAAAGTGGTTCAGGAGCACTTGAGCTGAACCAATAGGAGACTGGACTGGAAGAGGTGACCAGTCGAGTGGGAAAGTACTCAAGAAGGAATTGGCAGTTCTCGAGTTCTCAAGTTGGGCAGAACGGGTATCGTTAAAATTCGTAATACATTATAGGAAATAAGTGTAAAATTGAATAAGCGATATCCCCCGGTTTTGAGGAATGTTTTTACTTGAGCAGGCCTGGAGACAGGTCTACGGTTTTCTCTTGAGAGGTTTAGCACCCGGCGCTTAAGGTAATTTTAGGCTTAAGAAGGGGGGCTAAAAAGGGGGATGGTTAGAATGGGGGCTGGTTAAGTTAGAGGTTGGCGGTCGTAAATTGTAAAAAGGGGAGAAATTAGAGTAACTAATTGGTCGACATCGTTGATTTAGTTACATTAGTCATTTACACGCGTTGGTCATAGGAAACGGATATCCAAAATTGGAATTAGGTTAAGGTAGGTACCCTGGTCGGATCGGTAGGGGGAAACGGACATAGACAGTTTTTGTGATACCCCATAAGATCGCTAGCAGGGGGGAAGGAAACGCGTGGCAATTAGGTACCAGACATTTTTTTCGATAGAAGGTAGACATTTGTCACCTTTGAATTTTAGGTGGGCTCATCTTTCCGTTTTTATTACTTTTTCTAACTTGGATTTTTGTTGCATTTTGGTGAGGATTTGTGTTTAGTTTTTATACGAACAGGTGATCACAAGATACCTGCGCACAGGTTTTGGTCTCAAGTTGCTTGGAACATTGAAAGAGAGGTAATTAAAAAGAAATAAGAAAAAGGGGGGTCAGCATTTGGCATTTAAGAGAGGGTTTTTGGGGAAATTTTACTAGAGCTTGAGTGGTGGTACAAGGTACAGTGAATCAAGAAGTCCCCATAACGAAGAAGAGAGAGGTCCCACCGCTCAGACACTTGTCAACAGTCTTGGGACAGTGCCAAAGAAGTCCTGGGACAGTGTTGGACCAGAACAGTCTTGATACAGTCTTGGGACAGTGGTCTTGGGACAGTGGTCTTGGGACAGGGTCTTGGGACAGTGGTCTTGGGACAGTGGTCTTGGGACAGGGTCTTGGGACAGTGGTCTTGGGACAGTGGTCTTGGGGCAAGGGTCTTGGGACAGCGTCTTGGGACAGTGGTCTTGGGACAAGGGTCTTGGGACAGGGTCTTGGGACAGTGGTCTTGGGACAGTGGTCTTGGGACAGTGGTCTTGGGACAAGGGTCTTGGGACAAGGGTCTTGGGACAAGGGTCTTGGGACAAGGGTCTTGGGACAAGGGTCTTGGGACAGTAGTCTTGGAACACTAGCCTTGGGATAGTAGTCTTGGGACAGTAGTCTTGGGACACTAGCCTTGGGACAGTAGTCTTGGGACACTAGTCTTGGGACACTAGCCTTGGGACAGTAGTCTTGGGACACTAGCCTTGGGACAGTAGTCTTGGGACACTAGCCTTGGGACAGTAGTCTTGGGACACTAGCCTTGGGTCACTAGCCTTGGGACAGTAGTCTTGGGACACTAGCCTTGGGACAGTAGTCTTGGGACACTAGTCTTGGGACACTAGCCTTGGGACAGTAGTCTTGGGACACTAGCCTTGGGACAGTAGTCTTGGGACACTAGCCTTGGGACAGTAGTCTTGGGACACTAGCCTTGGGTCACTAGCCTTGGGACAGTAGTCTTGGGACACTAGCCTTGGGACAGTAGTCTTGGAACACTAGCCTTGGGACACTAGCCTTGGGACAGTGGTCTTGGGACACTAGCCTTGGGACACTAGCCTTGGGACACTACTCTCAGGTCAGGGGTCTTGGGACACTGACGGAGTACTGGGACATTACCGAACAGTCTTGGGACAGTAAAAGGAAGCCTGGGACGGTGCGAAAAAGAGTAGGGACGGTAACTGGAAGTCTTAGGACAGTATAAAAATTGAAGTAAAATTACAACAAGCTGTTTTAAGACAGGATTAAGACAGAACAAGACTAATTGGAACCCGGCACAGTTGGGACCACGAATAAAGAAAATTACTCGATAATTTTAGAGAACTGGAACAAGGTTTTTATCACGTTGTATATTTTCTTATAAGATTTTGTTTCCACAAAATTTTTTATTCTTAGAATAGAATTGTGTATATAATAATATTGTAAATAAGGGAAATTGTAAATAGGAATAATGAAACGGAGTAGGGTACCGGTGCTTGAAAAAAGGTCAAGTGGATCAAACACGAAATATAACTCGTCGCTGCGTGGAACAACATCAAGGGGCCCAGGCAAAACAAGAAATAACTTTTCAGTTAGCATGGTCAGCACGAGGAGTGGCACCGAGAGCAAGACGCGAGAAGATGCGAGGGAAAAACAGGTGGAGCCTACAATCGAAATCGACCTAGAGACACCAGACCAGAGCGTAGATGAACTGGAGAAAAAGACGACGGAGTCAACTCCAATGCCCAATGCAGAAGAACCAAACCCGAAACCCATAGAGTTCTCACCAATAGACGATGTGGAAGATGCAATAGGCAACACCGAAGAAACGGTGAAAGAAGACTCTCAAGTAAAAAAGACATCTTTTACAGAAAGGTTGGCGATGATGGTCGGAATAAAAACGAAAGAGAACGTGACTGAAGAACCAAAAGCTGAAAGAGCACGAACATTTGGGACAGTGAGCACGAAGACGACAGAAGCCAATCCGAGAGAGGAACAAACTAAAGCAGAAGCAACGGCCGAAGAAAGACCAACGGCTGACCATGAAGAGGCTACTCTTGAGCTAGGTGACTTGATGGCAAAACTGAATCAGATCGACAAAAAGCTGAAGCACAGCGAAGAGGACAGAGAAGTGATAAGAAAAGAATTAAGATACAACAAACACGAGTATCTGGATAGTTATTTTAACCTGGCTAAGGCAACAGACGAGAGACTCAAGGAGATGACAGATAAGGTAGAAGCCACCAATAAAGAACGAGAAGGGAACATCAAAAAAGATTTGCAACAGTTGAAAAACCGATATGATGATGTCAACAGCCAAATAGGTAGCCTGGAAAAGAGGCTGGACACAATGAGCAAGAATCAGGCCGAAAGTTCATGTGCAATACAGACGAAATTGGATGCAATCTTGAGAAATTCTACCTCACAAGAAAGACCGGCAGCGGATCGCACGCAAGGCACCAGAGTTGACTTTGTGGAACCACAAAGGGGCAAACGGCAATCGACACCGTTGCCCTTAACCCGGGATACGGTGAGCATAGCACCAACGGCTGATAAAACAATCATGAGAAGTGGGAATTCAAACACAACGAGTGGTCCGGGGGACTCAACAGCTAGCAGCAACGCAGGTCCGGATGCCATGACGTGGGCAAGCACTTGGGAGATGATGAACAGGACTCTAGAGGCCTTCGCCACGAGGAACACTAACTCGAGCGATAGGAGAGACGGAAAATCAAGGAAAACTTTCAAGAAGCCAAAAGAATTCAAAGACGACTCAGATGGATGCATTGACACGTGGGTGGAAGTGATGAGATTACATCTAGAACAAGATAACTTAAATGATGAAAGGCAAGCATGCACAGCCATACTCAGTAACCTGGAAGGCACGGCATTGAAATGCGTGGTTGCAAAGAAAGAAGAAGAACGCGATACCGCGGACAAGATCTTCGAGATATTGCTGAATCGATTCGGGTCAAGCATGAAGGGTCACCAAGCGATGATGCGATTTGAAAAGAGAAGGCAGAGGGACGACGAGTCAATAGATCGGTTCCTAGATGATCTCGAGAGCTTGAGAAGAAGGAGTGACCCAGAGGAGTCGACAAACAGAAGAAACTTTAGCATTGCCTCGAAGTTCATTGATGGGGTAAAAAGTGACGACTTAAGGACAATGTTAGCAACATACTACACATTGTCGAAAGACAGCGCACCAACCCCAGAAGAAATGAGACAGAAATCAAGGGAATACATGCTGATGAAACCCAAGAAATACTCATATACAGAAAACAGTAACACGCAAGGGGGAAGTCAACCCCAGAGGT
Organism: Symsagittifera roscoffensis; assembly: GCF_963678635.1. NCBI lineage: Eukaryota > Metazoa > Xenacoelomorpha > Acoela > Convolutidae > Symsagittifera > Symsagittifera roscoffensis. Next base: position 62,149,246 of record NC_087065.1, on the reverse strand, counting down.
AGTCATGGTACAAGCCTAGAGATGACATGGACAAGCGCAGATCATGCGCGAACTGCGGGTCGTCGGATCACCACGTGGCTGACTGCACAACATACAAACAAGGCATGAAGAGTCTAGGATATGCACCAGATGAGGAGGACATGAGCCAGATGGAGGAACACGAGTACTATAGTGGCTTAATCATCAAGATAGGCCAAGATGCTTCTTCTGTAACCAGGAGGGGCACTTCAGAATGGATTGTCCCTTGTTCTGGGAAGCGGTCAAGGACCAGAGTCACCCCAAACATAAGTTGGCATTAGCGGCAGTGCAGAATCAGCGGAATAGACAAAACGAGTTTGAATCTAGGAACTTAGGAGCACCAAGCACGGAATTGCCGACGAAAACAGTGAAAGCTGTAACACATGTTAATGGTGCGATAGAGTCCGCGGCTGGGAACTCGCTAAAGATAAACTATGAGAAAGCGGCGATGGAAGCAATTGCCAAAGTAAAACAGGATCTGGCTGCGAAAGAAATAGAGCAACGACTAAAGCTGGAGATCGAAAGACAGAATTTCAACGAAGCATTAACCGGATCGAACCAAACACCAGAGGCTGTACCGGGCTCAACAAAGACGGGGAATTGTAACACTGTAAAAATGGTGACGGGAAAGCCATTCGGCATATCGAAAATTGGGGCTAGAATAAGGTCGATAATCACAGTGGGCGGCCACGAGGTAACCAGAAACTTGAGCGAACCGAGCGACCAGACGATAATGCACATTGACGTGTACGCAGATTACTTGAACTGTATAAGCCCACAAACGACTTCTAGAGCCTTGAGAGCACTACTCATGAGAGGGGGCAGCAAGTCGGTACGTGTTGATAGCAGATATACTGAAGCTTATGGTCCACACGAGGTGATGCTAAATATAGATGGGATTAACATCTATACCAAGACGATGATAACATGTGACGAAGACCTAATTGGACAAATCTACGTAGGGAAAGAAGAATTGAAAGTGAGATCGATTGGACACTGCGCCATGCTTGAAGAAGATGCAATGCACATCGGGACGGAGGCAGATGTGACAGGGCACGTGCTGGATATAAGTGGCAAAAAGACTCAGTTGCGTGGGTTGCTTGACACGGGAGCAGTCTTGAGCGTCATACCAATCGAAACTTGGGAGAGGATGGGCTTTGACAAAAGTGACTTGATAGACTCGAGAATACGGCTGTCGGCTGCAAACAAAGGGGCCCTTCGGGTGCTGGGCAGGACGCCGATAATAGCCCTCAATTTGGGGGAACGTAACCTGTGGATGAGCTTTATCGTGGTAGAAAACCTAGATGAATCTGACCAATTCATTTTGGGCAGAGACTTCATCAGGAATTTCGACGTAACGATTGATCTAAATAACGCAATGTTCAGGATACGGAACCCGGATAGGAGGTACGCAATCAAACCGGTAAATTTAATAATGGCAAATGAAAACAAAGCACCGGTATTCTTGAGTAGGAGGGTGAGGCTAAAAGCTAATGAAGCGGCAATCGTAAGTTTGAGGATGAAAAATTACACTGAACTAAGTGACAACAAGCAAGTGTGCATAGTTCCGAATCCTAATAGTCAAAGTGCTGCTGTTTTAGGAAGATCATTTTCGATAACGAAGAGCGGCCTCTGCGTCAGTGTCTTGTTGAATACCCTTGATATACCGATCACGATACAGAGAGGGAGGAAACTGGGATATGCTTTACCGGTTAAAACTCGATATGAAACAATTGAGAACTCAAAACAAAATGAAGTTGTTGATTGTTCCAATCACAGGGACAAAATTTGTATCTTGAGACGATTGCAGAAAATAAAAGATTCTTCAGGTCTTATTAAATCACTTAAGTCAGAAACGGATGATGGTCTTTCGAGCTGTTCGAACTTTCCAGAGCGACCCACACTAGATGAAATGCAAAATGAAAAACCGGTCCTGCCGGAGATTGAACATTTGAGGGGCAAACTGAAAGATGAACAGCTCGAAGCCATCAAGGACGTACTAGAGCGGAACGAGGAAGTTTTTTCGAGGCATAAGGCGGATATCGGGTGTTGTAATTTCGTTGAGCATGAAATAGAACTTGAGGAAAACGCGGTACCACACAGGGAGGGGGCGAGGCGCATGACCCCACACAAATCGGACGCGTGTAGAAAAGAGATCGAGACGTTACTAGAGTATGACATGATAGAACCATCCAAGTCACCGTGGGCGTGTGGAGTAGTGATGGCCAAAAAGAAAGGCGACCAGTTGAGGTTTTGTTGTGACTTTCGATACCTGAACTCCGTCACGGTGAAGGATGCCTATCCCATACCTAGGATTGATGAGAGCCTCTCAAAGTTAGGTGATGCAAAAATTTTTACGACTCTTGATTTAGGCTCGGCCTTTTGGCAAGTACCACTAAGGAAGCAGGACAGGGACAAGACAGGGTTTGCCTGCGAGTTGGGGAACTTGAGGAAGACAGCTACAAGATCTTGAGCCAGTTCTACAAAGAAAAGAAAGACTTACTTTATCACACAGCTGATGGAGTGGTAGCGTGCAAGAGGAGAGATGAGGAAAAGATATTACACAAACACAACCTCATCATACTACCACAATTGTACCAGACAGAGGTGCTTTTCAGATCACACGACCAGATGGGTCACCAGGGGATAGACAAAGTACAACAAAGGATACTTCACAGATTTGATTGGCCAGGAATGAGAAAAGCTTGCGAGAGATGGGTGAATGCCTGCCTGGCATGTCTCCAGGTAAAAGACCCAAGGAAGATGAAGTTTCCCCTCAAGTCCGTTGAGAGCTCGGAGTTCAATGAAGTGGTGCAGATAGACCATCAAAAAATCTGCATGACAGAGTCGGAATACAACCAGATACTGGTTATAATAGATCACTTCACAAAGTTGGCGGAAGCGGTTCCGTGCCAGACAGCCTCGGCCGAAGAGACATGTGATCATCTGATAACGCATTGAATATCGCGGTATGGTTGTCCAATGACTTTCCAGTCGGACAACGGCAAAGCTTTTGTGGGGGACTTGACAAAAGAATTGATGAAGAGATCGCACATTGCTCAAGCACACTCGACGACCTATCATCCGCAGACCAATGGGTTGGTAGAGAGACAAAACAGGACACTGGTCAACATGTTAAGGGTGTACTGCTCAAGATACATGACGGACTGGGACAAATACCTGCCACAGGTAGTAGGAGCCTACAACAGTACACAGCACTCAACTACGGGCATCAGTCCTTTCATGATGTTGACGGGCAGGGAGAGAGCAATGCCTCTGACATTCTGTTACCCGGAATACGAGGGGAAAAGGACGTCGCCTCAGGCATACGTGAAAGAAGCGATCAAAAGACAACACGAGTTGAACGAGCTATGCAGGAGGAACACGGCGCAAGCGCAAATGAGGCAACGCAGGAAATACGACGAAAAAATATTAAGAGCAAAGCCATATGAAGTGGGCCAATACGTGTGGGTCTTCCAAAATGTAATACCGCCCAAGGGAAGAAAGAAACTACTCAAGAAGTGGAGGGGACCATTCATGATAACGGAGGTTCATCAACAAGGACGGTTCTATCGCTTGAGTACTGGGCGAGCGGCACATTATGAAAATCTGAAGCCTCACGTCCCGTCCCCAGAGGATTGGTGCATACCGAAGGACATGGAGGGTCTTGAGTACCTGGTGGTAGAGCCAGCGTGTGAAGTGAATGAGAAAGGTACCCGAGAGAAAAATGATGGTAATGAGAACTTGAGTTTGGACGACAATGAAAAGATAGGAGTGGGGTCTGATGCAGGATCATTTGTAGAAGAAGACTGGAACGACCCGGAGCAAGACGAGGTGCCGAAATGGATGGAGCCGGATCGACCAACACCACCGGAAACCAGGACTGGCAATCGTAAACGCACCGGCATGAGGTACAACAGGTACGGGGATGACTTCTTGATCGATAAGATACAGCCAGACAATTTGGGCGAGGAATTACTGAAGGCAGGCGAACTGGAAGCCGGAGAGGAATGGCAGGTCATTGATGATGGTGGTCATTATCCGCAGGATGATTACTCGACGCCAGAAGTAGAAACGGATCTCGAACAGAGTGAGATAGAGAGGAGGGAGAACACGAACTTGAGGATTCTAGAGTGGATGCGTGATGTCAAAGACGAGAGCCGCGAAGGACAAAGCATTCAGCAAGTCGATGTATCAGCAGCAAATTACATGAAGACAGAGGACCCTCTTTTCGGATGGACGGCAACAGACAGGCCACTGGACATTCCTCAGGACAATTCAGACCCGACAACATCGACGGGGACGTCGATAAATATTTTTGTCCGGGGAGTGGGGGTAGGACTTACCCACACCGAAAATTTGATGATAAAGAAGCTCAAGGAATTGAGAGAAACGAGCGAATTGGAACTGGAGGAAGAAGAGCCAGAGCCTACTATAGGTCGGAATTTCAAAACGAAATTCGAAATACCCAATGAATACTCGGAGAACATCATGATAACGGATAGCGACTTCATCCTGTCAAACAGGACCAGCGCGATCTGCATCACGGCGGACATGAGTTTCAAATCAAGATTGGAAGCTGACTTCAAAAGAGAGTACCAGAATGTAGAGTTTCTGTTCAGACAGAGACCAGGACTGGGAGGGATGGCAGCGCTTCCACCGTCAGTGGCACAAGTCCCGGGCAAATATCTGTGCTTCCTAGTAACGAGGGTCAATGACAGGAACACAATTGATCCCGAACACGTGATATTGGCACTAACAAGATTACGAGACTTCATGATTGAAAGAGGGATAACAGAGGTCTCAATGCCGGTGTATGACCCAAACAGGGGCAAACTGAGCCCAAGGGAATTGTACGCTATCCTACATGTGGTCTTTGCAGAAACTGAGATAATGGTGTATCTTCATAAGAAGTACTACTTGAGCATCGCCTGAGTCGGGTACATGGGGGTATCGAGTCGGGTGTGAGGGAGGAGTCTTGAGTTAGGTACTGGGGTGCGGCGCAGGTAAAGGGATCTTAAGATATGATTGGCATGATAATTGAATTTTAAAAAAGAGTTAACGGTGCTAAAACATAAAATGAATCTGCATGCTTTTAAGGAAATTCCAATTGAATTGTTTTAAGTGATATGAGAATGATAAGATTTTAACCATACTGGTGAAAAGGGGGGCCTCTAGGTTAGGAATATGACATGTGAAGTTTTAATATGCTTTCTGTTTTCAGATCAAGTTTGAAAAACAAAGTTGAAAATCCAACTATACTCGAAGCGAGAAACAGAAAGGAAAATCTTGATTGAACTCGCGATAATCCGCACCTACAGCAAGTATTTGCAAGGGAACGTTTCTAGAGAATTCTTGAGTTGGGTAATACTTAAGTCGGTTGGGTAATTCTTGAGCTGGTTAACACATACCTATATACATCCCGAAGTCACGAAGAATGGCAGACCGATTCTGGAAATCCACGCCCGCGGCCCTGAAGAAGCCCACTCTTGATGAGCTGTACAGACGCCTGAGGGACTTGGACTACACCCAAATAGACGAGAGAATGGCGGTGATGCTGAATGCCATCCTCCAGTTGGAGGACCAGGGTGAGTGCAGGGAGTCTGAAACGGAGGCTGTCTTGATGATCGGGTACACCACCGAGGGTATATCAAACCAAGAACAGACCAGATGGTTGTCTTGGAACGTGGATGGAGGAGTAAGGGGCCTGAGTAACAACACTGAATATGGCGCAGGGGAGTTCCCACTACCGACTAGGCCAACAGCAAGATCTACAAGCCAGGGCTCGAGTAGGGTGCCGTCGATGACGCGAGCGCAACAGACGACCGAGGCATATCCGGATCTGGGTGTTCTAAAGAAAGAGCTCGAGAAGGCGCAGAAGGAAAGGAACAAGGCGAACCTCGATCGGGATCAGGCGAAGCTGGATCGGGAGAAGATTCAGCTGGAGAGAGACCAGGCAGTCAACGAGCGAGATCAGACTCTGAGGTTACTTGAGGTGCTAAAAGTTGAACATCAGCAGGAACTAAGGGTGCGTGAGAGCGCCGCGAATCGTGATCAACTGAAGTCGGAGTTGGAGAGAATAGAACAGCGACAACGTGAGCTTGACGCACAGAAGGGAGCCAGGCCGAAGGAGCGAGTGGTGACCAGCTCGAGGCCAGAGTCGCGCATGGAAGTGGATGAAGCTCCCAGGGCAAGAGGACGGTTCAACCTTGACCGTGAGGCCAGAGAACACATGAGTGAAGGGTTGGAAGTCTGGATACCGAATGACGCGAAGCCTTCCTTGCGTGGCCTAGAGACACAACCTGTACGTCCACTAATGGATGTGGTGCTGCCGGGATATACCCCAACCTCGACCTCGAGCGACAGTCAGGTGAGTGGCGGCTCATCACGCCTGAAAGAGCTAGGCGAGAAATTACAGCAGAAAAACCGGGAAAGATCGGCAAGACCGGAGCTTCCCCCAACTTGGAGGGAACAGCCGGTCAGGAGCGTCGTGATCTCGAGTTATAAGAAAAATACAGAGGGAAGGTACCACAGGCACAATCGACTGGATTGGAGTGCGGAACAGGGAGCCAGGAGGGACTGCTTCCATGATGCAGCCTGGGTGGAGTATCTCGCGCCACCTCGTGTGCCAGAGGGTGCAGTTCACCTAATCATAGGGGACAGCCTGGTGCGGGTGTTGACCCGGATCCAGTCGCATTGGCAGACAGGAATCTTGAGTTTCGCTGGAGCTGCCACGCCACACATGTTGGCAACCCTGGACATGCTAGGGATGACTAAAGTATACACGGTGACCCTGATGATCGGGACAAACGATGTGTCAAGGGGAGAAGCGAGGAAAATAACGAGGCTGTACGACAAGATGAGCTGCCTTCTTGAGGAGCTGAGGATCCAGATGGACCCCATCCTGCTGACAGTATGTACGGTCCCCTACAACATGATGTTTGATCAGCACGCCTTGGAGATGAACGAGAAGGTGCGGAACCTAAACAAGGTGATCCGAGACATACACCGGAAGAGTGTGCTTCCTGTCAGACTGTTGGACGTAGCAGAGCGCATGGAGAAAAAGGGATTCCCTGAAGACACCTCCAATGATGGAATCCATTTCGATAGGCCAAGGGGAGCGGAGTGGCTGAACGACGTCTTCCAGGAACACATAAACACGCTAGAGTCGGATCTGCTAGAGACAGCCCAATTTACCTTAGGACCACCTCCGAACCCACCATTCCTTGCCTCAAGGGCCTTGTCTGGTCGCTTGGGAACGAGAGTTGACGCTAGAGACAGTTCGAGGAGCATCCAGACCCGATTGCAGAGTGCCACGCCAATGGAGTCTGAGGAGTCTGAGACGGAAAAGCAATTAGAATCGATGAAATATCGTTTGACTCAAGAGAATGGCTGGTGGCCATTTTTGACACCAAGGCTGGAGAACGCCACGAACAAGACGAGGGAGGAAGCACCACCCCTCGTGAAACAAGTCTGGAGTTTTCTGGAGAAACAACTGGAGCTGGCCGAAACAAGAGACATGACGGTGGCTAGATTTGTCTCGGCCGCCAATGAAGTGACGATTGGAGGGTTCTGGAGAGAGCACGCCAAGGGTGAGTTGAGGACTAGGAGGGATTATGAGATTCTCAAGTTCTTGAGTCCTTGCTGGGAGAAGGAATTCATGGCAGGAATGTTCGGCACCACGGCGACTATCTTTGGAGCCTTCGTGCAGGAGATACTGGGCATGCCCATCAGCCTGCTCTTGGCTTTGTATTTGGTTTACCCCAGATACTTGTTCAACATGGGCCCAGCATACATGTTTAGTCGAGGAGTGGAGACACTTCGAGTTGATGGGTACCTGGCACTATTACTCTTGACCCATGGGGAATTGGTGTCGTTTCATCGATTAATGGAATATGGAGAGCCTCTGTCTATGGGGAGAGTCCACTCGAGCATTGAAACCAGCTCCTACAAGTGTGCCGCGGGGTTGAAGACGTTGTTGGTGCAATACCTCATGATGCAGAATCGGCACATGACGGGTGAAGATGAGAATCCAACCTCGAGAGAAGAATGGAAGAAGACGAATAGAGGGATGCCTCTGCTGACGGACCTATGCCTGAAAATGAGGTCGGACCCAATGGGGATAATCCGGAGCCTAGAGGAGGTGGTGACCTGCATTTATGGTCCAGCAGTGACGTACGCGTTCCCAGACCCCCTGGTGACAACGTATCGTCACTCTGTAACGCACTTGAGTCTTATCAGTATACTGGATGGGACGGCGTTAAATTGGTGTCAGCAGGAGGTGCTCAGAGGGCGAATGAGCAACACGGTACTCTTTGGAAAGGTGAAAGATGCCGAGCTAATAGTGTACAACTTCAGGGGGCAAATGCAATGTAGAATGGGAGGCAAGCGAGAGGGTCCCATCGAAATGTATCCCAAATTCTGGAACTTGAACCCATTGACAGCAGACAGACGAGAAATCTTGAGAATTCCTGCCTGGAAGGAGTGCTTCGCACTGGTGAAGAGGGAGCTGGAGACCATAATGGAGAAAGAAATCCTCCCAGCCACCATGCCTGAGTTCCCAATAGTCAGGAGGATGACCTTAGGAATGAACAGTCCCTTGGTAGTTCCCTCCATAATGGCGAGGATGACGACGGAGGAAATGCAGAAGGATTTCACTGATGGCTGGGACCCCCTGTTCATCGGCTACACGGCGGCGGTCTACTTCCATACTAGCGAGGCGAAGGTAAATTCGTGGACGACGCGAGCGAAAAAGATGAGAGGTTCGCAGCCCCCCGGATATGAGGTGCGAAAGGTCTTGAGAGCTCTTGAGCAGGAGGGACTTGAGAACATGCTACCCATATGGGATGATGGCAGGATGATCGTGATGGAGGGGCACGTCGCATTGGTGGACGACATGAAATTTGCAACGAGAAAATACAGGGCACCCTATGGCTTAGAACAGGTGGAAGTGAGACAGGAGGGAAAAGAACTAGATGCAGCAGGTCAACTGCACGTAGCCCTGACGGAGTACAAGAAATTGGACCCTACGACACTATCACCACTGTCAGTGGACACGCCTGGAGACAAGAGGAGTGGACCCGTCGAGGACCGATTTAAGAAAATTCTCGAGAGAAGGAGACATGAATCAGAAGAAGAGAGTATGGATGAAACTCTCAGTGAAGCCGGTGAAGACATGGAATTGGGGAATACGCCTGAACCAGGGCCATCAGGGGAGGAGCTCACCACTCAAGAGCTGTTGAAAGACTTGAGCGAGGAGAATTGGGCAGATACTGCCACCTAACCTCTGAATCCGTCCCCCCGGAAGAATCTGGAATTGCCATTGGCAAATGAGACCTTCAATATGGGGATGATACTCTTGAGCTCGGAGGAAAGGGAAAGGAACACTTTCGAAGGGAACAGGGACATATTCCTGGGGTCTCTGAAGAACGATGCTTGGCAGGAGTTCTTGGAAGAATTCAATCAAGAAGTGGGCAGCGAGACGACGCTGGACAAGTTCAAGGAGGAACTGTGGGACACAGTCGTAAGATTTGGAGAACCGCTTCTGATAGGAACGGGCCTGGATGAGAAGGCGAGAAAAGAGCTGCTGAGCAAGCTGGTAGAGCTGAGGAATTCACGATCGAAGACTAGAGAAGAAAAATGTGAGGACAGCTCTACTCTGAAACAAAAAACTGTAGATAAAATAGTTAATGATATAAAAAGGGATAAGATTGGGACTAGTAATATGATTAAAAGTACTAATATCCTTAAGGCTCGAGCAGGGGGGAGGCAAGAGTTGGAGGGATTGGAGGTAGACAGAGAGGTCGAATCAGTGATGATAGCCACAACACCCTCAAGCAGAGATGTGAAGACTCGCAAGAGGAAGAGAGAAGTGGAGGGATTGGGTAGTCCTTCAGTGGATGCTGTTTCGGAAGGAAACTTGAGAGAGACGGCGCCCATGGTTTTGGCTCGTTGCAAGACGGCGGCATACAAGAGCAGCTCGGAGCTCAGAAGACCACTTGAAGTAGAGAGGGAAATAGAGGTTTCCACCAGTTCGACATCGGAGGAAGACTTCAAGCCTCAGAAGATAAACGTGAAGAGAGGTTCAACGAACGGACAGACATGGGAAGTAGATGTCGGCAAAGAATGGATCTCGAAGGCACACCAGGCCACGGGCAAGCGAGTGACAAGTGATCCATTGGAGAGGAACAAGACGAGGAACACCTCCCGGACGTGGTGGGTGGCCCTCGAGACATTGAAGGAAATGGAGGACTGCTTGATGAAATTGGACAGTGGAGTAGCTCGCAAGCGACGCAATTGGGCCACCCAGCAAAAGGCCGAGGTTAATAAAATAGAAGTGGCGAATCAGCTGAAGAGGTCCTGGCAGAACTTGTTGAAGGATCATTTTGAAGAGGCAATGAGGACATCCTCATCAGCACCACCATTAATGGCGAATCCCTTCGTTAGAACTGCAGGACAATTAATGTTCACCTGGAGTCTGGTGGGAATAGAGTTGGAAACACTGACCTCGTATGACAGGCTGAAGTTGGGAAGCAAAAAGCTAGATGTGTATCAGGCATTGATGCAACACGTGGCTAGGGACAATTCAGGCTTGAGCCTGGCTAGGAGGAAGGATGCCACATGTTTCTTGAGATGGATAATGTCAATGATGTCTGATAGCACCATCTTGGCATGCCACCAGAGAGCAAACGGAAGTAAAACCGTGGAAAAAAGAGTCTCAACGATCATCTTAAACGTGTATCAGAGTACTGGTATAGAAAAAGAAGATGGTTCCAGACTGTCCCTAGAGAACCACAGAAAGCTGGACGAGGTACGGAGATTTTATAATAAGAAGTTCGAGGAAGAACATGATGTTCACCGTAACCTGGCCTCGTCAGAGCAGTACTCGAGACTCAGCGAGAAGGGGGAATACCAATATGTGTCGGGAGTAATGGGAATAGCCTACAACCCCTTCTTAGACTCGGAAACTGGAGGTGCCCACAGAAACCATGAGGTAGCGGAGCTACTGAAGTTTTGGACAGAAAGAATAATGGAAATAGACGCGGTGGAAAAAGAGGGGCCGAGCTTGGGCCTGAATCTTGATAAAACACCAGAGGTGGTAAGCATACCGCGCTCGAACAAGAGAGTTGAAGTGAACATGGGCGATGGAAATGGCTTGTTAACCACGAACTTGGGAGTGGTATGGAAGCTACTAAGACCCTCCTGGTGTCCACATCCCCACGCGAGTCTGATCGAGGAAACCACCGAGCGAGTGAGGTTAGCACCAACGGAAGATGAAGATCTGGCAAAGTTGAGTGTGCTGCATAAGCTAATCTCACCTCAGATGCAAGAGCCAAGCGAAAAGACGAACAATCCCGGGTCAGCGAAGAAATTGGAGCCGGGTAGCTGTCTGGATTCGACGTGTGGAAACGGAGAGCACACCTGCGATGGACGGTCATGCGTCAGAATACTGTCCTTTCAAAAAGAAGACCTGGTCACTTGGTTCGAAGACATCACGGAAGGGGAGAGAAGTGAAGTGCAAATAGTAGCGGAGTGTTACGCGAGAACCACGGTGAATATAGCGACAGCTCTCGGATTCTTCTCGAGAATGTGTAGTTTGCAGTCATTGGAAAGACTAGAATCTGAACATCATTTAGTGACGGCGTTGAGCGTAGAATCATGGCCTGGGGTGTTGCAGGTGACTCAAAAACACATCCGGAGCTGGAAAGTTGGTCTTGAGGCAGAAATGGGGTTTCCCATGAGCGAAGCTTATGGCCTGCCATTGAACGCAAAATCCCTGATAGGGTCAATGATGGCCAACTTGTGCGGAAGTCACTACCCACTGCACATGGCGATGGTGGAAGCATCCAGCCAGAGAGTACTGGTGGACAAGGCCTTCTCAGTGCCCAAGTGCGTGAGGTTGGCTAGGATATCGCATCACTCGCACAAGTTGTTGAGAAAAATCAGAGGGACAGTACCAAAAGAATTGAGAGATGACTTGAGTGAAATCTGGGGAGAAGAACTTTTGAAGTTGGAGAGAGAGAACACAAGCGATCACGAGAGACAAAACGTGATCGGAAAACCTGTGGGAAGTGCTCCAAACCTGGAAGATAACGACACGATGCATGAGAAAATGATGGAGCTTGAGCCTCTCTTGGAAGCCTCGGGGGAGCGTAACCTCAGGAGCATTGAGATCACCCATGGAGAATGCCCATGCCACTGTTTGGCGCAAACGGTGTGGTATCCAGATCACAAGAACCTTTGCCTGGAATGGGATATGGAAGAAATCCGGTCGATCGGACTACCGGATCACCGACAGAAGGTGACGATCTTGGTAGTGAGTACGATGTTGGCTCTGAGATAGATAGAAGAGAATATAACGAAGTATCGGGAAGCGGGGACGCCAACGGCTGAGTCAACATACGCGATAGACTACAGTAGGAGACTCGAGTTGTTTGAGACTGCGTGCAAGGTATTCGCCATACCAACGGAAGTCAGACATGTCTGGAGCCGTTTGAGGTACTTCCCAAGGTTTCGGGCGACGCTGACGTCCTGGTTGTACATGACAACGAAAGATCACATGAGAAAACATCAAAAGGAGTATCGACAGTTCCAGGCCGAGATTGGGCCGGAAGCTTTCAAGAGACCCCTGTTAACCCATCGTAATGCAATCACGACAGGATGGAAGAGAGTGGGTAAAATGTCTAGAGACAATACCAAGGCGAGGGAATCGATACTAGAGGAGGACCTGGCGAAGAACGTGAGCTTGAGCCTGCACAACTCCTTTTGTTTGAACCGGGAATCTAGGGTGAAGGCACTACCCAACCAAGCAAAGAGGTTGCAAGAGCAAAGAGAATGGATGCGATCCTACGAGCAGCTGAAGGCTTGGGAGGAGATTGTGATTAGCTCCGATGATGAAGAGGAACTGTTGAGACAGTTTGCCGTATCTAGTACTTCAGGGTGCAGTACCTCCAAGGCGAAGAGTGCGAGATGAGCAGGTGGCTCGAATGGATCTTGAGTCTTGAGAGGGAAAGGGGGCTTGAGCGTGGATCCGGGTGAAACCTGGGTTCACGAAAAAGAAATTTTAACAAAACAAGATATTGTTATTAATATGCTATATCTATTATATAAACGAAAATGCTGCATGACAATTTCCTAACTGAATGGGACAAAAGAAATTTTAAATTGGCTTGAAAAGCGAGAATTCAAGGGTGCAGGTGTGTGCAGATTTTGATTGCTGTTTAGCGATAGTGTGAAAATTTTACATGGCTGTGAATTTTGGGGTGTAGATAAGCTTAAGTCTGCTGCAAACTTCTGTAAATGACCACTGGCACTGTATCTTGAGTAACACTCGGTTTTCTAGGACTCACTGGCAGAAGACAGCACGCGATGAGGACATCGATCTCGAGTCCGGGGAGTATGTGCCAGTCGGTCATATTTGGAAGTTTGACCTTGAGAGAAGCAAAAAACACTTAATTTTGGAGTGAAATTTAATTTTTCAAAATTTCGAATGGAACCTGTCATGCACGATTTTCTCGCGATAACTGAAAATCAGAAAAGAGAAGTCAGAATGATCGAGTGACAATCGCGGAAAACTTGCTAGAAAAATCAGTGGGAAATTGCTAATCGCAATTTCAGTAGCGATAATAATCCAGAGTAGAGCTGTCCCATCTAGAAGAGAGACGAGCGCATCCCCACGAACTGGATTGTTGTGATTGGAGTTTTATTCTAAACTGGACTAGAGTGAACCTTCGGTGGAAAAGTGGACAGCTAGAGTGTCCCAATGGTTCACGAGAACTGACATTCTAGAGTACAAACTTGTTCTTGTCGTTAAAACTGACTAACATTAAACTCAATTTAGTTACTTTATTGATTCTTGAGTTGCACACCGACTTATTTACATCCTGATTCTTGAGCGTGCTACAATGTGAGTACTAATTTAAATTTCTAGAGTGTGTTTTACAATTGTTATGTTGAGGTAAGGCGAGTTTTAGGTTGATCCATCTGAAATGGATCAAAGTTCCACTGTCTAATAAAAAGTAACTTAACGGATTGTTCCGACCCGGTTTTTAATGGCGTTCATGTTCTTTGGGTATCTAGAGACCTAAGTATGGGGACGTTTCTAATTCTAGAGTGGGGGGATATTTTAGTAGTAGCCTTTAAGCTGTAACGAGTCGTAGTCTCATGTCACAAACGAACCGAATTGGCTCCGACTGATTTGAGGTAGAAAAACACAAGAGATAGTGTCCCTGACTCTTGAGCCAATAGTTATAGGGCCTATTTTTCTTAAGCCTCATGTGTGACTGCAGTAGACGAATGTTACAGGCGCTAGGGTTAACCCCTCTGGCAGCCGAGTTTCCGTTTGCTATCGTCTCGGAGTTCCGCTACTCAACAGCGATTCTACGTGCCTGAAATGTTCCAGGACTCTAGATACGTTTGGCGATCACGCCCTCGCTTGCGCAGCCGACGGAGATCGCATCACGCGTCATGACAGACTGCGCGATGTCGTTTTCAACAGCGCCGCTAAGGCAGCTCTCCCCCGTTTTAGAAAAAGCCAATCTCACTTCTCGCTCTCGCCCGGGAGACATTTATCTCCCCTGTTGGTACCGAGGTCGTTCAGCCGCTCTGGGCATGAGCGTCATTAGTTCTCTGCGGTCACCTACTTTGCAAAGTACTGGAACTAGTGCCGGTCACGCCCTCGAAGTATCCGACGAGCGAAAGTTTACTAAGCACCTTTCCGCGTGCGAAGAAGTTGGCATCTCGTTTGTGCCCCTCTCTGTCGAGGAGGCCCTTGGCGGGTGGTCGCCCATTGCCGCTAAAACCATTCGTCGCATTGCTTCGATGGCAGCAGCGAGCGCGCTCTGACTGTGCCGACCCCGGGCAAGCTGATTGCTATCTTATGCAACAGCTGTCAGTTGTCCTGCAAAAAGGGAACTCCACCCTCCTGTCCCGGTACTGCTCATGAGTGTTTTTTCTGTTCTATGTAAATCTGGTAACGTTTTCTGTGTATCTGGCGTCATTGTAAATTTGTTTCTGTTATTTTGTATGTATGGCATTTTATAAGCCCGCTGGTAAACGCCAAGCTCCTGAATTTAAAGTTTTTTGAGTGTTTCCTGAAGTTTTACTTGGTTGGAAGAGCCGATTACTAAGTCGTCCGCGAAAAGATAAAGTCTATGGCCGGGTCCTGTAAAAGGTGGGCTAGATCCGCTATAAAAAGGCTGAATAGTAAAGGAGACTTCTTACCCCCCTGTGCGTCTTATTTGATTGTCTGAAAAAATAGTTTTTGCTCGTAAAAAAAATTTATAGTAGGCTATTTGCTCTTTTTAATTATCTCTGTCTGTTCCAACTTTTTGCAGCTCTCTATAGTGAAGGTTACGTAATTTCCACTAGATCTTTATTTCAGATATCAGCTATGTTGAAAAGTCAAAATCACATCTGTAAGTTTTACGCTCGTTCGTGCTATAGCTATAAAAGCCCTTTTCCGACTCTTCATTATAATCGAAAACGCCTTCAAAGAATAAAGCAGGAGCAATTTGTAGAAGGGCCTCCCGCGTCATGGCCGCGATCGTTTTTCCCAAACTGGAATTCTGTTGCTGAGTTGAGAGCATTTGCATTCAGAATAGGAGAGCCAATGAATATTGGTTTTCTTCGAAATGCATTTGTAGATAGAAGTTTTAAACGCATTCCATCAGAGGAGTACAGAATAAGAAAACTGAAAGTGGCCCCAGAATCGGACAATTCAGATTTGTTCTGGAGAGGTCAGAATAGGTTAAGGGAAATTGTCTCCTCATTTTTAATGCATGAATACCCTTCTTTACCCAAGAATGCATTAGTAGCCGTTTCTAATTACCTCCTTTCAGAGAAGGTTCTGAGTAAAATTGGCCGAAAACTAGGTTTAGACGATTTAATTATTGCAGCAGATTATCCTTATAACGATTCAGTTGTTCATCGATCGTTTTGTGCCCTCGTCGAAACAATTGCTGTCAATCGAAGCTCTCATCATGCAGCTCAATTCGTTGATGATTTCGTGTGTAGCGAGTTGATCACGGAAGATATTTTTATGATCTGGAAGCCGCCAAATGCGGAGGAAGAGCTCAACAGTGTCTTACTTCATAAAAACATGGCAACTGCTGAGCCTCGTTATATGTATGGAGCATCTACTTGTAGCGTCTTGCCTGCAATCTCGATTTGTTTTTTCTCAGATAAAAATTTTCTGGGTTCTGGAACAGCAGAAAGTATTGAAGAAGCAAAAAATGAAGCGGCTATCAACTCAATGAAGTTTTTGTTGAATTCAAACTGGGAAAGTAAAAAACCTGTGTCTGCTAATTTTGATAGAGTAGAAATTAAAGACTGAACTTTCTCAATTTTGATTAAAATGATTGGAGTATAAATGCTTCTTAGTGTAACAGTGCTGATTTTAATTAACCCGATGAAACAAACGAAATTAGATTCTTCAAAATGGTTTTTGTTATCATTGCGATTAGCAAGGGTGTTGCAACCGAGTACTGGACTTTTTTTTTGCGTTAACACGTTTTTTCATAGAATTTACACGTGTTTTACTTGCTTCATTATGAATTCAATCAACCATCTTGCGGATCTATCCTAAATCTAACACATCTGCTTGAAACGGCAAAGGCTGGTTCGAATCTGACCAGTACCTGTGTTTTTTGCAAACTAGAATTATTGTGATTTTTTGGACGCTCGGACGTCTATTTATTATTGTCGGCTTGTTTCCGTAGACCGACTTTCTTTGAAGGTTTAACTGTCTTTCAAGTTGCTTTAACACCCGCGCTTGAGACGACAGAGTCAAGGAGTTTGGTTGTCCATGAAATTGAATAGTTTAACCTCTAAAAAGGTGTTTTTGCAAAAAGAAGTAGTTTTTTTTCTGTAGCATAGCCGGTTTCTCTGCAAGTAACAAGAAATTTTAATATTCCCCTTGCTACGCAATTTTTTAACGAAACCTAAAAATTAGAAAATGCTAATGGAATAAGATAGGAAATAAATGTGAAATTTGCAGTCTGAAAAACGATAAAACTTCTGATATGTGCCGAAATGGAGCACCGAGATTGAGAATCACATGTCCTAGCATCTTCGCCATGGGCTCTTGGTAAGCATCAATAACTAGCCGCCAGTTAATAAGATGCAAGTGCTGCAAAAATGCGCCCCCAATTTCATTTGTAACTTGGGCTAGAAAAAAAGTGGACTTCGTGATATGACAAGTAAGACAAATTTATAAAAATATCAAATAAGTTTACTGCTTAATTTTTTTTGCAAAGAACGGAAGAATTAGTTACAAAAAAGAAAAAAAAGAACTTATAATAGCAAAAATAAAGTTGAAAATGTATTCGAATTGAATTGGGAGACGAGTCTTTCATCAAATCTGGTGTAAAGAGTCGAAATTAATCTGAAATACCCAAAAATTTCAGAACTAGTTTTCCTCGATATTGAGAAAACTTTCTCAATTTTGTTTTTGGAGTTGGAATCCTGATTTATTGGAGTTTAACGTCATACCACTTTTGATTTTCTACGATCTTTCTTTGAGGTAAGCAAAATCGGGAAGAAAAAGACACTCCTCATGCCAAGGTTCCCTCCAACAGTCTTCTATGAGTTCTTGGAATCGAAAATGATATTTCTTGGGTATCAAACAAAAATATTTTTATACAATATTATATCTTTTTTTTGTAAGCTAAATTAGACAATATCTTGGTGTATTAGGGTCAACCTTAATTGAGCAAGAACTTACCCGCTGTTCGATTAAAATGTAGAATCCAAGTTTTGCTTAAGATGCTGCATCATTTTAATTCTGGCAAAATTCGAAGCAAAGTTTGTTCTCATCCCTCTTTGTATTATGTCAACCCAAAGAGAAATAAAATGCGTTTAAAGTTTTTAATTTTTTGTTTTATGCGGTTAATTTTTATCAGCAATGTAGGAACTCTAGCTAAATTAGACAATATCTTGGTGTATTAGGCTCAACCTTAATTGAGCAAGAACTTACCCGCTGTTCGATTAAAATGTAGAATCCAAGTTTTGCTTAAAATGCTGCATCATTTTAATTCTGGCAAAATTCGAAGCAAAGTTTGTTCTCATCCCTCTTTGTATTATGTCAACCCAAAGAGAAATAAAATGCGTTTAAAGTTTTTAATTTTTTGTTTTATGCGGTTAATTTTTATCAGCAATGTAGGAACTCTTGTTTCATACACTTAAGACAAATAAAATAACGCTCAAATCTGATTGGTTGAATTTTTGAAAAAATCGTACAATTTTTTGGCTTAGTTTCAGGAGATTTTATGGCTGCGATTGAGCGTGATGTGCAAACAACCGACGATACAACTAAGTATGACCTGGCTTGGTATCAGAGACTCCTCGTCAGCATGATCAAGTATGGCCCAATTCCTCAGCATATCGCTTTCATTATGGATGGAAACAGAAGATACGCCAGAGACCTCTCAGAGAGAGTAATCACAGGTCAGTTCAGGGGCTGATTTAAGGGGCAGATACATCCACCCTCTGGAATGCAGCTCTTGCCCACTCAAAATCTCGCTTTAAATATCCATTTTGGCTCGACCAATTCTAAATTTTTCAAAAGTGACCTCGAAATATATTCGAGAGAGCGGCGAATTTTTTGGCAAGAAAGAGTCTTTGAAAGTGCTTATCTTGAGCTCAGAAAATAAAATCCGATTTTTAAAAGAAAACCTATGCGGAAAAAGATATTTCGACAAAGTCTCAGGTTCAAAAATATGATGTATCGAGCTTCGATTTTTTTCGTTGATATTTTATCCGCATCAGGTTTTCGATTTTCTTATTTTGGATGTATTATTATTGATTATTTTCGTAAGTTGGAAATCAATAATCATAATTTGAAACATCTGTTTGTAATGTGAACCAGTTTTGTTCCGACCATTTGAAAAACCTGCAGGAACTTTGCATTTGCGCGTGTTTTAGTTTTTTCTTTTTGTTTTCCACGCAAAATCAGGGACCACAAAGAATCATCGAAATGAGTTGAGTGATATATTATATTACAAATTTTTAAGTCGTGATTCGAACTACATCAAAAATTTTGAAAACCTTTTCTCAGTGTCGAGAAACCCATTTTGAAATTTTTAATTTTTGGTCTAGTTTCAATATAATAAGTTGAGCCTGCAGGCTTACAGTAGCTTATTTATGCTTAATTTAAGCCGTGAAAGCTTAATGTTATTTGTGTAAAGTTAGTTTTTAGCGCCAAATTGTGAATCAAAAACATCAAATTTCAACGATTTTTTTTGGTTTTTCTAGTTATTTTGTGCATAAACTGTTTTACTATTACTGTATTTTACTATGACTGATAAAAATGCCTCGTCTTTTTTTTCATTCAGATCTTTTATCACACTACGCAGAAAAAACGACAAAAATTTGGAAAAAAAATTTCGAAGTGTATTTTCGGAACATTGTGTTACTTGCACAGTAACCGGCTATCCTTGTTCGATTTTCGTTGTTTTTGATTGCTCATGGCGAATGACGAACGCAGTGTCATATTAAGAACTCTAATTCGCAAATAAATATGCTCATTTAATTTCTGGTATTTTTTCAGAAATAACATTTCTACCCTTGCGATAAGCAATGGTATTGCAATCGGGTACTAGACTTTTTTCCCGTAAGTAACTTTGTTCATAGGACTCACCTCCTGGATCCTGGACTCACTCATATGCTTCCTTTTTTTTACTTGCGATGAGCAAGGGTATTGCAATGGGTTACTAGACTTTTTTCCCGTAACTAATTTGTTTACAGAACACATACTTCCTGTATTTTTGCTTTTGCGATAGCCAAGGGATTGTTATTGGCTATTAGACTTTTTTTCCCACAAACAACTTTGTTCACTTTTTCCCCATAAACAACTTTGTTCACAGGACTCGTCTGGGCTCATCTTTACCTTGTTTCATAATGTATTCAAATTTCTTAGCGTTCCCGGCCAACTTAGCCCGGAGTTAGCGAATTTGCCTGGGACGGCAAAGGTCCTGGGTTTGAATCATACCAGGACCTGTTTTTCAAATGGGAAGTATTCTATTTTAAATAAAGTTTTCGGCCAGTTATTTGTCGGCTTATCTGATGTCGGCTCAGTTGTCACATCTTGGTATCGTTTTTTTGTTCCGCGCATTTTTCTTAAATGTTGCTTTTAATGTTTGATTTACTCCTACAATTTGTAATTTTACCTACCTGGACTTCGTATTTCCTTTCTGTTTTTCGCTAAAAGAATTCCTCGGCCGAAATTATTTCGGCCTACTTTTCATCGGCTTAATGACCTAATATTGGTTCGTTTCAAGCGAAACACGATTTTAGGACTTTCCTCCGCTTTTTTCAATTTGGTTGTAAGTTTACCAATTGGTTTATTGAATTTTCCTTTTTGTTTGGGAAAATGTTTTCACATTTGCAAAAGTTTTTGTTTTTCTCATAAACTACTGATTTTTCAAAAAAAAAGGAATCAATTGAAAATTTATAGACCGCCCACACACTTGTGTGCCTGCATACTCCTCTAGAGTCTTTTAACTCGTCTACGGCCTTCGAAAAAATGTGGAAGATTATTTGACCCATATTTTGATTTTTTTTCGTTTGCTCGAAAACTACCGCTTTCAAATATGAGTTCGGCTCCATTGAAAAGAACTGTTTGAAAAGCTTCCCTGCATAAGTGACTAAGCCCAAATTTTTACACTTTATATTATGGTCCTCAGATTTGTCGAGTTTTTGGTTTTGGATCGTTTTTGTGAATCTTTTCGACTTTTCTCGAAAAAACCTCCCAAATCTGATATTGCGGGTTCAATGGAGATAATGGGCATCACCCTGGAGGAGCTATGATTCTCTGCAATGTCAAATTTATTGTTTGCGGACCGTTCCGAAGTTTTGCTGACCATCCTGAGATTTTGGGTTCAATCGAAAGTACAGGTTGAGTAAATCTTTTTAAGCGGCTACGCATTTTTTTTGCACTAAACGCTATAATTTTCGGAGTTGTCAAATTTTGTCTATGTGCTGACCGTTTTTGGACTTTTCTCGCTAATTATTATGCCAAACCTGATATCATGGGTGTAATCGAACGAACAGGTTGTTGAAAGCCTAATTTAATAATTGACTATGCCCAGTTTGTTTGAGAAAAAAGTTATGGCCTTCAAACAAGTCAAAGTTTTGAAACTTTGACAGTTTTTTGGAATTTTATTGACTTTACGCGAAAACTACTGGGCCAATTCTTGTGTTTTGTTCAATCGTGAAGGCGGCTTTGGGAAAGTTCTCTACTTAGCCTTCCATAACCTGCCTTTTTGATCCATGATTGACCTTTCAGAAACGACGGCTCCCTAATTTCTTATAAGATAAATGTTATCTCCTTGGGAAAATGATTATCTTAATTTTTTTTTACTCTTTTCACTTATTTCAGTTGAGAAACAATTAAGGTTTTAGGCAGAGTCCAATTGTTGAATTAAAGAGCCGATTACTAAGTCGTCCGCGAAAAGATAAAGTCTATGGCCGGGTCCAGTAAAAGGTGGGCTAGATCCGCTATAAAAAGGCTGAATAGTAAAGGAGACTTCTTACCCCCCTGTGCGTCTTATTTGATTGTCTGAAAAAATAGTTTTTGCTCGTAAAAAAGATTTATAGTAGGCTATTTGCTCTTTTTAATTATCTCTGTCTGTTCCAACTTTTTGCAGCTCTCTATAGTGAAGGTTACGTAATTTCCACTAGATCTTTATTTCAGATATCAGCTATGTTGAAAAGTCAAAATCACATCTGTAAGTTTTACGCTCGTTCGTGCTATAGCTATAAAAGCCCTTTTCCGACTCTTCATTATAATCGAAAACGCCTTCAAAGAATAAAGCAGGAGCAATTTGTAGAAGGGCCTCCCGCGTCATGGCCGCGATCGTTTTTCCCAAACTGGAATTCTGTTGCTGAGTTGAGAGCATTTGCATTCAGAATAGGAGAGCCAATGAATATTGGTTTTCTTCGAAATGCATTTGTAGATAGAAGTTTTAAACGCATTCCATCAGAGGAGTACAGAATAAGAAAACTGAAAGTGGCCCCAGAATCGGACAATTCAGATTTGTTCTGGAGAGGTCAGAATAGGTTAAGGGAAATTGTCTCCTCATTTTTAATGCATGAATACCCTTCTTTACCCAAGAATGCATTAGTAGCCGTTTCTAATTACCTCCTTTCAGAGAAGGTTCTGAGTAAAATTGGCCGAAAACTAGGTTTAGACGATTTAATTATTGCAGCAGATTATCCTTATAACGATTCAGTTGTTCATCGATCGTTTTGTGCTCTCGTCGAAACAATTGCTGTCAATCGAAGCTCTCATCATGCAGCTCAATTCGTTGATGATTTCGTGTGTAGCGAGTTGATCACGGAAGATATTTTTATGATCTGGAAGCCGCCAAATGCGGAGGAAGAGCTCAACAGTGTCTTACTTCATAAAAACATGGCAACTGCTGAGCCTCGTAATATGTATGGAGCATCTACTTGTAGCGTCTTGCCTGCAATCTCGATTTGTTTTTTCTCAGACAAAAATTTTCTGGGTTCTGGAACAGCAGAAAGTATTGAAGAAGCAAAAAATGAAGCGGCTATCAACTCAATGAAGTTTTTGTTGAATTCAAACTGGGAAAGTAAAAAACCTGTGTCTGCCAATTTTGATAGAGTAGAAATTAAAGACTGAAGTTTCTCAATTTTGATTAAAATGATTGGAGTATAAATGCTTCTTAGTGTAACAGTGCTGATTTTAATTAACCCGATGAAACAAACGAAATTAGATTCTTCAAAATGGTTTTTGTTATCATTGCGATTAGCAAGGGTGTTGCAACCGAGTACTGGACTTTTTTTTGCGTTAACACGTTTTTTCATAGAATTTACACGTGTTTTACTTGCTTCATTATGAATTCAATCAACCATCTTGCGGATCTATCCTAAATCTAACACATCTGCTTGAAACGGCAAAGGCTGGTTCGAATCTGACCAGTACCTGTGTTTTTTGCAAACTAGAATTATTGTGATTTTTTGGACGCTCGGACGTCTATTTATTATTGTCGGCTTGTTTCCGTAGACCGACTTTCTTTGAAGGTTTAACTGTCTTTCAAGTTGCTTTAACACCCGCGCTTGAGACGACAGAGTCAAGGAGTTTGGTTGTCCATGAAATTGAATAGTTTAACCTCTAAAAAGGTGTTTTTGCAAAAAGAAGTAGTTTTTTTCTTTAGCATAGCCGGTTTCTCTGCAAGTAACAAGAAATTTTAATATTCCCCTTGCTACGCAATTTTTTAACGAAACCTAAAAATTAGAAAATGCTAATGGAATTAGATAGGAAATAAATGTGAAATTTGCAGTCTGAAAAACGATAAAACTTCTGATATGTGCCGAAATGGAGCACCGAGATTGAGAATCACATGTCCTAGCATCTGCGCCATGGGCTCTTGGTAAGCATCAATAACTAGCCGCCAGTTAATAAGATGCAAGTGCTGCAAAAATGCGCCCCCAATTTCATTTGTAACTTGGGCTAGAAAAAAAATGGACTTCGTGATATGACAAGTTAGACAAATTTATAAAAATATCAAATAAGTTTACTGCTTAATTTTTTTTGCAAAGAACGGAAGAATTAGTTACAAAAAAGAAAAAAAAGAACTTATAATAGCAAAAATAAAGTTGAAAATGTATTCGAATTGAATTGGGAGACGAGTCTTTCATCAAATCTGGTGTAAAGAGTCGAAATTAATCTGAAATACCCAAAAATTTCAGAACTAGTTTTCCTCGATATTGAGAAAACTTTCTCAATTTTGTTTTTGGAGTTGGAATCCTGACTTATTGGAGTTTAACGTCATACCACTTTTGATTCTCTACGATCTTTCTTTGAGGTAAGCAAAATCGGGAAAAAGACACTCCTCATGCCAAGGTTCCCTCCAACAGTCTTCTATGAGTTCTTGGAATCGAAAATGATATTTCTTGGGTATCAAACAAAAATATTTTTATACAATATTATATCTTTTTTTTGTAAGCTAAATTAGACAATATCTTGGTGTATTAGGCTCAAACTTAATTGAGCAAGAACTTACCCGCTGTTCGATTGAAATGTAGAATCCAAGTTTTGCTTAAAATGCTCATCATTTTAATTCTGGCAAAATTCGAAGCAAAGTTTGTTCTCATCCCTCTTTGTATTATGTCAACCCAAAGAGAAATAAAATGCGTTTAAAGTTTTTAATTTTTTGTTTTATGCGGTTAATTTTTATCAGCAATGTAGGAACTCTTGTTTCATGCACTTCAGACAAATAAAATAACGCTCAAATCTGATTGGTTGAATTTTTTTGAAAAAATCGTACAATTTTTTGGCTTAGTTTCAGGAGATTTTATGGCTGCGATTGAGCGTGATGTGCAAACAACCGACGATACAACTAAGTATGACCTGGCTTGGTATCAGAGACTCCTCGTCAGCATGATCAAGTATGGCCCAATTCCTCAGCATATCGCTTTCATTATGGATGGAAACAGAAGATACGCCAGAGACCTCTCAGAGAGAGTAATCACAGGTCAGTTCAGGGGCTGATTTAAGGGGCAGATACATCCACCCTCTGGAATGCAGCTCTTGCCCACTCAAAATCTCGCTTTAAATATCCATTTTGGCTCGACCAATTCTAAATTTTTCAAAAGCGACCTCGAAATATATTCGAGAGAGCGGCGAATTTTTTGGCAAGAAAGAGTCTTTGAAAGTGCTTATCTTGAGCTCAGAAAATAAAATCCGATTTTTAAAAGAAAACCTATGCGGAAAAAGATATTTCGACAAAGTCTCAGGTTCAAAAATATGATGTATCGAGCTTCGATTTTTTTCGTTGATATTTTATCCGCATCAGGTTTTCGATTTTCTTATTTTGGATGTATTATTATTGATTATTTTCGTAAGTTGGAAATCAATAATCATAATTTGAAACATCTGTTTGTAATGTGAACCAGTTTTGTTCCGACCATTTGAAAAACCTGCAGGAACTTTGCATTTGCGCGTGTTTTAGTTTTTTCTTTTTGTTTTCCACGCAAAATCAGGGACCACAAAGAATCATCGAAATGAGTTGAGTGATATATTATATTACAAATTTTTAAGTCGCGATTCGAACTACATCAAAAATTTTGAAAACCTTTTCTCAGTGTCGAGAAACCCATTTTGAAATTTTCAATTTTTGGTCTAGTTTCAATATAATAAGTTGAGCCTGCAGGCTTACAGTAGCTTGTTTATGCTTAATTTAAGCCGTGAAAGCTTAATGTTATTTGTGTAAAGTTAGTTTTTAGCGCCAAATTGTGAATCAAAAACATCAAATTTCAACGATTTTTTTTGGTTTTTCTAGTTATTTTGTGCATAAACTGTTTTACTATTACTGTATTTTACTATGACTGATAAAAATGCCTCGTCTTTTTTTTCATTCAGATCTTTTATCACACTACGCAGAAAAAACGACAAAAATTTGGAAAAAAAATTTCGAAGTGTATTTTGGGAACATTGTGTTACTTGCACAATAACCGGCTATCCTTGTTCGATTTTCGTTGTTTTTGATTGCTCATGGCGAATGACGAACGCAGTGTCATATTAAGAACTCTAATTCGCAAATAAATATGCTTATTTAATTTCTGGTATTTTTTCAGAAATAACATTTCTACCCTTGCGATAAGCAATGGTATTGCAATCGGGTACTAGACTTTTTTCCCGTAAGTAACTTTGTTCATAGGACTCACCTCCTGGATCCTGGACTCACTCATATGCTTCCTTTTTTTTTACTTGCGATGAGCAAGGGTATTGCAATGGGTTACTAGACTTTTTTCCCGTAACTAATTTGTTTACACATACTTCCTGTATTTTTGCTTTTGCGATAACCAAGGGATTGTTATTGGCTATTAGACTTTTTTCCCGCAAACAACTTTGTTCACTTTTTCCCCATAAACAACTTTGTTCACAGGACTCGTCTGGGCTCATCTTTACCTTGTTTCATAATGTATTCAAATTTCTTAGCGTTCCCGGCCAACTTAGCCCGGAGTTAGCGAATTTGCCTGGGACGGCAAAGGTCCTGGGTTTGAATCATACCAGGACCTGTTTTTCAAATGGGAAGTATTCTATTTTAAATAAAGTTTTCGGCCAGTTATTTGTCGGCTTATCTGATGTCGGCTCAGTTGTCACATCTTGGTATCGTTTTTTTGTTCCGCGCATTTTTCTTAAATGTTGCTTTTAATGTTTGAGTTACTCCTACAATTTGTAATTTTACCTACCTGGACTTCGTATTTCCTTTCTGTTTTTCGCTAAAAGAATTCCTCGGCCGAAATTATTTCGGCCTACTTTTCATCGGCTTAATGACCTAATATTGGTTCGTTTCAAGCGAAACATGATTTTAGGACTTTCCTCCGCTTTTTTCAATTTGGTTTTAAGTTTACCAATTGGTTTATTGAATTTTCCTTTTTGTTTGGGAAAATGTTTTCACATTTGCAAAAGTTTTTGTTTTTCTCATAAACTACTGATTTTTCAAAAAAAAAGAAATCAATTGAAAATTTATAGACCGCCCACACACTTGTGTGCCTGCATACTCCTCTAGAGTCTTTTTAACTCGTCTACGGCCTTCGAAAAAATGTGGAAGATTATTTGACCCATATTTTGATTTTTTTTCGTTTTCTCGAAAACTACCGCTTTCAAATATGAGTTCGGTTCCAATGAAAAGAACTGTTTGAAAAGCTTCCCTGCATAAGTGACTACGCCCAAATTTTTACACTTTATATTATGGTCCTCAGATTTGTCGAGTTTTTGGTTTTGGATCGTTTTTGTGAATCTTTTCGACTTTTCTCGAAAAAACCTCCCAAATCTGATATTGCGGGCTCAATGGAGATAATGGGCATCACCCTGGAGGAGCTATGATTCTCTGCAATGTCAAATTTATTGTTTGCGGACCGTTCCGAAGTTTTGCTGACCATCCTGAGATTTTGGGTTCAATCGAAAGTACAGGTTGAGTAAATCTTTTTAAGCGGCTACGCATTTTTTTTTGCACTAAACGCTATAATTTTCGGAGTTGTCAAATTTTGTCTATGTGCTGACCGTTTTTGGACTTTTCTCGCTAATTATTATGCCAAACCTGATATCATGGGTGTAATCGAACGAACAGGTTGTTGAAAGCCTAATTTAATAATTGACTATGCCCAGTTTGTTTGAGAAAAAAGTTATGGCCTTCAAACAAGTCAAAGTTTTGAAACTTTGACAGTTTTTTGGAATTTTATTGACTTTACGCGAAAACTACTGGGCCAATTCTTGTGTTTTGTTCAATCGTGAAGGCGGCTTTGGGAAAGTTCTCTACTTAGCCTTCCATAACCTGCCTTTTTGATCCATGATTGACCTTTCAGAAACGACGGCTCCCTAATTTCTTTTAAGATAAATGTTATCTCCTTGGGAAAATGATTATCTTAATTTTTTTTTACTCTTTTCACTTATTTCAGTTGAGAAACAATTAAGGTTTTAGGCAGAGTCCAATTTTTGAATTAAAACTGCCGCATCAGTATAGCAATTTTATTCAATATGAAATACGTACCTCCAGCTGTAGCTGGGCCCCTAGATGTTTTTATCGAGACATACGAAAATTTTTCTGTGCTTGCTGGTTTTATATTTGTGTTTTATGGCAAGTGGTCAAGTCTCCGCTTTGCCTCTGTGTTATTTATAAGTTCAATCATCCATCTGGGGCAAAGATACTACACCTGCTTGAGACGACAAAGGCTTGTGGCTGCAATCCGGCCGTGACCTGTTTTTTTTTTTTAGCAAACTTAGTTTTTTTCGGACTACTGTTCGTCTGCTTATTTTGTCGGCCCACCTCCCGTGCTCCGATTTTTTTCGAAGGTTCAGATTTCTTTTTAGTTGCTTTAACACCCTTGTTGACTACGAAGCCCGGGACTTTGATTTCAGTCGGAATCTGGTTTTTTTTGCGAATTGAAATTTTTCGGCTATTTTATTTTTTGTCTGTCTGCTTATTTGTACCGGCTCACTTCCTGCTGAATAGCTTTGTACAGAAGCAGAGCTTGTAAGATAGTTTGAACCTTCTTTTTTGTAACCTAAGTCGCAAATTTTGTTGCGACTCAATTATTGTTGAGACAAAATGTGTTTATTTTGAAAGTGTTCATGTTGATCAATAACCAGCTTTTAAGTACAGCCAATGCAAAGGATTTTAACACAGATTATTATATTACAAATAGCACTTTAGCTTCAAATTATTATGGATCTGTAGCGTAGACGTAGGGAAGGAGACGCGCAACAAAATAAGAGGGTTCGAACCTGGGCAGGGTCGGATGTTTTTAATGAATTTTTTTGTATACTGGTTCAAATGCGTCCGCTCTATTAATTGAGGTATGCTAGTTGGCAATTTTTTTTTCAAATTGACTACTAATGCGTCATAATTGGCTTGCGTCACTCAGCATTTATGTAGACTCATAATTAGCATGCGTCACTGAAGAATTTTTTTAAACTCAAAGTTTTGATCTTTCAGTTTTTTCCAGCAGCGTTATCGGCCATTTTTTTTGCTTGTGTGTGCAATGTTGCCTGTGTTTGAGATTCGACTTCTTTGTAGCTTCCGAAAGCTCATGTAAAGTTTCTAATGGTGCAGATTTTTTTGCTCGGGATCTTTTTTAGCCATTCAAGTAACTTTGTATGTCAAAACTATTTTTGAAGGTTTTATTTAGTTTTTTTTTTCGTTAAATTTGATTTTATTCACAGTCTTTCATTTTGTATCGCAAGTGGTGCGAGGCTCAGCTTGGGCTCTGTTTCTGGTTTACTTTTACTGCAAAGCCTAATATTTTTATATCTAATTTAGTGGTGGCTAGTGTTTAAAGAATTACCAGAGCACCTGGTTTTGATTTTAGAACGCGTGGTTCTCAATCTCCCGATATTTTTGTTCGATTCCGGTACAGCCTATTTTTATGCTTGCGAAAGTAAATATAAACTTTTTTTCAGGTCAACGTTTTGTTTAAGAGAATCTTTTGTATCTTGGTTTATAACGAATTCAATGTGTTTCGGGCCAACTTAGCTTGGAGGTAACGAATATGTTTGGGACGGCCAGGGTCCTTAATTTAAATCTGTTTAGGACCTGTTTTTTTCAAACGGGAATATTTTGTTCCAAATAAAATCGCCAGCCAATTATTTGTCTGCTTATGTTGTCAGCTTAGTTGTCACATCTTGGAATCGTTTTTTGCTGCGCGCTTTTTTCTTTACTTTTTTAGTGTTTGGTGTTGATTTTCGTATTTGATTAAGTTCTACAATTTAAAATTTTACTTTCCTGGACTTCGTATTTCCTTTGTTGTGTTTTGTTTCGCTATAAAAATTTTCGGCCTACTTTTTATCGTTTTAATCACCTAATTTTGGGTCGTTTCAAGGGATACTCAATGTTGACACTCCACTCTGAGCTTTTTGAAGTTAGTTGTTTGTTTACCAATCATTTTGTTTGAATTTCTTTATGAAAAACAGGTATTATGAAAATGCATGGGATCCTTTTTTTTATTTTTTTTTGAAACGCTTTGGAAAATTTTCGTTTTAAAAAAATTTAATTGTTCTCAAAAACTACTCCACAGGTTACGCCTAATTTTTTTGTACACCAGAGGTTTTGACCCTCGGAAAAGTCAAATTTTCGATTTTTGACCGTTTTTTGAAACGTATACTTTTCTCGAAAACTACCCACCCAAATCTGAGATTCTGCGTTCAATGGAAAAAACGGGTGAAAAAAATATCTCGGTTTTAGTGGCTAACGCAAAAAAGTTAGGTCTTTGGAAAAAACAAATTATATTTTTTAATGTTTTCCATTTTTTTAGATTGTCTCCGAAAACTTTGAAAAAACCTTTTGCATCAATACAAAAAATTCAAAGTTATTACACCGAAGACTTTAGTCAAGGTGTTATGGTATCGTGTAACGGGTTTTTTTTTTAATGTTGTCTGTTGTCAAGTGTCGACAAATAACGTCCACAGTTATCAATTATCATGTGGGCTGGACTATATCGCGCTATGTCACGTGATTGCGTATGTTTGTTTCTTTATTTGTTCATCTTTATTTATTTAATTATCTGTTCTTCTATTTATTTAATTATGTTTAGTTTGCTTATATTTATTTATAATTTATGTATGTACATATTTATTTTTGTTTATTTTTATCACGTGTTTTGTTTATTTATTTAATTATTCTTTCTTTCATTTAGTTTTGCTTTTATTATTTCTGCGTGTGTATAGCCACAGTTATTCTATTTCAACTTTTGTGTATACTTGTATTAGGTACACTGTAGTTTCAATCAACTGGTCTGTGTATACTTGTATTAGGTACAGTTTTTTTTCAACTGCTGTGTATACTTGTATTAGGTACACTGTAGTTTCAATCAACTGATCTGTGTATACTTGTATTAGGTACACAGTTATTCTATTTCAACTTTTGTGTATACTTGTATTAGGTACACTGTAGTTTCAATCAACTGGTCTGTGTATATTTGTATTAGGTACACAGTTTTTTTTCAACTGCTGTGTATACTTGTATTAGGTACACTGTAGTTTCAATCAACTGATCTGTGTATACTTGTATTAGGTACACAGTTTTTCTATTTCAACTGCTGTGTATACTTGTATTAGGTACACTGTAGTTTCAATCAACTGGTCTGTGTATACTTGTATTAGGTACAGTTTTTTTTCAACTGCTGTGTATACTTGTATTAGGTACACTGTAGTTTCAATCAACTGGTCTGTGTATACTTGTATTAGGTACACAGTTTTTCTATTTCAACAGCTGTGTATACTTGTATTAGGTACACTGTAGTTTCAATCAACTGATCGTGTATACTTGTATGAGGTACACAGTTTCTTTAGTTTAACTGATCTGTGTATACTTGTAATAGGTACACTGTAGTTTCAATTAACTGGTCTGTGTATACTTGTATTAGGTGTAAAACAGGAGGCGTTTTGCTACACATACAAACACAATCTTTTGTATTTTATTATAGCTATAGAAATTGATCTACAATGCGTAAGTACGACATTTAGTTCTACGATTGTTATTTCAGGTCTTTTGTCAATATTTCAGGCTCTTTGTCAATATAGCAAAATTTTGGTGTATATATGTGTTTGTAAGATTTTTAGCTCTAGAACTGTTATTCCATGATCTTTGTCAATATAGCAAAAATTTGACGTATACATGTGTTA
The DNA here is from genome assembly GCF_963678635.1 of Symsagittifera roscoffensis. NCBI lineage: Eukaryota > Metazoa > Xenacoelomorpha > Acoela > Convolutidae > Symsagittifera > Symsagittifera roscoffensis. The sequence goes on along the minus strand of NC_087065.1, from coordinate 62,118,081 downwards.
GTACGATTTTAGCTCTAGAATTGTTATTTCAGGCTCTTCGTCAATATAGCAATATTTTAGCGTATACATGTGTTAGTACCATTTTTAGTTCTCGAACTGTTATTTTATGATCTATGTCAATATATCAAAATTTTAGTGTATACATGTGTTATTACGATTTTTAGTTCTCGAATTGTTATTTCATGATCTTTGTCAATATATCAAAATTTTATTGTATACATGTGTTAGTACCATTTTTAGTTCTCGAACTGTTATTCCATGATCTTTGTCAATATAGCAAAATTTTGGTGTATACATGTGTTAGTACGATTTTTAGCTCTAGAACTGTTATTCCATGATCTTTGTCAATATAGCAAAAATTTGACGTATACATGTGTTAGTACGATTTTTAGCTCTCGAACTGTTATTTCATGATCTTTGCCAATATAGCAAAATTTTGGTGTATACATGTGTTCGTACGATTTTTAGCTCACGAACTGTTATTTCAGGCTCTTTGTCAATATAGTAAAATTTTGGTGTATACATGTGTTAGTACGATTTTTAGTTCTAGAAGTGTTATTTTATGATCTTCGTTGATATATCAAAAATTTAACCTATACATGTGTTAGTACGATTTTTAGTTCTAGAACTGTTATTTCAGGCTCTTTCTCGATATAGCAAAATTTTGGTGTATACATGTATTAGTACGATTTTTTGTTCTAGAACTGTTATTCTTCAATAATTAGTTGTTCAAGTTGTTTGGTTTTTGCTTCAGTTTCTATGCCTTCGGTGTATTGCGCGTAGCGCCTATGTTCAAACAAGTATTTCCAGCTTCAGCTGGCCTCTAATTTTGTAATAGAAAAGTTTTCAAATTTATGGGAAAGTTGAAAGTTTTTCTCAGAATTTTCTACTGATTTTCAAAAAAGGGGTATCAATTGAAAGATCGCCTGCTCTCGTGTGTGCCCGCATACTCCACTAGGGCCTCTTTTACTTGACCCCTCTGTCTACAGCCTTCGAAAAAGTCTGTGGTGGAGTATTTGACCCCTATTTTTTTTTCGTTTTCTGGAAATCGACCCCTCTCACATCTGAGTTTTTGGTTTCAATGAATAGAACGGTTTTGAAAACTGACCGGCAATGTCCAAATTTGTTTTACACACGAAAGTTAAGCCTTCTGAATATTCAATTGTTTGATTTTCGACCGTTTTTTAGTGAATCCTTTTGACTTTTTTCGAACTCTCTCAAATCTAGTATTGGGGTTTAGTGGAGATAACTGGTAGTGGGAAGCTCCCATGCATTAGCGGCCACTCTAAAGTTTTTTACACAAAAAATTATTGCCACCGGAAAAGTCTTTTTCTTTTTGTTTTTTGACCGTTTTGAATTTTCTCGAGAAGTACCCTCACAAACCTGAGATCTTGGGTTTAATCTAAAATACAGGTTGCGTGAATCAGGTCGCCTTCTGGATTAGCGGCTACGCCTTATTTTTTCACACAAATGATTCTCGGAAATGTCAAATTTTTGATTCGTTGACTGTTTTTTGGGTTTTCTCGCTAACTATCCTGCAAATCTGATATCATCAATTCAATCAAAACAACAGGTTGTCGAAAGCCTGCTTTTATTATTGGCTATGGTGATTTTGTTAAAGAAAAAGTTATGGCCGTCAAACAAGTCAAGGTTTTGAATTTTTGATAGTTTTTTGGAAACTTGATTTTACGCGAAAACTACCGTGCCAACTCTCAAGTTGTCTTCAATCAAGAAACCCGGTTTTGGGATGTTTCTCCGCTTGAGTGGCCACAACCTGCTCTTTGCTGGAAAAAGTCTTGGATTTGGAGATCTTTTTTACCTTTTTAGAACTTTTGACCGTTTGAGTAATTTTTTGAATTTTCCTAAAATTTACACGATCTGAGAAGAAGAGTTTGATTGAAAGAACCGGTTGCGATAACAGTACCAGCAAAAGCGGTTTTTTTACCCTTGCTCTACGTAAATGTATTGCAGTTGGGTACTATGCTTAGTTTCCCCGTAAACAACTTTGTTCACGGGATCTGAAATTCTAAGATCTCGCCTAGTTGCAGATCTCGCCCTCCTTTCTAGCCTGTTTAAATGGTAAGTAGCTGTATACTTAAGCCTAGAGCTTCCAAGATACTGGGTCTAAAGCCAATTTCTTAAAGATATAAACAGATTTTTTGTTGATTTTAATGAATTCGTCCAAATTTTGTCGGTTTACTTCCCGGCTTCTGTATTTCAGTCCTCAGTATTCTCATAGTCATAAATGACCATCACTGAGAGTTAAGTTTCACCAAGATGCACTATTCTTAGAGGGTAACAAGTTGCCTAGCTACCCACCTTACGAATCCGAGCTTTTTAAAATCACCGGGTATGAACCCTTCCTAAGATTACATCATAGGATCCACAGTGCTAAAAGCATTGTGGCGGTTACCATTCATGGCAACTTCGGGAAAGCCCATTTTCCACAAATAGCTTTCTCAACATCAGGGGATCTGTAGAACACAGTCCCCCATTTCTGGTCTCCACTAACACAGAAAGTTGTACCAAAAGTCGACTCTATCCGAGGACATGCGAGACAACAAATGGTACTTGGTCTGGTGGCTTTCAAGGCCGGATCCAGCCAGGGGCAAGCGCAATACAAAAATGTCGAGTGACCCCCAAGGCTTGCGTTTGCCGAAGCAAGGCTCCCCAAGGTTCGCACTTACGTCTTTGAGCACTGGGCAATGCGGCGTGTGACGTTTGCAGAAATGGCCTCGTTTGATGAACTGTCGGTGATATATTGGAAGCACGTGATCCAATACATCGCGCAGGCAATAGGAAGTACAAATATCTGCCCGACAGCCCAAAAGCTCAGACCAAATCCCCAGGATACACCGGGGTAGATCCGATTACTGCGGACCCCACCGCAAAGGACTACACCACTCGAGGAGGTGTCACACTAACGTATCCCATGTATTTCAGTAACATTTTCAACACTTTTTAATACTTTTTATAAGTGTTCAAGAGGGTTATTTTAGTTCATGATTTTCCGGTTTGTGCAGACGCTTAATTTTTCTGCTGAAATAGTAAATATCAAAGAATTTTTTTGTAAGAAGTAGAGGTAGGAATTTTTAAATCTTGGTTTTTTTACCAGGATTTTTTCTCATCTGTTGCATATAAGAAGAAATCAATAAATTTTTCATAGCTCGTGTCCTTTTTTCGGGAAATGTATTTTCTTTCTTTACTTTCAGAGCTACTTTTTGCCATTTTTTCCTGGTGTTTACCTTTGCGATATGCAAAGGTATTGCAATCGGGTACTAGACTTCTGTTTTACGCTATTAACTTAGTTTACAGGTCTCTTTTCATCTGGACTCATTTCCTTGAAGCCTCTTAGCAACCAATTTACCGCTACAGATATGTTTTGTGCTTATTGGGTTTTGAAATATCTGTTCTGTTCGAAGTTTTTTTCATGTCGTTTGTAATTTTACCTCCTCGATTAGGTAAAGTTTCCTGTTTTCTGTTTTTCAATTTTTTTTGCTTTGATAGGTTTCAGCCGCTATTATATCGGCTTATACGCCGCATATTGCATTGTTCAAGGAGCTAAAAAATTTTTTGTGTGCATGTGTGTGTTTGTAGGGCGAAGGAGACCTAATAAGTTATTATTAGTCTTAAACTTTTTTGATTTTTTTTCGGCGCTTTTTTTTGTTTTCCTTTTTTCGGCTTAGCAGGTTTTTATATCGAAGTAGTGGACTCATTTTATTTCATTTTACATTCGAAAAAAGTTTTTGTGCGTGTTGAGGGTGAGGGGACTTAAGAATTTTTCACAAGTCTTGTTGAGTTTTTTTTTCTACTTAAAAGGTTTTGTTTGAGGTGTTTTGGCTTTGTTACCGCTTGGTAAATTTTCTTTCGATCCGAATTTCATATTCTTTTCTCCGATTCATATCGTAGATCTAGTTTTTTTGATGAATTTTTTTAGACTTAGCGGCTATCCTTTTTCTATCGCAAGTGGCGCGAAGCTCAGCTTCTCCTCTGTGAATAATTTGCTTTGTATTAGGTCACATGGAGGGCTTCGAGACACTCATCAGCGTATTGAGTTGGGCTAAAGAACTGGGCATCAAGGAGATCACTGTGTATGCCTTCAGCATCGAGAACTTCAGCAGACCCAGGGAGGAAGTGGAAGGTCTTCTAGATCTCGCCAGGTGGGAAAATGTATGTTGGCAAGCTTAAGGGAGTTTATTTAATAACTGTTTGGTTTTTTTCTTCTTTTCAAACATTTTATTTCGTATTCTTCTCAACAGCCTGTTTTGGCCTGTATTTTATCGGCTTAGTGGCATCATATTGCGTTGTTAAAGCGAAAAAGATTTTTTTTTTTACCTGAAACGATCTAGAGAAATATTAAATAGGTCACGTTTCAACAAATGTTTGAAAGGTCATTTTAAAAAGATTTATTGGGTTTTATTGAGTACATAAAGAACATTATTAAAGGTTTTGTAAAATATAAGAGATGTTTTCAGTATATTAGGTTGATCAGGTGCGGCGCAGTCATTTAATAATGAACCAAGAGCAAATAAGATTTGTTTTTATTTAGACGGACTCGATTTTGTATAAAACCTTGTTTACAGGATTGAGAGAAGGTTAATCGTTCTGCTGGCAACTTGCTGCATAACTGAATTCAAATTCTAGTATTTTACCGGGAGCATTTGGCGTATAGTTTAAGTATCGGGCTTGTATTTTCTATGATACGTTCCATCAAAGACAAAGTTTTCAAATTAAGCGAAGTTCTTGTGGTCGTAAAGCTGTGCACTGATTGCGCAGCAACTGAGTTCACTTGTTTTAGATGTAAAATACCGTTGGTGCTTCGCGAATCTCATCATCTTCAGCGATTGGGAGTTAGGATCAGATTGCTCGGAAAGAAGGAGTTGATAGCAGAGGATCTCAGGACTCAGTTCGAACTACTGGAGAAATCTACAGAAGCAAACAGAGGCTCAGTTCTAAACATCTGCTTTGCATATACTTCAACACAGGAGATATGCGACGCGGTCAATAAGGTTAAATATATAAAAAGATGAAGATGAAACTGTTCTTGATTAACAAGCGGTTTAAACCTGAACATATATTTTTTCGGTAAACAACTTGTCTGACAAAATCAACATTTAATTGATTCAATTCATGTTCAGCTTATGCTTTGCATTTGCCGCATACGTAGCGTCCATGCTTTGGACAATAAAGATCGATGTTTTGAGTCCGTTAAAAAAATTGATAGTTTTTTTGCTTTAAAAATAATTGTTAGGAAAGCTGACTTTTTGTCGACTTAGTTTCGTCAGCACTGACTTTTCTATAATTCAGCATTTTATTATTGTATTTCAAGCGTTTTTACTACTGTTTCGGTTGAGGTCATCTTCCTGTGATAGTGCAGGTAGTATGGTAAGTTGACATATTCGTATTTTTTGACCTTTATGGTCTACGATGTGAGAACGATTTTTTTTTGAATTGAGAACAATTTCTGTCAATTGAGATTTTATGAGTTAGACACAGGATTGAATTTGCGTATTTTTAAAAAAACTTGTTTTTGAAATGTGTCGCACTTTTTTGCATGGTCAATTTTTGATTAAGCCTGAACACTAGCAAATATTTTTGTATTGCAAGTGGAGCGTTGTTTCCTTTTGTCTCTCTGATTAAGAATGAGAATATAAAGGCATAGTCTTTGAGATTTTTGATTTCAAGCACCTGAGCAGAAGTTCATATTCAATTTTGAATGTTGTCATGAATTTAGACAGCATCAATTATGAATTTTGATGCACAAACTAGTTTCGGTATGTAAAGTAAATGGAATTGTTATACGTGTGAATTGTACCACTCGGAAAATGAGATTAATAATATTGTGGAGACTCTTCTGCGGCTCTGCAAAAAAACTTGGAACCATTTTATTATTATCCGGATCTGTTGAAAATTTTAAAGTATTAACGGGCTAACAAAAGACAGTTTAGGTTGACAAGAATGAAGCGCTAACAAGAGATAATATAGAGCGAGAACTGTACACGAAGAATTGTCTGCCTTTGGACCTGTTGATCCGCACTAGTGGTGAAGTAAGACTATCCGACTTTCTTCTCTGGCAAGCCCAGTTCACATGTCTCTGTTTTTCAACACCTTATTGGCCAAAGTTTTCTTTGTGGGATTTTTGTGGGGCCATTAGATACTACCAGACTTATTATCCGCAAATACAAAAGACTCAACAACTAGTCCAGCAGTCTAACCATGCTGTCAATGAAATGCAAAGGTGACTGCAAAAGTGCGGCTGTCGAGCAAATTTTTTGGTGCTATTTATTGATTTCAGGAGCGAAAACCCTTTTAATGTAGTTGGAATTAACCTTTTCTTGAACTTTCTTGAACTCAGCGAGGTATCATAGTTCAGCCGTTTCAGCTGTGATTTGGATTCCAAGAAAAATTTGGATTCCAAAATTATGCTTTCTCTCAGGAGAGCTTGCGAGTCGAGAGAGCTTGAGAGCTTTTCCTAGTTATAAGATCATTTCAGTTTTTTTTCCAACCGAAGTCTAACATTTTAGTACATCTATGCTTTAATTAATTAGTGTGATATAGTTATATCCGTTTTGTTGATGAACTAATTAAGGACTGACGTTCATTGCTAAGAGCGGGTTTAAGCTGAGTGAAATTCAGCTTATCCGCAGCACTCCTCTTTACAGCTGAACTACATATGCAGAAGAAAAATATGACTGTTTTATTCACAGTACTTTTGAAAACTTGGAAATCGATCAGCTTCTCAATCTAATTAACTCCTTGGAAAGAATCTGTTTTTTGATCAATATAGTTTTACTGGTTTCGATTCCTGGAGGTGAGTTTTCCGTTGTGCTTTCGCTGTTTACGAAAAGTCAGGTTAGTGCCACAAGTAATCGTCAGATTGGGTCGAGTGATAGAACATCTTGATACCCATTTAAGTCCTGATTCAGAAGATTTATAAATGTTCTAAGTTCTCTAAGTGTCGCGAAAAGGTGGCTTGAAAGTGAAGTGTTTCAAGAGCAATGAACACAGTGATGACTCCTATACAGGTCTTGGTGTTTTTTTTTTCAGGAAAAAATCTTAAAATTTGTTCACGCTCAATTCTTTTTGCGGTTTGACTATTGATTTATTTGTAAGTGAACTTCATTTCCGTTGTTTACCCTAGCGAGATTGCGAGCGTTACTGTGTTGATAAGAACCTTTTATTTTTCTAATCTAATTCACTAATATATATTAGTGTTCATTATTTGGTGGCAAATTGTTTATTATTTGGTGGCACTTTTGCTATAATCTGGATCTATAGCATTGGAAATTTCGGAGCATCTGTTCTCTGCTTTTTTTTGAGGCTACTGTTTGTGATTATTCAAAGCGTCCGTGGCTGAGTGGTTAGTGCATGAGACTCATTTTCTCTAGGATGCCGTAGGTCCTAGATTGAATCCGAGACGTAGCCGAATTTTCACCAATTCGAGGCGTATTTCGTCTTTCTTATTGCATTTTATAGAGCTTATTTTTGTCGTGTTTTCGCTAGTGTTTGCGAAGCACATCTTCGCCTCTGAGTGAAAGGAAGGCAAACTCCCTTATCGAACAGCAAAAGTATAAAGGTCTCGAAAAACGTGATCGACTTAGTGTCATTTAACTTGATTGAGCCATTTTACTTATAATCGCGAACTAGTTTCTGTCTACCAACTAGCGAGCGTCATCAAATTGGAAAAAAGACAGTTTAAAGCAGAAGTACATGAATCATTTACGCCTCGGTTTATTTAAAATCAAAAGTAAGGCGTTAATTCACGGAGATAACGGAACTGTATTCAAAGACAATGATTCGAATTCTGCCAGGACCTTTTTTTTGCTAATTAAAAATGTTCCGGGTGTCAAAATTCTTTATCGGACTTCCGTTTGCCTGCTTTTTTGTCGGCTTAATTGCCACAACACCGAATTGGCTTAAAATTTAGGAATTTTAAACTAAAATAAAGTCTTGCAATTAATTCCGGTTTAATCTAAGTTTGATTTTTCTGATAGTAATTATTTGAAAAAATTGTATATGCCAGTTTTACGGCGTTAAATTTTTCCTACTTCACAAATGTTTCAGTTTGGCAAAGTCTGGCCAAATATTCAGTTTGGCCAAACTGAAACACAGTTTGGTAATAGAGCTTTCGTGAGTGATAAGGGTTAAAGAAGTTGAAAAATATGAAATTTTGTGACGTTTTTACAGTAAATTTTTAGGCTCTAATTTGGCATATTTTTCTGCATTGCAATTTCCTTGTACTCATTTGTTTCAAGTTTTTTTTTCTGGCGCATGTTATAAGGGTTTTGGCGTATGATGTATGGGTTTAGTCACCCTATTTTGCGTCGTTCAAAGGGCAAACTAGATTTTTTGTTTACATTTGAGGAGTTGTGAGGAGAAAACATAACATCTCAAAATTGTTTGACTACAGTTTTTTTCGGCTCATTAGGCGTATACCTTCAATTATTATGGTTTTGTTTTATTTGCCGGGAGGTAAATGTTACTGAATGCTTATCGGACGATGATGATTGTGCTTTACGGCATGTTTTCCTAAAATTGAACATCATTTCAAACAGAGGTTTAAAACATTTTGTAGATGTACTTTTTCGACCTTGTTAAAGTTTCCGTCTCATTATTTTTGGCTTGCTTGCAATGAAATCATCATGTGGTATTAAGTTTTAACGAACAAAGTGATTTCAATTTATTTAGGTCCCGCGCGGTGTTTGTTTTTCAAGAAGTGAAATTTGATCACGCGCATTATTGGTCTTCGCTATTTGACTTCAGTTCTTTTTTTTTGTTTTTTTTTCCCAAAAAACAAATGACGTTCAGTTGTCTACTTTTCCCTCGCCACCTTTCTAGCAATGGGTTTCATAAATGATGCATCGGTTAAAAGGGCTGGGATCCATGAATTATCAATGATCAAAGTGAAGATAGTCATTTAGGTCGTGCTGATCTCTCGCGGGTTTTTAATTTTTTTTACAGTTCCATTCAAATTCGTTTGCTTTAAAAGAGAGCAAAATAGGCTCTACAATAACGGAACTGTAAATGGGGCCAAAAAAATGGGAATTATGTTGGTTTCGAAACTGGCTGTAATTGCTAGCTTTCTTTATTTACTAGTAGATTTTTAGTAGATTTTCCCCATTGACCCAGTTTTTCCATTTGGGCTAGTTTTAAAAAACATAATGTCAACTGTAAATCAAAGATCTTTAACTTGATGTATTTTTTCTCCGAATATCGAAAAATGTTAAATAAAGTCGATCATTTTTTTGTTGGCTGTGTTAGCAAGTGTTGCTAAACGTCGGTATTTCAATTAGTCATTTTAAGGGTGTTTTGATAGGAAACGATTATTAATGCAACCGATGGGCCTAATAAATGCCTTACCATCCCTTACCTGAACAAAAACGAAACGCAAAAATTTAACTGTGGTAACATTTTGGGCTGAATTGGACAACAATTATTGTTGGGTGTAGGGTTCAGTTCTGTTGGCTCAGTGATGTAAAATTATATTTGCTTGATGTTTTTATGCTAATTCATTTTCATTCCCTAAAACAACAAAGATAAATTTAAGTTAGATTTGCAGAAATTTACATAAAAATTGTTGCCAAAGTACAGTTTTGAATGAAATTCTTTCATCTTATATTTTTTATCGACATCGGATCCTTGTTTTAGATGATGTTTTTGTGTCACCTATCAATTGCTTTTTAGATGCATGAATAGTTCTTTGAACTTGCAAAAAAATATAATATTCGAAAGGTTAAGCTTCAAAAGAGGAATGGTAAACAGTGTTTTCCGCATGGTATAAAGTATGCAAGTATGTTAAGACATAAATGTTAAATGGTAGCATCTGGTTGAAATTGGACGGTAGCTCTCTGATCTGTTTTTAAAAGATCTATTCAAGTCAAAGACTTGAAAACAGACAGTGACGAATGGACAACTTGTGCTATAAATGCTATCTTCTCTTATCGCCCAATGCGGCCAAAATTTTAAAGTTGTCTTTGATGGCGATGAAGCGTGAAGGAGCGTAATTTCCCGTGGGAGGCAATGGCGGCGTGCTTAACCCCGGTCTAATTTTGTTTTCAATGGCTTGCAAGTATAGCGAGTTTTCCATTCCCTTTTTTGGTCTTACCGGATACGAATAGGAGTAGAACGCAAAATGTGAGCCAAATGATGGATTACTTATTTCGGGCTTAAATTTTTTGCCAATGCATATTGTCGTTCTTATGACACTCTAAAATGAATTACTTTGAAAAACCCCGACAATAGCTTGCTTGTTGGATAGAACGGAAAAGTCGGCCAATTATTGGAGCATGTGTTATTGATACGTGGGATTATTCCTGCCTTATCTTTTAAAATAAATTCTGCCCAAGGGTTATCATTTTGTTCATCTTCTTGCCCATTTTTCTTGATTATACCTAGCTTATCAAGTTTTATTCCAGTCTTTAAGATACTAGCAGGTTGTAACATTTGACTATTTGCCAACTTCAAATTATTTCTACTTGATGTATATTGTTTTTCATTATTATTTTTTTGAACTGGTTAGGCAATTTTTATCCGCGATGTGCAATCCGAAGTTTAATTTGATAGTTAACGCCGTAAAAGTCGAGCTAATCCGGTCATGAATTTTAATGAAACAGACGTTTCCAGATGTGAACTAATGAAAAATTTAATTAAAATTCAGTTTGTTTTTCAGTATTAAACATGTTATGTCACTCGATTGTAATGCTTGCCAACTGTATGCTTGGGATGCGGTGCCGCTTGCATGCGATATAGTCATTAGTTACAGAAGCTGGCAGAAATATCAAAGGGTGGTATCATATGATGACAAAGAATTGTTATTTTATCGCAACTTAAAATTATCTTCATCTTGTTACTTAGAAGAGATTTTTTTTTATTTGTTTGCCTGAATGAAGTGTTTGATCTTGGCTGTGGGAGTACACTTGCTTTATATCTTCTCGGAATTTTCAAACAACAGAGTGAAAAACTTGTAAATATATAATAGAAGAATCGAACCGGTTGATTTTACTGATGATTGAATTAGTAATTGTTTCCAATTGCCTTTAGTTGCTGCTTCAGTTGCTGCTTATTTTCGTTTTTTATAACATCTAATCGCCATATTAATGATTTCCTTGTGCCATGTGAACTCTTTTTAGGAAATAAGTGATCAATCTGAGAGCTGGGTAGTTGTCATCAATAGTCAATATAAACTAGGAAAATTTGGGAATTTATGCTTGTAGCTGATCCAAGACAACAAAATTGACAGAAGCGCCAAATTCATCAGAGATGTCAAGCTACGGTCGAAGCACAACCGAAAGTGGCATTGGGTTGAGGCCTGTATCGAGACTAGAATTCGATACTTCCAGTGGTCCAACCGTGATCGAAAACTCGCGATGGTGTCCGGTGTCCACGAGGTTCTCTGCACGAATTTCCTTAACTACAATCAACATTGGCGCCTTTTTTCTTCTCTCATTGACGCTATTCGTTTTCTCAGTGACCTTTAACTTCCCGGAGGTCCTTCATCCAAACTCGGCTGACCCGCTAATTGACGGTCGAGTGCTACGCGATGATACAGATGACGTCACAGCGCCACCATTCGATGACGTAATAAGTTCACACCTGAGAGACTACGCGTTTGTGTTCACTTCTAAAAGCCATATACCTGGAGTGGACCCTTACAAAGACTGCCGGATCGAACAGAGTGCCTCTTTTGCGAGAAAAAGACAGCTTGTGCTACCGAAAAGGAACCAGTTTTTAATCTCGCCAAACATATCCAAATTTAGACAGGGTTTTAATCAATCCCAGTTTAGATTTTTAGTAGTTATAACTTATCCCACCACTACGGAAACAAGAGAGAAATTGCGGGAAAGTGTTCGGAAATTGGAGAATAATAACCAGTATTGGGAAATTAAAATTTTGTTTGTTATTTTATCGTCTAACGAAGTCTTACCTGAAAATGTGACGAAAGAGTCAAAGAAGTTCAACGACATAATAGTTCCTTCATTCAGTGATTATAGAATGATCCGCTCTCTGGCTTGGTTTTCGAATTCAAACGAAGGCGTCATAGATAGCTTCCACTTCTTCTTATTCGTCGGTGCTCAAGACAGAATTGTCTCTAAACCACTTTTAGCCACATTGCACAAACTGTTTTCACAGAATAGCCGTCTGCTTCCTACAACTCCGCCTGCTATATATGGAGGTCTTTTGTGCTCAGATTACCAAAGTGCGATCAATGACTGGAAAGGATTCGAATCTGCTGCATGTAGTTTAGACGCATTCTACTGTGATTCGGATCTAGTCGTGATGTCGTCGGCAGTTGCTGAGAGCGTCTCAGATGTTTCGTGGAATGTGCCACTGAACTCGGTGGAGTCTAGATACGTAGGATTATGTGTTGAAGTTGCAGATATGGATTTGACCGCAATTGTTTTGAGAAATTACAAAATTGGATCATACTTCAAAGCGGGCAGCAAGAAAAAGCAAGTTGATTGGATTATTTCCATTTGAAACATAAAATATGCTGCTAAATAACCAGGTGCAAATTAGCTACAAATCAGGTGGTTTCGGCGCAGAACCGAAGGGCAAAATATCCATTATTCGAACGGCTTCGATGGGCAAATAGTTTGAAAAGGGTTAGGCTAGAAATACTTAGCTAAGATTTCGTATCCTTCCCGCATCCCTACATCACGGAATCAATTGAAGTTGCTGAAAATCATCTCTCAGTTTTTAACAACCCTAATTTAAGTTTAACAAAAGGTTATTTGCGTTTGAGATTAATTGGATCCTTCGGTTCAGGCCTCAAACCGATCGATGAGTTTTTTGTTTGTAATTAGTTTGATTGTATTTACTTTACTGTACATATTTATTTTCAATCCAATTTTCCTGATTCAAATTTGCCAATCATATAAAATATAGTTTGATCGAAATGAAGTTTTCACCGAGTATCAGATTTAAAGCCTACAATCGTTCTTATTAATCGATAGCTTACGAAAAGGATTCAAAACGACAATTCAGTAGATTTTCAGATATAGCCCTGTATGATAAAATAATAAGTATTATGAAAAATGTATGCGAATTGATTTTTTGTGGCGTTTTGGAAAATTCTTCCACTTTTCGCAAAAATTTTACTTTTTTTTCTACAACGGCCTTGCAGATTTTGAAAAATCTTGCAATAGAAAGAGCTGCTATTAATATGTGTTCCAGCTGATTTTTTTTTTACCTTTTTTATCGTTCTCCACTTTATACGACCTTTGTTGGATTGTCGCGAAAGAACAAATTGCGGTTATTTTCCCATGCATAAGCGGCTACGCCCTAATTTAAGTAAAAAGTTTTTGTTTTCGACAATGGCAAATGTTATGGCTTTCGACAAAGGCAAAGGCAAAAGACAGTTTTTGGATTTTTTCTTTTTTTTTCTCGAAAGTTACCTTGCTGAATCTGGGTTTAATCGAAAAAAATAGGTCCAGGAAAGCCTCACTGCCATGAAAAGTGAAGTCCCTTCCAGAAAAAAACATGTCTAGAAAAGCGTTCGGAAAAGTGAAGTTTTTGAAACTTTTCGACTTTCTCGGAAACTTACCTGCCAAATCGGAGGTTAAGGATTCAATACAGAAACCCAGCTGTGATACTCTTTTCTGTATAAAGGGCTACGCCCTTAACTTTTTAGAAAAAAAGGTATGACTTTCGGAAAAGTCAAATTTGTGAACTTCTTAAAAACCACCCAGCCAAACCTGAAATTAAGAGTTCAATCAAAAAACCGGCTGCGATAATTTTCCTGTAAAAGCTGCAACTCCTGATTTTTGTAGGAAAATTGTTTTGCATTTAGAGAAAGTCCAATTTCTGAAAATCAATTTTTTTGGAGTTTTGCAAATTTTTTCACTGTGCTGCCAAAATTTAGGTTTAGAGTTCATTATCCTGTCAAAACTGACATCTCGTACAATTCAAAGAATGAATAGTAGAAATCTCACTTATTTAACTGGTTAAACCCATTATTTAGTAAAGAAATCAATAAGGTTTTGGGTAAATTCAATGTCTGAAATGTTGAAAGTTGAGCATTTCATCCCGCATCAGTATAACATATTTTAAAAACAGTGAAACAGGTTCTTACAGCTTTAACTGGGTCCCTAATTTGACAGTGGGGCAGAAAGTTGGGGCAAAATAGCGCCGAAACGATGTTTTGGTGAAAATTTGCACAACAATTTTTTGGTTTCTTGATCTTCAAAAGATTGACGAAAAGTTTTTTGAAATTTCGCCTCACCTTCTCGAAAAAATTCTAGGTTTGACCCTGAAAGTAAATCTAACAGTAGACATTATTATTTTCCAAGTTTTTAAGATAATGGATTCTGATGCATTTTCCTTTCACATTAATTTTGTTGATGACTTTGCCTCAAAGTATTTGTGTGATCCTACATTCTGCGAAACTATGTGTACATTGATATCACAAGCATACGGAGGGATTAAAACTGGAAGTCTGTCGGTTTGCAGATCCAAACTAAGAAGCGATGAGTCTTATTTAGAAAACAACTATAAGCGGAAGTTAGAAGCTGTTTCGTTTAAGTCCAATAAAGTACCAAGAATTTCTGAGCAGAGAAGGAAAAGCGTTGCGAATTATGAGCGCAATCAAATAGACAGGCCAGGTTTGATTTCGAGTGGAAATGATTTCCAACCGGTTCCTGGGTCTTGCGGGAAGGTGGATGTATCCTCAATGGTTCTACTAGTTCAGAGTATGAGTAGTAAAGAAAAACAGTTCCAGTGCTCATTTTGCAGCTACAGATCAGCCAATGGAGCTAATGTAAAGAGACATCTTGAGATGAAACATGTACCCTCTAGTCAAGTGTTCCAGTGCCAGTCGTGCCCTAACACAAGAACTTTCAAGCTAAAAAATGACTTGAAGAGACATTACATGAAAATCCATAACATTTCAGATGCGGCCGCTAAAGCGATGGTGAACGGATAGAGTAACGCGGCAAATTAAGATTCAATCCAGACATAAACCATTACAGAATTTTTGTTCAGCTTCACAGCAAAATTTTTGTTCAGCTTCAAAATTCGAGATTTGAAGAGCAGGCTATGTATTTTGTATTAGAATGTGTTTATAGAGGAGCACTCTCTGGCAGATTTTGATAGACTAGGGTAGATTTGATTTTACATAATTTTGTTTACTACTTGAGATTCTTCGCTGTTGTAAGTTTTAATCTAAATCTTTCAGAAATAATAGAAAAACTATTTTAGATGAAATTGTTGAGTTAATGTCTATCTTTCTTGTGGAATTGAAATGACGTCATTTATTCGGTGAAGATGAATGCCACCCTGGAAGACAGCATCCAGCGGTTGGAGCGACTGATAGAAGAAACTAAAAATGACTACCACTCCAAGTGTCCGCTATCTCGAAACAACTCATTACTTCAACAGACCAACGGATCGGCATCATCGACTAAAGGAACGCCTCGGAAACATTCGGCTTCTAAATCCAAACAAGAACTTATCAATGAGCGAATCAGAAGCAACATTTTAGCTGAGGATGAGTCGCAAGATCAAGCCAATGTTGGTAGGAACAGACTACAACAGTCTTTTTATATCGATTCAGAACCATTTTCTTCAGCTGAGAGTCTGGGATCTAAAGAAGATGAAGCTGATTGTCAACTGAGATCAAATGGGGCCAGTTTCACTCCTTGCAATAAAACTATATTTGAGACTCCTGCAACATCTGTTAACTCAAACTCAAGGGACCAAACATGCTCAAATTGTGGTGCTGTAGCTGGTATTGGTATGGTCGACGGAGTCCAAACATCGGCGGGGTCGCTTTTCGACTCCCTGAAGGGAAGGACTGACTTGTCTTTACACAAATTAAGTGCAATCGATGACATCACAACCACGATGGATGAGAAGTTGGAACTGTACAGAATTCTAGTGAGAAATCTGCTGCTAGAGAGAGACGCGTGTGTAGAGCTAGTTTTGGAACAGAGTGAGAAAATAGTCTCTTATGAGCAGAAGGTCCAGAAGTTCGAAAATTTGATTGAAATGGAAGATAAATACAATCAGTGCCTTAAAACTGTACAAGAATTGGAGAATAAATTGCATGTTTATGAGCTAAGAGAAAACATCTATCGCCAATCGTTTTGCAATCGTAAAGATAGAGAGAGTAGTCTGGAATCAGGAGAAGGTGCAAATATTCTACCAAATCAGAGTGTGTCTTCTATCTCGACCAATCAGATGCTACAAATTGTGCAACAGCTGCAAAAAGTCATTTCTGAGCAGGGAAGTGAAATACAGAAACTTCGCAGTACTTTTTGTACTTTCACTTGATCAACTTGTTAAGGATTTTTTTCTTGAGTGACCTAAATTAATTTATAGTAGATAGCTTAGTTTGCTAACACATCACCAAATCATTAAAAGCATGATTATTTTTTGTCTATTTATTAGTAATGAAATTGATTCTAACCTTGATTTCGTTTTGCAGAGGATGAGGCGTTAAGTATTCTTGCGATTAATGGAAATATCTATTTTGCTGCTGGATGCGACTTGATTTTTTTCTGTACTTGTTGAGACTTGGTCTTTTTCTGTACTTGAAAAATCCAACGTATGAGCTGTTCAGCTCTTCACGGAGAACCGTTGTTGAGCTTTGGTTAAAAATTACGTGCGATTTTTGGCTTTTTTTCTGGGTTGGGTAATGTAGCCTCACCCTCAAGCAACAAGAACGGATCGTGGCGGGTCTCGAACATCCGTCCTTTCGATTGAGAGGAGGAGAG
This sequence comes from Symsagittifera roscoffensis, assembly GCF_963678635.1. NCBI lineage: Eukaryota > Metazoa > Xenacoelomorpha > Acoela > Convolutidae > Symsagittifera > Symsagittifera roscoffensis. The sequence goes on along the minus strand of NC_087065.1, from coordinate 62,101,369 downwards.
GCAACGCAACCACTTTGCCGCTCCCCATAGAAAACATTTTATGCAAAAGAAATAAGGGAAAACCAGGGAGCAAAGTCACAGTTATCAGAAAGTAAAACAACTTTTCAATAGCCATTTTTTGAAGGTGACCTGCACTTTTCCCCCAACTAAATTGAAGAGCAGCAGTATTAGGTTCAATGGGCTGGCTACCTACTGTAGGTTCCATTTATTATTACTCATGTTATAAGCAAGGGTGTTGCAACCGGGTACTAAACTTTTTTCCGTAAAAAAACTTTGTTCACAGCCTGACTGAAATTTTGGATCTCAAAGTCCGCACTTGAGCATGTCTGCATTTATAATGCCTGTTCGATTAATTTTTTTTGTAAATTTACCAACTCCAAAATTAGTATAGTTTTTTTCTAAATTCTTTTTGCGGCTGAAAAGGTATTGATGCTCATTTAACATTCTATTGTCTTACTTCATGACTTTTTTCTTGAGTTTTTAGTGAATACAAATTTGAGAAAATTTTCCTTAGAGCAATTTTTTTCTATGTTTCTTCAAAAAAGTTTTCATCTTTTTATCTGTCAATCAGTTTTTGATGCTATATATGTGTTGTCTCGTTTTGCTTCGCCATTGTTCATGAACTTTCTAAAGATGCAGTTAATAAGTTTCACGATATCGGATTTTTTTTACATGTGAAAATTTGTTTTGAACTATATTTTTCGATTTTACGGTTGATCTGAAAGTAGGGCTAGTCATGCATTTATGTGTCTCAAGTGATGCGAGCTTTGCTTAGCCTCTTTGTTGCGCTTGCGATTAGCATGAGTTATCGAATCGGAAAAGATACTTTTTTCATATGAAGAAGTTTTCTCACAGAATCAGTGAATAATTTTTTTCAGACATATTTTCTTGTCAGACAATATACAAGTTTCGTGGATGTCTTCATTTTAAATACCCGTTCTTTTTGAAATTTGTTTTTAAAGGTTGTAAACTTCAATTCCTGCTGTTTAATTTCAGTATTTTGTTTTCAGTTACATATATAATTCTAAATAGTCGACTTCAGAGGTTTTGATTTATAATATATCGGCTTAGTGCAGTAATTTGTTTTGTTTGATGGGCGAAAAAAGTTGATTGCATATGGGTTTTTAAAGAGGACTTCAAAACTTTTTTGAGTTGAAAATTTTTTTTTACCCTTGCGATTGCAAGGGTATTGCAATCGGGTACTATACTTTTCTTTCCCGTAAATAACTTTAGGAGCAGGACTCATCTCCTGAATCCTGGACTTGCGATTGCAAGGGTATTGCAATCGGGTACTATACTTTTCTTTCCCGTAAATAACTTTAGGAGCAGGACTCATCTCCTGAATCCTGGACTCACTCATCAACTAGGCCTTTTTTGCAACAGAGATATTTTGAGCATATTAGGATGTCAAGTATATGGCCTATTCGAAATTAGTTTTTTTTAATGTTGGTTGTAATTTAACCCACTCGCTTTGTTAAAATTTCATTTTTGTTTGTTTTTCCATTTTTTTTCGGTTTAATAGATTTCGGCATATTTTACATCACCTTAGTGGCTCCATATTACTTCGTTTGATGAGCGAAAAAAGTTTTTTTGTGTGCCTTTTGAGAGGGGTGAGCTTAACAGTTTTTTATAGTTCTGATTTTTTCCGAATTTTTTTTTTCGGCTTCAAGGGTTTCTGCTCAGACATTGTCGGTTTTTTATACCGCCTATCAAGTTTTCCGATGTTAAGGTTACATTCTATTGTATTAATGTGTTTGTGGTTTCTAGATCTAAGATTTTTTTACTTTACTTAGTTTTTTCGACCATTTTTTTTTTCGATCACTGCATCGCAAGTGGTGCGAAGTTCAGCTTCGCCTCTGTGTATTAATTTCGACTCAACGGATGTACATTTTTTGAGCTTCAGGAGTGCCTGTCCAAGACTTGTCGCTTTTATGGCGGCTTTATAAGATTCAGTCCGATAATAGTATAGCATTTGAACTGTTTAATTTTTTTTCTGATTTTTCTATTTTTCAGACTAATTAAGACGAAGGGATAGATCAGTCTTTGCAGTTTATCTTAATTCAGTTGCACATTTAACTAAAAAATTGAGCCAAGAAAAGGATAGCCGGTTGTTGTGCAAGTAGCACAGAATGTTCCGACCATACTCTTCATGAATGCCATCAAAAAGATTTTTTTCTATATACTTGAAAAAAGTAAGTGTCTCGTAATCGGTAACTAGACTTTTTCCCCGTAAACAACTTCGCTTACATCTGATGTTGAAGTTGAAGTTATTTGTTACTGAATGTTAGCAGTTTTGAGACTGCTTCCCACTTGGCCTTGAAGTAACGGTTGTACCCTAAGGTTCCGAGGTTCGAGTCCCGCCCGGGCCTTGTTTTTTTCAGTATGTATGAAGTTATAAACAGAAATTCCGAGAGAAATTTAACTTTTGAAATTGAACGAGAGAAATTTGTCGGATTAATTGCCATATAGTGAATTTTTTTTGTGCGGCGGCAATTTTCTTTGTAGATGCAAGTATTTTTGATGTATTCCTGTAATTCATAAAAATTAATAGCACTGACTTCGTATAGGGTCAGTTTTTCAGAAATAGGCTGTTTTTGCACCTGTTTCCGTTCCCCTTCCGGAAATCTATGATTGTCAGCAAATAGTTCCAATTGAATTGTTCTAGTTACCAGCTTTTGTCTGATTTCAGTAGGGTTATGTAGATATCTTCTTGTTAGAATAGTTTATAATCTCTTGGATATTTGATAATCTCTTTAAACTCTCTGATGGCTCTACCATTTCATCACTGAGCATTTGACAGGTCAGAATCAATCAATTTCGGTTTATCTCTCTATTTCATTTCCAGGAGCTAGTTATTAAAGTTCACCTTTTTTGTTCATGGTTAACTAAAGACTTATTGGTATGAAGTTACATGAGCTGTTAACAATATTTTTTTTGAAGTAGTTGTTAAATTTAATCTATATGTCATTGATATGTACAAAACGGTAAACAATATGCAAATGATATAACACTGCTGAGTGACGGTCAAAAAATTTGCAAATGCAAAGAGAGTTTGGAAAATAACATCCTTAAATTATTGAACTATTTTGATCAACAATTCGAAAATCAATCAGAATAAAACTCGATTTTTTCGTTTTTGGGATTAGTTTAAAGAAAAAAAATCAAGAAACTGTTCAAGTTGGTGATCAAATTATAAACGAGGTCATTAAAGTTAAATATTTAGGCAAATTATTAACAACCAACTATTACACCAAAAACAGGTTAAAAGCATTTTTAAAAAAAATGACAGAGGGTATCAAAACCATCTACACAACAGCAAATTGTGCCATCAAATTTAAAATCAATGCTCAATAATTGTCTAGTACTCAATCATTTACAATATTCGGCTGTGATTTTCAGTACGATATCAGAAAATCTAATCATTACGCTAGAAAAACAACTCAGCTGGGCCATTAAAGCCTGCTATGGTGTGTCCAAATTTCAATCTTCGGCAAATTTAAAACTCTGAGCTTAAATTTTTTTTTTTTCATTTTTTGGTTGATTAGATCATTATTATACATTCACCATTTTCTAAAAAAAGCAAAACCCTGCTTTTCTGCTTATTAAAAGTGGGCTCGATTTACCAAAAGCAAAACTTTAATTGCATGAGAGAACAAATAAATTTGTTCACAACGTTTTCTGCAAATGCAAAAAAAGGTTTTTTTAGAAAAGGTAGTTTATTGCATATTGATCATCAATTAATTGAGCAACTATTCGCAAATGTTATGTATTCTACATAAAAAAAAAATAATTTTTTTAAACCAATTTAAGAAGGACCCAAGACAAGTATCGTACGGAAAACTATCATGTAAAACATTTAAGATCTTTTAAATTTGTCTTTGTGCAATAATAGTAGCTATTGTCTTTGTAAAAACAAATGTTTATTTTCTACACTGCCTGTAAACTTTAAATAATATTTGTTAATTAATATCAAGTTTCAGGAAATTCAGTGATTTTTTTTAGCTTGATATACCAATTCTGAAGTTCTTTCTATGAAAAAAAGGTGTCATGCTCGCCAGACAGAGAACCACAGCAAAGTTTTGATGCATTTGAAGTATGAAGCTAATGAATATTAGATTTCTAGTTACAATAGAAATATGTTTGATGATATCAATTTTTCTAAAATTTTCGAAGAATTGTTTGATTTTTCGTCAGGTACTGTACAGTACTAATACAAATTATCCGGACAAAACGCATTAAAAAAATCTGAAACGCGTTTTTCTCAAATTTGGTTGACTTTAGACATAAAATGATGACAAAACTTGCTTAGAATTTCATCAGAAGTAATTTGGCGCAATTTATTTGGCAAAATTCGGGCCCAAAATTTAACCCCTAGCCGAACATTATAAGTTTTTCGAAGTCAATCAAAAACTACGCCGAAACTAGTGGACCTATTGCTGATAAAACTAAACCAAAGTGAGCCTCTTATATAGCCAAACAAAGTTTAAGAAAGATGTAATCTCTAAACATTTGAGCAAAACGTTTTAAATTTTTTTTCCAATAAAAATGGTATTTATATAGTAAACATGACTTTATTGGCTATCAAGCGAAAATAAATATATCTATACTAATTTTTAGAGATTGTACCCTTTTAAAACTTTTTTGGCTGTATAAGAGGCTCCTTTCAGTGTAGTTTCAGCAATTGATCCGATAGTTTTTTGTGTAAATTTTGATTGATCAAAAACCCAAAAATGGTCGATTTTGGTTTGCCAAACAAAGACATTTGTTTCGTTTGTTTCGACCACTGACTGAGAGTGAAATTTATAACAGTTTTCAGCGCAAAATTAGGTGCCTCAGACACGTCAAAGTCGAGTAAGATATGGTACATGGTCGGAAAACAACGTTTTTAAAGTAAGTATGCATACATAATACGGGAGACTCCTAAAAATTAATTACATCTTAAAGAAGAACTTTACGCAATATACAGGAGGAAGAGTTTTTCTCGATTTTCATGGTAAATTAGGTTTAGGTGTATTGATTTTCAATGGCGGCTTGAAAATTTGGAAAGCTTAGAACTGAAAATTTGCGGCTTCAAGATTGGATAGCTTAGAACTTTTTTCTCTGTTTGACTAGTTTCAATTCGATATTATCGTTTGCCTCATTCATCATTGAATATGGATGACCAAAATTGAAACCACATAAACAAAACCAGGTTCATAGTAGAAAAAATGTCAAATTTTGTCTCATTTTTTGGTTTGAATGTATAAAGGTGTACAATTACCCTACATCATTAAGATTCTCTAGGGAACAATTTTTCAGAAGGGTTCGAGCGTTAAACTTTGTCATTTGCCGTTTCCTCGAAACATTGAACGCCCAAACAAAAATCGCAGAAAAGAAGATCGATTGATTGCGTTCTATCTTCTTATATATTAAATTTTAGGGGCTATCGAGAGCAACATTTAGAAAGGCTTAGATCAGAATGTCTAAAAATCATTCAGAGCAACGATCGAATAATTCAAAGTCTGAAATATTCTACAATTTTTTATGAAAAAAGTCTGAAACTCTCTAAACAAAATGAACTCAATTCAAGTAGAACGCTAGACAGCACTTGACGAAAATTTGGCGAAACAAATCAACTAAAAACAGAACCTCCATGCTTAGAAAAAACATTTTTTTCGCGAAATGACTTGTGCCATGAAATAGGTTGAAGTGTTTCGAATTTTAATCGTTTGAAAAATTTGCCTAGAAAAAACCGAGTTTGTCTATGAATCAACTTGGAATATTGCAAAGTTTCATTGCTTGAATAGCTTGCTTGTAACTATTTAAGTTTTTCGCAAACCGATCAAGTCTATAAAATAACTTGAATTATTTCATAGCTCTATTGCTTGCTTTGAAACGCGAACTTTTCACCTATTGAAGCTCTTTGAAACAACTTGAATTATTTCAAAGCTTCATAGCTTGAGTTGCTTGCTTGGAATTTTTTTCCCAAAGCGATTTCATAGCTTGAGTAGCTTGCTAAGAAAATTTTAGTTTTTCACGAACCGATTCGGCCTATGAATTTAATTGTTATAGTTCATAGCCTGCTTAGAACTACTTCAATTTTTCGCAAACGAATTAATTCTATGTTATAACTTTAAATATCCCAAAGTTTCCTTACATGAATAGCTTGCGTAGGAAAACTAAATTTTGCAAACTGATTCTCTGTATAAAATACTTGAATAGCTTGCTTAAGCAAAACTTGATATTTTCGCGGAGCGATTTGCTCTATGAAATAACATAACTTTTTTGAAATTTCATTGCCTGTTTGACTTCAATAGAAAAATTGATTTTTTCGCCGTCCGATTTTCTTCATGAAATAATTCACATGAAGTATCTCAAAGTTCCGTAGCTTGATTAAGTTGCCGAACATTTTTTGCGGTTCGATTTGATTTTGAAAACAACCTCAAATACTTTCTATTTTTCATCGTTTGATCGGCTTAAACCGAAAATGTTAACTTTCGGTATCCGATTTGTTTTGTTTCAAAATTTCATAGCTTGCATTAAAAATTGCTGAAAAAACTTGATTTTTGCGGACCGATTTGCTTTTTGCTTCAACAAGTTCAGTTTTTCATCGCTTGATTGGTTTAAACCGAAAACTTCTAATTTCGCTATCCGATTTGTTTTGTTTCAAAGTTTCATAGCTTCCTTCAAAAAAAAATTTTCGCCGAACCAATTCAGTCTATAAAATAACTTGAAATATTTCAAAGTTCATGGCTTGAATAACTTGCTGAGGAAACTAAAATGTTCACTAACCAATTCAGTCTGGAGTAAGCGAATTCATGTCAATCGCTCCACGAAGTAATTTCAAATTTCATCATGTGGATGGCAAAACGAATCGCTGAAAAACGAATCGCTTCATTTCAAAATTTTAACGAATAGCTTGCTTAAAAAAACACTTATGTTTCCCGAACCGATTTGGTCTTTAAAATAATTTGAAATCTTTCAAAGTTTCATGTTTTAAATAGCTTGCGGAGGAAACTTAAAACTGTTCCCGAACCGATCCGTCTAAAATCACTTAAAATTTGAAACGCCTTTATAGCTTTCAATGTTTTAAAGACTTGCTCAAGAAAAACTTGTTTTCGTGCGGAGAGATTCGATCTATGAAATAACCAGAAATGTTTCGAAGATTTTCGCTGAGTAGCTTAAATAGAAAAGTTCGGTTGCTCTGCGAACCAATTCTCGTTATCAAATAACTTGAATAGCTTGCTGAGAAAACTTTTAACTTTTGGCGATTCGACAAAAAGGTTCAAAGTTTCTTAGCATCAAAAGCTTGCTTAAAAAACTCAGATTTCGCACGGACGGATTCTCTGTCTGAAGTTTCATTTCTTGATTTGCCGACTTTTTCTATGAATTAACTTAAAGTATCTCCTTGCTTGAATAGCTTGCACACAAAAACTAACATTTCGCCATACGGTTCGCTCCATGAGATAGCTTTTGTGCTTGCGATAAGCAAGCGTTATCAAACTGGAATATAGACTTTTATTCCGGTTGATAACTAGCTTATCAAAATCAGTTGAATCAATTCTTTTCGCGTCTCTTATCTTCTCTTCTTACCTTCTTGCTTGCTTGGAATTTTTTTTCTCAAACCGATTTCATAGCTTGAGTAGCTTGCTAAGAAAATTTTAGTTTTTCACGAACCGATTCGGCCTATGAATTTACTTGTTATAGTTCATAGCCTGCTTAGAACTACTTCAATTTTTCGCAAACGAATTAATTCTATGTTATAACATTAAATATCCCAAAGCTTCCTTACATGAATAGCTTGCGTAGGAAAACTAAATTTTGCAAACTGATTCTCTGTATGAAATACTTGAATAGCTTGCTTAAGCAAAATTTGATATTTTCGCGGAGCGATTTGCTCTATGAAATAACATAACTTTTTTGAAATTTCATTGCCTGTTTGACTTCAATAGAAAAATTGATTTTTTCGCCGTCCGATTTTCTTCATGAAATAGCTCACATGAAGTATCTCAAAGTTCCGTAGCTTGATTAAGTTGCCTAACAAAATTTTAACGAATAGCTTGCTTAAAAAAACACTTATTTTTCCCGAACTGATTTGGTCTTCAAAATAATTCGAAATCTTTCAAAGTTTCATGTTTTAAATAGCTTGCGGAGGAAACTTAAAACTGTTCCCGAACCGATCCGTCTAAAATCACTTAAAATTTGAAACGCCTTTATAGCTTTCAATGTTTTAAAGACTTGCTCAAGAAAAACTTGTTTTCGTGCGGAGAGATTCGATCTATGAAATAACCAGAAATGTTTCGAAGATTTTCGCTGAGTAGCTTAAATACAAAAGTTCGGTTGCTCTGCGAACCAATTCTCGTTATCAAATAACTTGAATAGCTTGCTGAGAAAACTTTTAACTTTTGGCGATTCGACAAAAAGGTTCAAAGTTTCTTAGCATCAAAAGCTTGCTTAAAAAACTCAGATTTCGCACGGACGGATTCTCTCTCTGAAGTTTCATTTCTTGATTTGCCTACTTTTTCTATGAATTAACTTAAAGTATCTCCTTGCTTGAATAGCTTGCACACAAAAACTAACATTTCACCATACGGTTCGCTCCATGAGATAGCTTTTGTGCTTGCGATAAGCAAGCGTTATCAAACTGGAATAAAGACTTTTATTCCGGTTGATAACTAGCTTATCAAAATCAGTTGAATCAATTCTTTTCGCGTCTCTTCTTATCTTCTCTTCTTACCTTCTTGCTTGCTTGGAATTTTTTTCTCAAACCGATTTCATAGCTTGAGTAGCTTGCTAAGAAAATTTTAGTTTTTCACGAACCAATTCGGCCTATGAATTTACTTGTTATAGTTCATAGCCTGCTTAGAACTACTTCAGTTTTTCGCAAACGAATTAATTCTATGTTATAACATTAAATATCCCAAAGTTTCCTTACATGAATAGCTTGCGTAGGAAAACTAAATTTTGCGAACTGATTCTCTGTATGAAATACTTGAATAGCTTGCTTAAGCAAAATTTGATATTTTCGCGGAGCGATTTGCTCTATGAAATAACATAACTTTTTTGAAATTTCATTGCCTGTTTGACTTCAATAGAAAAATTGATTTTTTCGCCGTCCGATTTTCTTCATGAAATAACTCACATGAAGTATCTCAAAGTTCCGTAGCTTGATTAAGTTGCCTAACAAAATTTTAACGAATAGCTTGCTTAAAAAAACACTTATGTTTCCCGAACCGATTTGGTCTTTAAAATAATTTGAAATCTTTCAAAGTTTCATGTTTTAAATAGCTTGCGGAGGAAACTTAAAACTGTTCCCGAACCGATCCGTCTAAAATCACTTAAAATTTGAAACGCCTTTATAGCTTTCAATGTTTTAAAGACTTGCTCAAGAAAAACTTGTTTTCGTGCGGAGAGATTCGATCTATGAAATAACCAGAAATGTTTCGAAGATTTTCGCTGAGTAGCTTAAATAGAAAAGTTCGGTTGCTCTGCGAACCAATTCTCGTTATCAAATAACTTGAATAGCTTGCTGAGAAAACTTTTAACTTTTGGCGATTCGACAAAAAGGTTCAAAGTTTCTTAGCATCAAAAGCTTGCTTAAAAAACTCAGATTTCGCACGGACGGATTCTCTCTCTGAAGTTTCATTTCTTGATTTGCCTACTTTTTCTATGAATTAACTTAAAGTATCTCCTTGCTTGAATAGCTTGCACACAAAAACTAACATTTCGCCATACGGTTCGCTCCATGAGATAGCTTTTGTCCTTGCGATAAGCAAGCGTTATCAAACTGGAATATAGACTTTTATTCCGGTTGATAACTAGCTTATCAAAATCAGTTGAATCAATTCTTTTCGCGTCTCTTATCTTCTCTTCTTACCTTCTTGCTTGCTTGGAATTTTTTTTCTCAAACCGATTTCATAGCTTGAGTAGCTTGCTAAGAAAATTTTAGTTTTTCACGAACCGATTCGGCCTATGAATTTACTTGTTATAGTTCATAGCCTGCTTAGAACTACTTCAATTTTTCGCAAACGAATTAATTCTATGTTATAACATTAAATATCCCAAAGCTTCCTTACATGAATAGCTTGCGTAGGAAAACTAAATTTTGCAAACTGATTCTCTGTATGAAATACTTGAATAGCTTGCTTAAGCAAAATTTGATATTTTCGCGGAGCGATTTGCTCTATGAAATAACATAACTTTTTTGAAATTTCATTGCCTGTTTGACTTCAATAGAAAAATTGATTTTTTCGCCGTCCGATTTTCTTCATGAAATAACTCACATGAAGTATCTCAAAGTTCCGTAGCTTGATTAAGTTGCCTAACAAAATTTTAACGAATAGCTTGCTTAAAAAAACACTTATGTTTCCCGAACTGATTTGGTCTTTAAAATAATTTGAAATCTTTCAAAGTTTCATGTTTTAAATAGCTTGCGGAGGAAACTTAAAACTGTTCCCGAACCGATCCGTCTAAAATCACTTAAAATTTGAAACGCCTTTATAGCTTTCAATGTTTTAAAGACTTGCTCAAGAAAAACTTGTTTTCGTGCGGAGAGATTCGATCTATGAAATAACCAGAAATGTTTCGAAGATTTTCGCTGAGTAGCTTAAATAGAAAAGTTCGGTTGCTCTGCGAACCAATTCTCGTTATCAAATAACTTGAATAGCTTGCTGAGAAAACTTTTAACTTTTGGCGATTCGACAAAAAGGTTCAAAGTTTCTTAGCATCAAAAGCTTGCTTAAAAAACTCAGATTTCGCACGGACGGATTCTCTCTCTGAAGTTTCATTTCTTGATTTGCCTACTTTTTCTATGAATTAACTTAAAGTATCTCCTTGCTTGAATAGCTTGCACACAAAAACTAACATTTCACCATACGGTTCGCTCCATGAGATAGCTTTTGTGCTTGCGATAAGCAAGCGTTATCAAACTGGAATAAAGACTTTTATTCCGGTTGATAACTAGCTTATCAAAATCAGTTGAATCAATTCTTTTCGCGTCTCTTCTTATCTTCTCTTCTTACCTTCTTGCTTGCTTGGAATTTTTTTCTCAAACCGATTTCATAGCTTGAGTAGCTTGCTAAGAAAATTTTAGTTTTTCACGAACCAATTCGGCCTATGAATTTACTTGTTATAGTTCATAGCCTGCTTAGAACTACTTCAGTTTTTCGCAAACGAATTAATTCTATGTTATAACATTAAATATCCCAAAGTTTCCTTACATGAATAGCTTGCGTAGGAAAACTAAATTTTGCGAACTGATTCTCTGTATGAAATACTTGAATAGCTTGCTTAAGCAAAATTTGATATTTTCGCGGAGCGATTTGCTCTATGAAATAACATAACTTTTTTGAAATTTCATTGCCTGTTTGACTTCAATAGAAAAATTGATTTTTTCGCCGTCCGATTTTCTTCATGAAATAACTCACATGAAGTATCTCAAAGTTCCGTAGCTTGATTAAGTTGCCTAACAAAATTTTAACGAATAGCTTGCTTAAAAAAAACACTTATGTTTCCCGAACCGATTTGGTCTTTAAAATAATTTGAAATCTTTCCAAGTTTCATGTTTTAAATAGCTTGCGGAGGAAACTTAAAACTGTTCCCGAACCGATCCGTCTAAAATCACTTAAAATTTGAAACGCCTTTATATCTTTCAATGTTTTAAAGACTTGCTCAAGAAAAACTTGTTTTCGTGCGGAGAGATTCGATCTATGAAATAACCAGAAATGTTTCGAAGATTTTCGCTGAGTAGCTTAAATAGAAAAGTTCGGTTGCTCTGCGAACCAATTCTCGTTATCAAATAACTTGAATAGCTTGCTGAGAAAACTTTTAACTTTTGGCGATTCGACAAAAAGGTTCAAAGTTTCTTAGCATCAAAAGCTTGCTTAAAAAACTCAGATTTCGCACGGACGGATTCTCTCTCTGAAGTTTCATTTCTTGATTTGCCTACTTTTTCTATGAATTAACTTAAAGTATCTCCTTGCTTGAATAGCTTGCACACAAAAACTAACATTTCACCATACGGTTCGCTCCATGAGATAGCTTTTGTGCTTGCGATAAGCAAGCGTTATCAAACTGGAATAAAGACTTTTATTCCGGTTGATAACTAGCTTATCAAAATCAGTTGAATCAATTCTTTTCGCGTCTCTTCTTATCTTCTCTTCTTACCTTCTTGCTTGCTTGGATTTTTTTTTCCCAAACCGATTTCATAGCTTGAGTAGCTTGCTAAGAAAATTTTAGTTTTTCACGAACCGATTCGGCCTATGAATTTACTTGTTATAGTTCATAGCCTGCTTAGAACTACTTCAATTTTTCGCAAACGAATTAATTCTATGTTATAACTTTAAATATCCCAAAGTTTCCTTACATGAATAGCTTGCGTAGGAAAACTAAATTTTGCAAACTGATTCTCTATATGAAATACTTGAATAGCTTGCTTAAGCAAAACTTGTTATTTTCGCGGAGCGATTTGCTCTATGAAATAACATAACTTTTTTGAAATTTCATTGCCTGTTTGACTTCAATAGAAAAATTGATTTTTTCGCCGTCCGATTTTCTTCATGAAATAACTCACATGAAGTATCTCAAAGTTCCGTAGCTTGATTAAGTTGCCTAACAAAATTTTAACGAATAGCTTGCTTAAAAAACACTTATGTTTCCCGAACCGATTTGGTCTTTAAAATAATATGAAATCTTTCATAGTTTCATGTTTTAAATAGCTTGCGGAGGAAACTTAAAATTGTTCCCGAACCGATCCGTCTAAAATCACTTAAAATTTGAAACGCTTTTATAGCTTTCAATGTTTTAAAGACTTGCTCAAGAAAAACTTGTTTTCGTGCGGAGAGATTCGATCTATGAAATAACCAGAAATGTTTCGAAGATTTTCGCTGAGTAGCTTAAATAGAAAAGTTCGGTTGCTCTGCGAACCAATTCTCGTTATCAAATAACTTGAATAGCTTGCTGAGAAAACTTTTAACTTCTGGCGATTCGACAAAAAGGTTCAAAGTTTCTTAGCATCAAAAGCTTGCTTAAAAAATTCAGATTTCGCACGGACGGATTCTCTCTCTGAAGTTTCATTTCTTGATTTGCCTACTTTTTCTATGAATTAACTTAAAGTATCTCCTTGCTTGAATAGCTTGCACACAAAAACTAACATTTCGCCATACGGTTTGCTCCATGAGATAGCTTTTGTGCTTGCGATAAGCAAGCGTTATCAAACTGGAATATAAATTTTTATTCCGGTTGATAACTAGCTTATCAAAATCAGTTGAATCAATTCTTTTCGCGTCTCTTCTTATCTTCTCTTAACATGTTCCAGATTGCTGCCCATTGGCCTGGAGAAAAAGCAGCTGTCTTTGTACTCTAAGGTCTGGGGTTCGATTCGTGGCCCGATCTTGTTTTTTTTCAGTATCAAGGAAATTAAAAACGGTCGGCTTAGTTGCCACATCACTGATTTTTTTTTTGCTGTAAACAACTTTCATTTTAGTTGCGATTGCAATTTTTTTTCGCCTAACCAAATCAGTCTATAAAATTTCATGGTTTGAGTGCAATTTTTTTTCGCCGAACCAAATCAGTCTATAAAATTTCATGGCTTGAATAACTTCATCAAAGTTCATGGCTTGAATAACTTGCTGAGAAAACTCTAAGTTCTCATAGCTGGAAAAGCATGCCAAGAAAAATTTAACTTTTTCGTCATCCTATTTGCTTCGTAATTTAACTTAAATTTTCTCATGGGGTCGTAGTTTGAACAGCTTGCCTAGAAAAACTTAAAACTTTTGCGAACCGAATCAATCAATGGAATTTAATTTTTTCAAACCGGTTTACGTGATCCCTATTGGTTCCTTTTTGCAGAAGATTGCCTCGGGAAATCAGACTATTATAAATTACGTCTATTATATTTCAAATTAGCCTGAAATTGACAGAGATGTCTCTCTATCACTCTAGCACTCTAGCATATAGATTTATACAATGTTTACACTTGCGGTCAGTGTTTGATGATCTTCAATTCCAGAATTTTTTCTCGTAAACAACGACTAGTTCATAGGGTTACTTCTTCCTTGCTGGAGGTTCTCAATGTGATTATCATTTATCCACTTCGTAAAAGACTATATTTATTAACAAGGGTCGGATCATAGGCAGAAATATAGTTCACTTAAATTAAGTAGCGGCGGATTTAAAGGGGGTGGACACCTCTCCCCTCAGGGACTCGACCTCAACATCAACCAAAGGGTCCCCCCTTTGATATTTATTATTTTATGACATCCATTTTCGGTCGACCAACTAATTTTGAACGTACTAATTTTGAACGGGAACGCACGCCAAAAAAACGCAGATTTTCTTGGTATTTTGTTTTGTTCGTTGATTTTTTTCTTAGGAAATAATGTCCTTTTGGCGATGCTACTCATTTATCCTCATCGAGGAACTATAATTGGCTGGATTCGGCTAGCTTACATTTTAAACCGCCTTTTTTCAGCTAATATTTTTTTCTTTTTTCTAAATGAGATCATTTTTTCGTTCAACCGTTTGTGTAATTTTACGAGCATGTGTGGATTGTTCAAAATCAAAGTAGCAATAATTTGGCTGAGTTTTTATTTTTTCATTATTTTCTTCAATTTGAAGAAAAAAAATTTCGTTTATCTCTTTGTTTTCGTTATTATTAATCATTTGGCTACAATGAATGTTGTTAATTGAAAATCCCACACCACCCACATCCGGATTCTTTTTCTAATTAAACTGTGGTCGGAACCTTACCTGCTACATGCGCAGAGACCGACTTTTTTGTCATTAGATCATTTTCTTGCTATATTCTTAATTCCTAACAATATATTGCAAAAGTGTTTTTTGTTAAACAATTTAGTATTGTTTCTTATTTATCTATTTGTTTTCCTTTTTCTTTCCAGTTTTTTTAATTTTTGCCGTAAGGCGCAGATGATTTTGTTTCAATTTATTTTTATAATTGATTTTTTTTGCGTTTCAAGGGCTTTATGTTCGTGTGCTTGATCAACTAATTATAATTGACTCCTTCGCCTGGATTGATTTTTATCAATGCGCCTCTATGAGTGAAGTGTTATAGAAAATGAGTCGGATATCAAATTGAAACCTGTTTTTATTAAGATTTGTTGAAATTGTTCTCATTATTAGCAAAAGTTGAATGTATAATTTTTTTGCCATGATCAGAATTTTTTAAACTCTGACATGTTTCTGTATCGGATGTGGTGTGAAGAACAGCGTCGCGTCTCCTTTGTAAAAATTATATAGTTCGTGGCGGCTAAACAGCTTTTAATCATGCACTGAAAGGTTACTACATACAGGTTGTTTCTATGTTTTTATGCTGACAAGAAGGCTCATGGCACAATTTTTCGATCAAATGTGTGGTACGTTGTAGTCAAATTTTTTTATTAGTCCTCTTGTCGTCACTGAATCAAACGCAATGCTTATGAGTGTTTTCGATTATGACCTGCCTAATTATAATTTTCAGTTCTTTAAACATATTCATTGGATCGATGTAGCCTCGTTTTCGCTTTCAAATGTTTTTTTTTTCAGGTTGTAAATAATGACCGAGCACGAGGGATCTGTTGCGCATGCTCAGCCCAAAATGGATTTGTTGGAACTTTTGAAGGAAATGTTGAACCACGACTCAGGTAGCTGTACATTCCAGTTGTTTCACATTGAAGGGAGAAGATGTTTGTTCTGTGAAGTTTGCGAACATGAGTTAGTCAAATGGAAGGACCAACATGTATGTGTTTATTAATGGCTGTTAAATAATCGACTGTTGTTTTTGGCATCTGCTCTGATTTTCTTTAGTTTTTTTAGAAGGGAATATTTACTGTCAAGATTGGGGACATGAGAGGTAACAGGAATCAACCGGTGCACAACGCTCATTTTGAAGTAAGTAAATCAAGATTTAAATCCTCAGTGGTCTATACAATATTGTGTTATGCATTTCTCCTTTTCGTAGCGGAAAGCTTTGTTCGTTTCAGCTGTACAGAGAGAATGTTGTTGCTAGAGACAGAGATTGTCTAAGTGTCCGAGACGCAAGAGTAAGTACGAATTTATATTGCAAAATAGGAAATTTTCATCTACTCTGGATTAAATTGGGGTGATAAGTTTTCCATACATTAACTTAAATGTTTCAAGAATGCTTTGTGTTGAGACCTGGATTTCCCTATGTAAATTGCCTATCACAACCATGAACAGTATTTGAGACAATTAAATAAGAATTGTAACCCTGTTCGAGGCCATAAGAAATCCCAGATCAGCCTTGGTAATTCGGATTCTAATGTTTAAATATTTTGTCTTCTGGTCTCATTTTCGTGCTTATTTGTGGCTTATCAATCGATTTTTCTGAAATGTCGGAGAAATTAACTATTTAACCATATTGTGAAATATGAGTTTCCGCCAAGGTGTATGCATAAAAAAATCTATTTTATCTATCTATTATGTTTTACTCGAGCGTTGCGTAGTGTGGTAGTACGATGCATTTTTTTTCCAGGTTAAGTCGCAAATAAAAGTTTTTTTTGGTGGCATTTTTGAATCAATAGACTGCCTTAGCAGTATAATAACACTTGCAAGAGCAAGTGTCTTTTAATCGGGGACTTAATTTTTTTCCCATAAACAACTTTTCTTTCAAATATGCAGTTTTTTTCAAGTGCTGTTATTTTCAATAGCTGCTGCAGTTACTTTTAAGTGACTGCATCAGTAGAAAGTTCAAATAAACTACCTCTTAGTTCATCGTAGTTGGTGGATAGTTTTTTTTTTCAAATATCTTATTGAAAAAAGTTCTTTTTTTTCGATTCATGATGTTTGTCCTAATTTGCATCGGCTCATTTTCCGTTTTTTTTCAGATTGCATTTTTTAAATTTGTATTCTTAACAGCAGAATTTCCAAAGAGTGTTTTTTTAATTCGAAACAGTTAATACTATAAGAAATGTTTTGTAATTTAAAAAACTTTGGTTTTAAATAGTTTTTGTTCATTTTTTTCTCAATTTTCTTCTTTCAAACCTTTTTGGAATACGTTATATGGGCTTAGTCATCTTGAATTGCTCTGTTTCCGAGGCTAAATTTCTGTTTGATAAATTTTTATTTCACTATTCTCAAAAATATTAGGTTTTTCCAAAAACTACTTATAGGATTTCCTAAAATGTGGTTCCAATGAACAGACCGCGCACTCAATGTGTACTTGCATATATGACTAGTCTCTTTTTTTTTCCTCAACCCATTTTTTGGATTTTCTCAAAAACGACCAAACCAAATCTCAGATTTTGGGTTCATTGGCGAGAAACGGTTGTGGGGAGCTCCGCTGCATTAGCGGCTAAGGCCAATTGTTTTTACACAAAAAGTTATCTTCCTCAGAAAAGCCATATTTTTGATTTTGTGGCTTTTTTGAAAGTTTTCTCAAAAATTAACTTTTTAAATCTGGGATTATGTGTTCAATCAAAAGAACGAGTTGTGGGAAGCTCCCGTGCATGATTGGTTAGGCTCCATTTTCTTCACACAAAAAAAGGAATGGCCACAGGAAAAGTCAAGTATTTTTAAACCGTTTTTGAACGTTTTTGACACTCCCAAATGTGCGGTTTTATGATGAAATGGAGAGAACGAGGTGTGAGAAACTCGCCTGTTTAAGCAGCTACGCTAAATTTATGCACCTAGGCAAAGTCAAATATATTTTATTTTTTATATCGTTGTTTGAAACTTTTTGATTGCTTTTCGAAAACTAATCTTACAAATCTGGGCTGAATCGAAATAACAAATTGTGAGCAGTTCCTCTGCCTAAATCGCGACGCTCAATTTTGACAAGAAGTTATGACCTGCGGAAAACCCTTATTTTGGAGATTTGTTGACAGTGTTTTGAATTTTTTTCCACTTTTGTTGAAAACTGTCGTGCCAAATCTGATATCAAGGGTTTAATCGAAACAACTGGTTGCTTAAGAACAAGTTATGGCCTTCAAAATAATTTAAATGTTGAACTTTGACCTTTTTTAAGAAATTTTTCTAGTTTTTTGTTATTTACCCTGCCACTTCTTAGCTAAGTGTTCAGTCGAGGAACTCGGTGTTGGGAATCTTCTCTGCTTAAGCGGCCACGAACTTGTTCTGCAATTGAAAGAATATGGCTTTCGTAAAGTCAAGTTTTGGAAATTTTGACCGTATTTTTTAAACGTTTTGACATTTCTTTAAAACTATCCTATCAATTTTGCGATGGAGGGTTCAATCGAAAGAACCGGTTGCGAGAGTTTTTTCTGTAGATGCAGTGGTTTTTAAATTTTTGTAAGACAAAAGTTATGTCCTTTGAACAAACCAACTTCTCAAGCAATTTCGCTCTTCTCATTTACTTAAGCTGAGAAACAATTGAGGTTTTGGGTGAAGCGCAGTTTTTGAAATTATTCATTTCATCCCGCATCAGTACAACAAACAAAAAATAAAACAAGTAACTGTAGCTTTAGCTGGGGCCCTTTATTTTTTCTTATGATTTTGTGTATTTCAGGAGTGATTAGTCGTAAAAACTTCGAATTTCAGAAGCTTATAAGGGAAAATTTTTATGACAACAGTTTCTGTTTCAGCTTTACGGGGTTCGATCCAATTTTTACCGCTCGGTAAATTTTTCTCAACGTTTTTGAAGGCTTTTTTTAAAATGAATATGGTCCGAGACAAAGGTTTGAAACTTCAAATTTTTTCAAATAATTTTTACAATTGTTGCGAAGCTCCAATTCGCCTCTGCATTTTAAGTTTCAGTTAATTTCTCTTGTTAAAATGACGTCAAACTCTACTTTTGAACAGCAAAAGTGTAAGGGTCACGAAAAAGGTGATCGACTTTAATTTCGATCTTATTTCAATTTCCGGACTGCCCAGCGGAATAAAAATTGTACCTATTGATTTTGTTTTCTCAAATTGCGTTAATTTTATCAAAAAAGTGTCAATCATAAATTTTTCTTGAAAATCAAAGAGCTTTATGACCATTGATTTGTTACTTGAAAGTCGAAAGTTGAAGTGTTTTTACTCTCTTCGTACTGTAGGTTGGCCATGTTTTAAAATTAAGCGTTTCCTACTGTGCTCAAACCATTCTCAAAATGTTATTCAAGTTTTGTTCGGATAATTTAAACCAGGTCTGTAATTTTTTCATTTATTTAATTAAATAGGTTATAGAAAAATTTCATGCCATGTTGTTTTGAAAGTTTCTTCTGAAAAGCTCAATCAAAAAAGTTAACTTAGGAGGAGCGGTCATTTGTTAAATTTGCTGAACAAGTTCGATTATACCAAAGCTAGTTTACTTTATTGATATTCGAAACTTGATGTGGTTTGACTCTTTTCAACTTGTCTGTTGGCCATGTTTAAGAATTACGCATTTCCTATTGTGCTCAAACCATTCTAAAATAATTACACAAGTTTTGTCGGGATAATTTAAACCATCACTGTAATTTTTTTCGGTGCATTCGTTTAAATAGGTTATAGGAAAAAGTCAAGCAAATGCTTCAGAAAAGCTCACTCAGGTGGAAAGGTCATATATTAAATGAAACGAAAGTAAAAAGAAATCGTATTTACTTTGTAATTTTTATAAAAGTAGCAAATCATAATTTTTGATAAATGCAGAAAGAATCCATTCAATTTTTTGGGGTTCGAGTAGCGGCAGGACTTGTTTTTTTTTTCAGTATGAATAAGATTTTTATCTAATTGTTAATTGAATTGTCGGTCTTTCGTTTGTCTGCTTATGTTTTGTCAGCTTAATAGCCACATCGAGTATTTTTTGTGCTGTCGGCAATTTTCATCGTAGATGCAAGTGTTTTTGGCTTACTCCTGTTATTTGTAAAATTAATACTTCTTCGTTGTATTGTTTCCTCTTTCTTTTCACATAAAAGTTTTTGTCTGTCTAAATGGTTTCGGCGTATTTTTTATTGGCTTAGTTACCTTATTTTGTGTCGCTTCAAAAGCAAAAAATTATTGAAATTTTATAAGGTAGTATCTGTTGCAAGATTTCGAAATTCTAAAACTCAGTTGCTCAAAAATTTTTTATGACAACAATTTTTTCGGACATTTGTTGTTTTGGGATCATTTGGCGTCTACCAATTTGTTTTCGGCTTAATTGCCGCTTACTAAATACTAGATTGTTGTTTGTTTCTGTTGGCTGTTTGTTTCTGTTGGCTGTGAGTTTCGACTTTTTTCTGAAATTATTTCCATTTTGCCCCAATTTTTTGTCGGTATGTTATTTTTGTTTAGTTTTTTTTGGCTATCTCGCAATCCTGCGCTTGCGTTTTACCGCAAGTGATGCGAAGCTCTTTTTCGCCTCCTTATAACATGTGCTTGGACATATGCTAAGTAATAAGTTGACACTGTTGATGCTTTTTTAATACATCAATTGAACTGGAAAAAGTTATTTGTTCCATATAACAATTTAAAGATTATAATCCCTTTTCAGAAATTTTCCAAATCAATATACTTAAGAGATTTTTAAATGCATAATTTATAAGCATTTTGTTTACACAAGCAAAGTTTGTGTTTTAGTATGATCGCCCCTTTTTTCCAACCTAAATCGCAAATATTGTTGCGACGCAAATGTTGTTGCGACGTAAATATTGTTGCGAGAAAATCCGCTCAATTTGGAAGGGTTCATTTTGATCAATAACCAGCTATTAATTACAGCCAATGCAGAGGATATTAACACATACTAGTATATTCTAGTATGTTACAAATAGCACTTAAGCTTCAAGGTATCATGGATCAGTAGCGTATAGGTAGGGAAGGAGACCCGCAACAAAATAAGAGGGTTCAAACTAGGATGTTTCAGTAGATTTCATATATCAGCAATTTTCACTTTCAATAATCTGTTTGAAGCATTGGAGGTTCGTTAAACGCTAGATTTATTTAAAAATGTTCCAAATTTGATGTTTTTTCGGTTTAATTTGATTGTTGGAAAGTATAATTCTATTGCAACTGTAACACGTTTTGAAATAGTTATTCTTTTTTTTTGCATTTTTTGGAGTCGAACGTAGTCGTGACGTTTTTTTCAGGAAAAAGTCTAAAAGTTTGTTGACGCTCAATTTAGATTTTTTGGTTTGCCTTGTAATTTTTCTTGAGATCCGTTCATCTCCTTTGTTCAAAAAATTAAAGCCCGCTATCGACAGCAAACAGTAAAGGTCACGAAAAACTGAATCGACTTCTAATTGTGAAAGTGGATTTCAAATTTCTCAGCGGAATGAAAATTTTGCCTCTTGATCCAGTTTTCTCGAATTAAAATAATTTTTATCAAATTAGTGTAAATTATAAATTTTTCTTGAAAGCAATAATCTTCTAGGTCAATAATCTTTTTACGTTTGAAATTCGAAAGTTAAAGACTTTTCAAAAAACAAATCATTTTTTTGCGTTCATTAACTTTTTTCCAGCTGTCTTTCGGCTATGTTTCTAGAAAAAGTAACCGGAAATTTAGACAAACAATTCAAATTCCGATTGCGAAGTTTAGTTTAATACTGCGAAGCAACATTTTTTGCCAACCTAAGTTGATTTGGTAGCATTAGGTCAATCTTGTGATTTTTGGTATAGGTCCAACCATCTGTTGCGGCTTTATTGGTGGCTTGTGTTTTTTTCCTCAAAGCGACCGTTGTGTTATTTTTCTTCCAGGCGACCGGGGTGAGGACGTGAGACTCCTAATGTACAGGTTGGAGTAATAAATTTGGGAAAATGAAATAGTTTTTTTTATTTGGTGGTTCTTTTGCTGCATAGCATTTGCAATTTAATAGCTGCTTTATTAGTAGCTAGTTTTAGTAAATTTTCAACGATCATGGCTTAGATCAGGTCGGAGTTTTGATGCCTGCTCATAGTACGAGTTTTATTTTATAAGATTTTTTACCTTTTGATTTTTTCTTATTTTATTTCGTTTTTGCCTTTTTGGAGCAACTTTTTGCTATTGTCTCGCTTGTGTTGCTGAAATGCAGCTTCAGTTTTTGCTTTTTCTTAATTCAATTTAGTCAAATCCTTCTGTGCTTCCTTACACAGCAACAGTATATCCTTGTTGTTATTTCAGACGGAATCATGAGCGGTTGAAATAATAAGCTTTTTAGGATTTCGTTTCATTATATGATCGTACCACTATGAAATTTTTTTGAACAAGATCATACATTTCGAGCCCTATCAAAAAATGAACTGAATTTCCGCTGCGCTTTTTTGTTGTTGTATGGTTGTTTTTGTAACAGCTGAGTATAGTGTTAACGCGTTCTCTTTGAAATCGTCAGATTGTGAAATTGATCCCATACCATGGCAATGACCTTGTAAGAGAACGGTCTCTCTCTCCTGACCTCTAACTTCAGGTCTACCACAGTCTGAACGACTTCAGCTGCAATAGTGGTACTTCGTGAAAGTTCTAGACCTTAAGTTCCAAAAAAATGAGCTGCACTAATAATAAATAACTCAACCTGGATTGTGGGGAATGGTATAAAGTGACTATGCTAAGGCAGGCTAGATAGCAGAAACCACAATTTGAAGGGAGTGGTGGCGAAGTTATTTCTCTCCGCCACTCATTCGAAAGGTCGCATGTTCGAGGCTCACCATAATCCGGGCTCGTTGCTTTCGGGTGAGTCAACATTACCCAGCCCAGAAGAATAACCAAAAAAATGCTCGTAGTTTTTGAAACAGGGGCACAACAGCGGTTCTCCTTAATGAGCTGAACAGCTCGTATTTTAGTCCTTTCCATTGTGGATAAATAGTCTTTTTAAAGAAAACGTAATTGAATGAAAAAGGTACAACAGCTTTTAGTCAGTTATAGCTCTGGTATCAATGTTTTCCTCAGCAATAATACTTAGTTGTAATGCGTTCTTACTTGATTAGGATCGCATGAAGGCAAATCTTCGCAATTGTTGCAACCCACCGAAAGATAAACGAGGAAAAGCAGCAGAGCCTCGTTTGATTTTTATCAATAAAACGAACGACGAGAACACTTATCAGTTTGTTGGGAGGACTCCTTTACAAAACTTTCCGGAAAGGGAAGGTGCCTCGCTGCATAATTTTAACGTAAATTTGGGTAACTCGAATATGGGTATGATGTTTCCAGATCATGCCCATACTTCGTATGATGCCAGTTTGGCTCAAGAACAAGCTTCAAACGATTACGCATCTAACTTTGAAATAACTGAGAATGAGAGTTTTGTTACACATACAAATTATAACCAGGAACATCAACCTTTTCAACATCCTAATCGTCCTCATGGTCAACCGCAGCCAATGTTAATGTATGATAACTTCAATGAAGAAGGCTATGCAGTAATGCCAGTGATCCAGTCAAATGTCGTTCCTGTGGCTACGCAGAATAGTGTGAATTATTTGGAGAACAGCAGCACTCTTGTAGAGACTGCATCAGATGAATCCATGGGAGATCAAAGTTCAACTGGAGAATTCAATGCGACGATGACAGGCGACTTTTCCAGTATTGGAAACGAATTACTGAGGACTTCATCCGAAGATTTAGCAAATTTGCTTGAAAATATCGACGAAAGGACTCTATTCCATTTTGAGAACGAGGATCAGTCGCTATCAGTTGGGACTGTAAACACTGAAGCATCAATAGAGGCTACCCCTAGTTCAACGATTGGTTTTCCACCGTCACAATCTGCAACAGCTCCAGCTCCCCGAGCAAATTATCAAAAGTTTTCACATTTTGTTACCGATATGGAAGAGGCAGGCCGATTGGATTTAAGAAGGGGTTTGTCTGAAATAATCCGAGGGTCGGGTGATATTTTGGGGAAAATAAAAAGAAAATCAGTACATGACAGCATTAAAGATATGACCATTCGTGTGTTTGCGCGGCTGACTGAAGATCAAGCTATGAAGGAGTATGTTATAAATAATGTTTTTGAAAAAAGTCACCCTGGAGGGTTCCGACTTCTGAGGAAAGCGGAAGCTTTAGAACATGTAGAAATGTATCAAGATGTACAACGCTTTGGACCAACACAAGGTGACAGATACTTAAATTGCCACTGTTTTCTACCCTTTCTGTTCAAATTTTCGTTACCATGTAAAATTATTTCCCTTTTCTCTTTCGTGTGTTAAACTGGCCTAAAATACGTATTAAAATAACTCTTGCTCTTGACGATACAGTTTTGTCGCTGTATCTTGAATTTGTTCCGCAAATCAGAGCTTGGACCGACTTATATATGTTGCTGTTCCGACTTTCGTAATGAAAGTAACGGAATATTTGCGCTCGGGGTGGGTTTTTTTGTTCAGACAAATTTCGACTTTTTAACTAGCCATTTTTGACGGAACTTTTTATATTTTTCAAAAGGTATTGTGGTCCTGAGCTAAGATCATTTTTTGTAAAGTTATGGGGGTTTAAAGATTGCCATTTTGCCATTAAATCCGTCCTAGAAATCGTTCCAAATTGGTTGAAGGAAGCTTATTTGCCATAATTTATTTGTTACTAGGAGCGAAATCTATCACTTGTACTTTCTATGGCGTGTGGGGGGATGATTTTCAAAAAAAATCTCAAATTTTAATTTTCTTTTTTTTTTCATTTTATTTTTCTACATTTATTTTTATTGTGCATGTTTTTTTTTTGCTCCATAGACCTTAAAAGGCAGTCAGAACGTTCAGGGCTTTGCCCTGATACGAGCAGTCTTGTTTCCAATAACCGTTCCAAAATGATCAGATTTCAGTCTTAAATCTGCCAAAGTTAACTAAATTTTTAATACGTTACAAAGCGTTTTTTTATTCAACTCTGATAATTATTCTCTTTTCTGAATACTTTTTTAGAGATCTAGAAAAAATGAAAGTTTTTTTTTTTAATTTTTCAAAAGTATTAGATGGTTGTATTTGATATATTTCTTTTTTTTTGTCTTAATTTAACTCGGAATGTTATTTCAACTA
The DNA here is from genome assembly GCF_963678635.1 of Symsagittifera roscoffensis. Classification (NCBI taxonomy): domain Eukaryota; kingdom Metazoa; phylum Xenacoelomorpha; order Acoela; family Convolutidae; genus Symsagittifera; species Symsagittifera roscoffensis. Next base: position 62,076,553 of record NC_087065.1, on the reverse strand, counting down.
GCACAGGAGGAGAGCTCGCTTCACTCGTAAAATTTTAAGCCTGTTTTGAACAGTTGTCAGAGTGATTTTATGGCACCAAGACGGATTTGGCGCGTGAACCATTGAAATAAAAATATAGTGTACGAAGAAGATAGTGTTCATTTTGAACAAGCGGGAAACGCACGAGTTATCTGTGCGGCAAAGAACACACAGGGTTTTCGGAACGGAAGGGAACACACCGGGAACGGCGAGGACCCAAAACCCCCCGGAATACCAACAGAGTGGCGAAGACCCAGCCAGTCAGAGCACCTCTTACAACAACATTGTGGCCAGAACCTCCCCCAGGTTCGAGTGTGTCGGGTTTTTTGTCGCTGACTCGGGACTAGCCCATCTGGGTCAGCTAATAACGAGGGCCGGAGACGTTGAGAAGAATCCGGGACCCACGCTGTGCGGAGAATGCAGGAAGAAAGTAACAAGCAACAGCGTGAAATGCACATGGTGCGAACAATGGATACACCAAGGATGTAGCGGTCTATCCCGGCAAGAGATCCAACAGCTAGCTAAAGCCAACCGATATGCATTTGAGTGCACCAAATGCAGTTCCGCTCTGTCGAACCCTAACAGAGAGTTTCCCGAGGTTGAAACGAGGGGAGAAAAACCCTGCGAAAACCCCGCGCAGGAGCCAAAGGAAGCAAACGGAACAGACACAAGGGAACAAGCTCCCTGGCCCCACCTCGACCAGGAGTCAGCAGAGGGTGAACCGAGGGGAACAAATACCTGCGACAACCCCGCGCAGGGCCCAACACTGACAAACGAGCTCCCGCAAAGAGAGGAACCGAAGAGTCCCTGCCTCCATCCCGGACAGGAGCCTGAAGAAGAAGAAACCAGGGGCATAGACAGTTGCGAAAACCCCGCGCAACATCTTCTGCGGCAAAAAGACTCGGACAAAGGGAAGAAAACAAGGAGAGGAAAAATGAGACGCCCCACTGAAGAACACCGGGAAGCTCGCAGACAGAAGAGAAGACAAAGAAGATTACCCACTCCCCCCGAGGGACAGCCGAGTATTACGGTAACTGCATGGAACCTACAAGGGTTATCAGTCCACGAAAGAAACAGAAACCGACTGAAGAGAGTAATTACGTATGCACAAGGCAAAAGATGGGAAATAATCTTAATATCAGAGCTTCGATCAAAATCGAAAGGAGTGATATGGATAGGTGAAGATAGTGAACAAACAGCTGTTATACACTCCCAACGTAGCGGTATAGTTCTCAGTGGCGAGGCCCTCAAGTCCTGGATCAGCGAAGGCCAAAAGAAAAGTTTCTCGGAGCGCACTACCGCCATAGAGGTACATGGTATGAAAATTATATCAGTTTACCAACCACTTTGGAGTAACGGGGTCGAAGGAATAGAAGAATATAGACACTGCCTAGAAAATGAAGTAGCCCGAACCCCCAAGACCAAGGTATTAATAATTGGAGGGGACCATAATGCTCACATTGGAAGGGAGAGAGCCAGTGAAACAAATGGAAGGTATGGTCTAACCACGCCAACAACCGAAGCAGGAGGAGACCTCCTCGATTGGTGTGTAGCGCACGATCTCCAATGGATAAACTCTTTCTCTAACCTTAGGAAAAGGGGAACTTGGTTTAACCACAGCCACCGCAGATGGTATGAGCTGGACGGATTTATAATGAGGCGAGGAGAAAGGCACAGGCATGCAAAAAGGATACAAATTACCGAAGAGCTAACGCTATCGGACCACAAGCCGGTATCCCTCCACCTAAAAATCCCAAAGAGGTCCAGACCAACAAGAGTAGCACGGAAACCAGCAATAAACTGGGAGAAATTGAGTACTGAGCAGACAGCTCTAAAATTCCAAAAGGAGACCGAGACAAAGGAGGTGGACGAGGATAGCTCATGGAGCGAAATAGCGACAGCGCTAACGCAAGCTGCATTAAAGGTATGTGGAAAGAGAACCAGGCAGATAGCGAATCCGTGGACGATCGGCCACGAAGATGAGCTGTCACAGCTCCATAATTCCATAGCTTCGGCCGTGAGGGATAGAAACGAATCCTTAGAGCAAGACCGTCCACTCCAAGATATACTGCGTAATAGGGACAACCTTAGGAAAGCAAGGGCTAAAATGAAGGGGAAGCTGAAAGAACTAGAACGTGAATGGTGGGATAAAATCCTAGACGAATGCCAACAGGCCAACATCAAAGGAGATATGGGCACCATGTACCGAACACTACGCCAATTAGGCGGCAGAGATAGGAAACCGGATACTGGCACAACACTCACAACTGATGAATTCAAAGCCCACTTCGAAGGAGTATCGAAAAACCGATATGAAATCAGCCCTCAGCTTCTAATGGATACTGTTGCACGTATGGGGGATCACAGAGCGGAAAAGAAGTATATCGAAGAAAATAACCTGCTAAATGAGACCCCATCGGATAAGGAAATACAGGACTGCATCAGTGAAATAAGGGAGTCCGCGCCCGGAAAAGACAATGTCCGCATAAAGTACATCAAATTGGCCAGCCCACATATTAAATCAGCAATAGTGGCCATGGTTAAAAAGATGTTCTTATTCCGCGCCCCGACATGGGACGAAATCCTAAAAAACGGACAAATAGTACCCCTACATAAGAAGGGCGGAAAAAATGATATAAACAACTATAGAGGAGTCTGCCTATTGGCCATGGGCAGCAGGATCCTGGCAAGAATTCTGTCCAAAAGACTAAGAAAGTGGACAGAACGCCTAAATCTTCTAGATGACAATCAAAGCGGCTTCAGGACCGGAAGGTCGACTGCGGATGCAACACAAATCCTGGTCAGAATAACAGAAGACGCAGACGATCTAAAGAAGAGGCGAGCAATCTGGAACCTGCCTCAAATTGAACATACTCACCCCGAAGCAAGGCTTTTGGTCCTACGTAAAGCGTATCCCAGAGTGAACAAACCAGCTCTTTGGGAAATCCTGCGAAACTACGGGATGAAAGGACCCTTCCTAGAATCCCTAGCAGATTTACACGAGGCAACCAGTTACCAAGTGAAAGGGAAGGAAGGAGATAGCGAGGAATGGATCCCAGAACGGGGTCTCAGGGAGGGTTGCTCGACATCGCCATGTCTATTCAATATCTATCACCAAGTGGTAATGCGCATAGCGGAGAATGAACGGAAAAAGATATCAGACGCGAAACATGGACAGACGGGCATAAAATGGCGATGGATACCAGGCAGCAATATACCGGATATAAACAAGATCGAAAAGTCAAACAGCGAGACGCAAACTGTTAACATAACCATATCCTTGTTCGCAGATGATACCACTATCATCGGCGAGCAAAGAGAGCTGGAAGAGGGCGTTAACATTATCAAAGAAGTCATGGAGAAATTTGAGGAAAAGAACAACACAGACAAAGAAGAAAAGGCTTTATTTGGATCAGAAGAAGCAGAAGAAATACGCATGTTGGGTTGTTGGCTAGGTCCAAAAAAAGACCTAATGAATAGAAAAAAGCGAGCTGGATACCTATGGGCAAAATGCCGCTCGCAACTTCTGAAAAGTAAACTTCCCAGAAAGAAACAAGCACAAGTGGTGCAAGCATGTGTCGAAAGTGGGCTCCTATTCGATTGCGCTACTCGGCCGTGGTATAACCAAGAGATCAATAATATTCAGTCGTGGATAGATAAAAGGTATAGATATCTCTGGAGTAATAAAAAGGGTCCACCGCTGAAACAAATGCATTATGAGGGGGTTAATATGCAGGACATCCGGAACATGTACGACATAAGATCATTGAGATGGAAGATCGAGAAACGTACATTAGAGCGGATAGGCCACATATTAAGAATGAGCAACGCAAGGACGGTTAAAATGGCGGTGTTAGGGTGGCTGGGCAGCCTCGAGGAAATCCAGAAGCGACCAGGTTACAAACGGAAAACCATTTTCTACTGGAGGAAGTTGCTCAAGGAGGCCGGAATCAACTGGACCGAAGCCCCTAAATTTGCCTTAGACCGAAAAGAATGGAAAAGAAGAATCAAGATACGCATGGACCACTTGGAGAAATGGGAGTACCAACAAGGGAATCGCCATGATGGGGAAGAAAAGTTAGAGAAGAGGAATTTCGATCTCCCCCCGACGAACTTACAGTGTGACATATGTGAAAAGGTTTGAAAATCGGTAGGGGGACTAAAGATTCACATAAAGAGAATGCACACCGAAGCCTCGCACTCTTTCACGTGCAGTCGTTGCCAGAAAACATGGAAGACAGAAGGTCCATACAAAAATCACGTCAAAGTCTGTAACCCTCAAGAAGCTGAAAAACCCAGAAAATACATAGCAAAGAAGAAGGAATGTAGCAAATGCAACGAGCCGAACGCCTAGAAGAAGAAGAAGAAGAAGAAGAATGTGTTCATTTTGATTAATAACCAGCTATTAAGTACAGCCAATGCTAAGCATTTTAGCACAGACTATTATATTACAAATAGCACTTTCGTTTTAAGGTATCATGGATCTGTAGTGTAGAGGTAGGAAAGGAGACCCGCAACAAAATAAGAGGGTTCGAACCTGGACAGGGTCGGATGTTTTTAATGAACTTTTTCATATACTAGTTAAAATGCGTCCGCTCTTTAAATTGAGGCATGTTAGTTGGTAAATTTCTTTTTTTTTCTTCAAATTGACTGGTATTTCTAATGCATCATGATTGGCTTGCGTTACTTAGCAATTATGTAGACTCATAATTGGCGTGCTTAACTTAAGAAATTTTATAGAGTCAAAGGGTTACTCATTCAGTTTTTCCCCTGTAGCGTTATCGGTCATATTTTCGCTTGTGTATGCAAAAAATCACTTCGCCTCTGTATAATCTCACGAACTTCAGTCTAAGTCGCACAAAAAAACTTATATGCGAAACGTGCAATAATTGTGCTATGTGAACAAGTTTCAGTAGTAAAACTCACAGACGTTAGTTGACTTTTGACGCTCTCCTCTCCCAACTTTTACCCAGGTGGACTGTGTTGTCATCTTACGAACTCCTGTCTAAGTCGCAAATAAACGTGCTCAATGGGTGGCTCATTTGCAGCGTTATATCTGGTTTTGCTTTTGCTGCACTTACATTACATTTTGTATCTAGTTTTTTGGTGGCTCGTGTTTGAAGATTATCAATCTGACTTTGACTGGTAATCTTGATACCGGGGAATAATTCCGGTTCATTGCAGAGTTTTTACGAGTTCTACCTCCGTTTTCATTTTTTGACCCTTTTACAGCTACTTTTTGCCGTTTTCTAGCTTTTGTTTGCGCGCACTCAATTTTTGATTAGGTTGCAAGCTGCAAGCATTATCACATCAGAATAATACTCTCTTCGGAATTATAACTTGTTTAACAAAACACTTGATGGCTTGAGTTACAATCAATTGAAGTTTCTGGGCATCTCTGGCACTCTTTGTCTAAAATTAATGAATATGCATCGTAAGGTAAAGGAACGAGGTGCGAAACCAGTCTTCGGTTTTGTCAGCTTAGTTGCCAAATCACAGAATTTTTTGTGCCGTTCGCAATTTAAATGTACTTTGTAAGAGTAATGAGCACAGTGAAGACTCTTATATAGATCTTGATGACATTTTTTTTGTTTTTTTTTTCAGGAAAAATTTTCAAAATGTGCATTAAATTCTCTAATAACTAAAGATGTGCATGCATACATGTAAATGCATTTATAAATGCACTTAAGTATATATGCACTTTTGAGTTCAATTGAAGTTCATCTGCTGAAAGTGACGTAAATAGCACTCCAAATACGAACGTGGAAATGGCGCGAAAAAAAACCTGAACAATTTCTGGTTTCGAAAATGGAACTTAATTGTAAGATTTCCAGCAGAGTAAAAACTTTACCTGTTGATCCAGTTTTCTCAAATTGGGTTAATGTTATCAAAAAAGCGCCTGTCACAAATCGTTGTAGAAATTCAAAGAGCTTAAAGGGCATCAATTTGTTTCTTTGAAATTCGAATGTTGAGATTCTTTTTCAACTCAGTCTGTGTTTTTTTTAATGTTTACTTGCGTTCATTACTTTTTTCCAATCATCGATTGGCTATGTTTAAATGTTTTTGAATTCTTTAATTTACCTCTAATTTACAATTTTACAAGCCCTGATTTTGTTTTATTGCTTCTTTCGTTAGTTTTTTTTGTGTAAAAGTTTTTCGTTCTAAATGGTTTTCGCCTGTGTTTTATCCGCCTTGTGACACAATTTTGTGACGTTTGAAAAGAAACGTAAGTGAAAAAACTCGTTTAAAAAAAGCGTCAATGAAATTTTGTTAATTGATATTTGATACCTTTCATTGTGATTGTTTTAGTTAGTGAACAGTGAAGCACTGTCCAAAAAATTTACTGCTTTTTACACAAGCTTAGCTTGTGTTACAGTATGAGCTTTCTTTTTATTCCAAACTTAGTCGCAAATATTGTTGCGATGCAATTGTTACGACAAAATGTTTTCATTTGTGAAAGTATTCATTATTATCCAGCTATTAAGTACAGCCAATGCTAAGGATATTAACACAGATTATTATATTACAAATAGCACTTTAGCTTCAAGGTATCATGGTTCTGTTGCGTAGAGGTAGGGAAGAATACCAGCAGCAAAATAAGAGGCTTCCAACCTGGGCAGCGGCGGATGTTTTTAATGAACTTTTTCGTATACTAGTTAAAATGCGTCCTCTCTGTAAATTGAGGCATGTTAGTTGGTAAAGTTCTTTTCAAATTGACTGGTACTGCTACTACATCTTAATTGTCTTGTATCACTTAGCAATTATTTAGACTCATAACTGGCATGCATCACTTAAGAACTTTTGTAGACTCAAAGTGTAACTTTGACACAGAGGCGAAGGTGCAACTCAAAGTGCAACTTCGCCTCTGTGTCAAAAGTTTTCTGCCAATTTCAATTTCAGCAAGTTTCCTCTTTCAGTTTTCTATGAGGTTTCAACAACATCAGTTTCTAGAGTGGCCTTAGCTTGAAGTTAAAATGAAACAAATTTTAATCTTCCTATGGAAATGACCTGCAGAAGAATCTCCAGTTATGAAACATTGTTTGCTCTTCTTCTCGTGAATTAATTGACTTTTTGAAACTTTTCGACCCTGACTTGCATGCTACAGATTTTTCTTCTTTGTTTGTCCAACATTTTTTGTTTACATGTTCATTTTATTCTGAAAAGAATCAACTGAAGCAGCAAGCTTTATGCTTAGAAAAACTATTTTTTTTTTGGCAAACCGCTTTGCGCTATAAATTCACTTGAAATATTTCCAAGTTTCATAGCTGGATTATTTACTTGAAAACACTATTTTTTTTTGCCATCCGTTTCGCTTAATGAAAATACGGGAATTTTATTAAAGTTTCATAGCTGGAATAGCTTGCTTAAAAAACTTAACTTTTCGAAAACGATTCGCTTTATTGAAATAATATGAACATTTTCTATTTTCATAGCTCAAATAGCTTGCATAGGAATTTTTCACTTTCCGCAAAACGATTTTTTCTAGTCACAAACAACAACTTGCATTATTTCGAAGTTCATCGCTCGATTAGCTCGCTTAGAAAAACTAACTATTCGCAAAACGTTTTGGTCTAAGAAACAACTTCAATTATTTCGATTTTTTTTAGCTTCAATAACTTGCGTAAGAAAAACTTGAACTTTTTGCGAACTGATTCGCTCTATAGAACAACCTAAATATTTCAAAATTTCGTCGCTCGATCAGCTTGCTTAGAAACACAACTTTTTCTCAAAACTTTTTGGTCTAAAAACAGCTTGAATTTTTCAAATTTTCATTGCTGCAATAGGCTGCTGTCGTAAAATTTGAAATTTTGTGAACTGATTTGCTCTTTTGAACATGATGAGCTTAAATAGCTTGCATAGGAAAAAATAAATTTGTCGCAAAACGATTCGATCTAAAAAATCATCGCTTGAATGAAAACACTTTACGCCATCCGATGCACGCCATGAATTAATTTGAAGTTTTCACAGTTTCATAGCTTGAATTGCTTGCTCTAATCAAATTTGGTTTTTCGCGGATTGATTCGCTCTATAAAGTTTTGAAATTTTTTTTCAAAGTTTTCGCTTATTAACTTGCATAGGAAAACGGACTTTCTGCGGATCAGTTCGATCTAGGAAATAAGTTGAATCAATTCAAAGTTTCATCACTTGAATGGCTCCAATGGAAAAACATTTTTTTTGTCATCCGTTTTGCTTCATTTTGAATGTTCGTAGCTCGAATAGGTTGCTTAGAAAAACTTGAATTTCCGCGTATCGATTCGGTCTAAGAAATAAATTCAAATGTTCCAATATTTCTTCGGTTGAATGGCTCCAATAGAAAAATTCTTAAGTTTTCGCTATCCATTTGGGTCCTTAAATTAGCTTCATTTATTTCAAAGGTTCACAGCTTGAACAGCTTTCTTAAGAAAACTTGAATTTTTTTGTGAACTGTGTCGGTCTAAAAATACTTTGAAAAATTTCATAATTTCTTCGGTTGAATGGCTCGAATAGAAAAAAAGTGAAGCATTTCTTTTTTCAATTGCTTGAACAGCTTGCTTAGAAAAACTTCAGTTTTGTGCGAACTGCTTCGGTCTATGAAACAACTTGAAATATCTCAGTTTCATAGCTGGAATAGCTTGCTGAAAAACTTTCTTTTTCGCGAACCCATTCAGTCTATGAAATAAAGATTTCAAAGTTTCATCGCTGGAATAGCTTGCTTAAAAAACCTAAACTTTCGCAAACCGATTTACGAATTGGCTTAACTTGAAATTGTTCGATGATTTCTTGCTTGAATAGCTTGATCAGAACAACTACTATTTTTTTGCGAGCCGATTGATTAGTGGAGACGTGGACGTGCTTGCTAGTTATTACATAAGAAAGCTCTAGTATCGTCGATTTTAGAAGGCATTAATCCACAGTGAAAATAAGTCAGGTTTGTCGATAATGATGCGTGTGTTGAGTTTTAACCCTATAATGGAAACAATTATCGAAGGAAATGTGAGAGTCAGTGCCCTCTATCTTTTGCTTGTTGATCGAGTTTGAGACTATGTCTAGCACAGGATGATTATGCCACTGACTGGAAATTATATATTTTTTGGTTCAGCCGCTTTAGAGTAATAGAGTATCAAACGATTCCTCCCACAAACAACTAATAAAATTTGTTTTTTAAAACTTAGGTAATTAATTTTTGTACTATTTGATATAATTTTGTGATTACCCTAGATGATGGAATATTTGTGCTCGTGATGTTTTTTTCTCCAGACAATTTTCGGTTTTTAGCTAGCATTTTTTTTCCCTGAGCTCAAATTTTAAAAGATGTTTTACATGTGATTTTTTTTGCAAAGTAATGGGTAGCCTGTTGACCGCAAATTGTACATAAATTGTCGAGTTGAGGTCATTTGCAAATCCAAGAGTCTGGAAGGTTTCAGCAAGGTTGCTAACGAAAGAAGAAAACTCCATGGGTGAGTCCTTTTGATGTGTCGTCTGAACTTTGTAGTCGTCTGATGAGATTATTCACAATGATGTCAGGTCGTCCGAATCTTTTCTGAAGTTCCTGTAGGGCTTTTGCAAACATCGCTCTGTTGCAGGCAAAATCCAGCGATTGGTTAATTTGCTTTTCTTTTGGTCAAAGTCTGGAAGTGGGTCAGTTTTTCGGCATCAGAAATCGGTTGATTGTGCATTGTGGCCTGAAAAAGTCCAAATCACATGCTCCATTTCAATAGGTCACCGTCAAATTTTCCATTTGGATTTTTGGTAACTGGGAAGTCTGGCTAAACGTCGCTGCTGATTGAGTCTGTTGATGATGCTTTGCTGGTGAAGCATATATCGGTTGCGCTGCGTTTTGCGTCGTCAATGTGGTTGGGGTTTCGAAACTGTTCTGTGGATTGATTGCTGTCGTCTGAAATGAAGTCCTATCAGCTGGTTGATAGTGCTGTGTACAGCTGAGGGCTGTTGTAGATGCAGAGGTTGCGGCTGGTGCCAGAGTTGTTGCTGGAATGAAAACTGTTGATGTCGTCAAAGCTGTAGTTGATTCGGAAGATGTGGCTGCAGATGCCGGCGCGCTACTTGCTGAAGTGATCGTCAGGGTGGGATTGGGATTGGAAGGACTGGAATTTTGGTTGGTATGCTGGTCTGTTAACTCTTTTTGATGCTATACCTTAAATCTCCAAACCAGAGAGCGAGTAGAGAATGCAAACAAGTAATTTTTAAGAGGAATTCATGAGATTAGAAACAATTATCATAAATCGTACTCAGATAAATGTGTATAAGTTTCTCTGATTTCTAGAATGAATGGAGAATAAAATCACTTTACGTACAGAGGACGTAAATTTTGTGTACTACGTTAGAGTAGTATAAAATTTTGTATAAAGGACAAAATTACAAGCTTAAACCAGGTACCAAAAGAACCCGAACTTTCTTTATTTGCGATTGCAAAAAATCCTTCCTGGCTGGGGAGAAACATGTAAACTGTAGAGCAAAGAAGGTCGTTTGTACTGGGGTTGTTCCCTTAAGACGTCTTGTAATCTAAGAAGTGTTGACTACGGTGACATTTCAAATATCAGTTTTCTTTTTTTAAGTTGCGTTTCTATAAATAGTGTTTCAGTTTTCAAGTTTTTCTTTCTAAAAGTCGTTTTGTCCATTTCAGTAACTTGACTTCATTTGTCTTCAAATTGTTGTGTGCATGAAATGGGCAAAGTCTTTGCATGTCAGGATGCATAGCGGGCCTTGAAAGTCACGGTAAAGAGGTCGATTTGTAGCACTGCTCAAATCGGGCTAGCAAGGCTGGTCCAATGTGGCAGATATTTCCGGTTAAACTTCAAAAAAGATAGAGTTTGTGGGCCAAATGACCAGAGATTTATTCGGACTAATCATCCAAAGAGTTCAATTGTGTTATTTTCATAAAATCGATGTATTTTTTTGCTTAGTAATTGTTTTGACTATTTTTGAAGAAAATGACGGAATATTTGTGCTCGGGTGGGGTAGTCAGACAAATTTCGACTTTAGCATATTTTGATGGAATTTTTTATATCATTCGAAAGGTATTGGTGTCTTGATTTCAAATTGTGATTATCTTGATCATTTTTTGCGAAGTTATGGGGGTTTAAAGATTGCCAATTTGGTCAATTTGGGACAATTATCGAGCGATATTTCAATTTAATTTCTGGTTCTTCGCTAGGTTTAATCAATTATTTGTTTAGATAACATTTGGATTTTTTGGATGTGTCATATAGTGTTTTGCCATGGTGGATATGGCTTTGTTTCAACTTCGGTGAGCGGCACAATGAACAAAAACAGACATCTTTGTTTTTCTTCTCACATTTGATTTTTGTTTTTGACAAGTATTACAACTTTGTGATAATGCGGTGAAATTGGGCCAGGTGAACAAACTAAAATTGATGAACAGTACTGCTCTTCGTACTTTTGATCATAACATGACGCGTTTTGCCATATGCACACGTAAAATAGCTATGGAAATATGCACACGTAAAACAACTCTTTAAATCTAGTGTTTTTTTGTTTTAGTTGAAAACTGTTCACTGAAGGATGTGGATATTTGGACGACGGATCTAAAAAATCAAATGTGAGTAAAAATAGTTTCCTAGCCTATCAAACAAAACAAAAGGTGGGGAGGAAAACCGCAGCTTCTGTAATCGAACCCTCGTGAAAATTCTCGGAAATAGTTATAACAACACCATCACCACCACCAGAAATATAATTATAAGTTTTTTGTTGTCTTACTCATGTAATTAGTGCCCCTACCTGTTCGGTACATGTAAGATATGGGGATATGGCAAGTTCATCTGGTGGTATATCAATTAGCCAAAGTATAAACCAGCAACCATATAAAACAGCAGGAAAATGTAATAGTTATGTAACAATTGCAAAAGTCATGCAAACTATCGTTCAAATGCGTAAATTTTGGCTGGCTTATCTATTTTTGCCATAAATTTTTGGTGGTTTATGCTTCGGTTTTTTTGTGATTAATTGTGTTGGCGACGTTGGATCTGAAATTATCTGTATCTATCTAAATATCTATCTATACTTCTATACTATATTAGGCGCCGTTGGATCTTAAAACGGGTCTAGGGCACAAATGCGATTATTTAATTTAATATTTATCTGTTCTATCCATCTATCTGTCTATCTATCTATCTATCTATCTATCTATCTAATTCAAGTGACAGCTATCTCCCCATGCTTCAGCTTTTTTAAATCTTTAACGCTTTAACGAAGGCATTTTTGCACGTTTAAGCTATATCGTATGCTGCAATGCTTTGTATGTTACAATGCTTCATGTATCGTATGTAGCAATGCGGAGGGCAGGGTAGTGTAGTGTAATATAAAGGTTGTATTCATCCATCTATACTTTATGATGATGTACCTGGCGTTTTTCGTTGCAATGCTTAGGAATTTCCTAGCTTTGAAGTTAGTTACCAGGAAGTTTGAAGTTAGTTACCCTTGGTGGGGTGCTTGTTGATGTGAACAAGCTCAGGTCTTGTTGATCTGAACAAGCTACAAGTGCGGTCGCGGTTACGATGGTATGGTCGCGGCACCGAAGAGAAAATGACCATGCGCTAAAATCAACAGGCCATGTTTCTTTGCCAGGAAAAACACCAGCAGGAAGACCTAAAAAACGCTGGATCGATTGTGTTAAGCGAGACCTGAATACTTTACACGGACTGGCTTGATCGAATGGCAGAAAAAAATGTGTTATCCTCCATTTAATAACTTGACTGCTATTCGGAATACACTCATCTGAACCATTGCTCACGCGCTTTCCGAATGTCCAACCCCGCTGACAGGGAATGGACAAAAACCGCATTAAAAGTAGTAGTTTGATGGTGTGGATAATGATTGTCACCTAGTATGCAAAGTTGGCACACTATTATGAAAACTTAATTTTTTTGGTTACCGAGATATGCCGTTTTTTTTTTAAATATGTTTAGAAAAATTGAAAATCCGAACCCTTAAGTGTGGTTCTGTCAGGGTACTCTCAGGGGTTGCAATTTTTTCCTCCAAATATGGCTGCTGAAAGGTTTTTAGTTTTCGAGATATGACATTTTCATGGTTTTTTTTGAAGTTTTTTTTGGCGTAAAATCTTAAGTTTAAAACACTTGACGAAAATTGAGTTTCCGAATCCTATAATTGGTGTTGTAATGATACTCTCAATAGGTAACAAGTCTATTCTCTAAAAATGACTGCGCAGTGCCCCTATACTCCGAGATATGGTGTTTTTTTAATGACTTTTCAGAACCCAAAAACTTTCAGCCATCGAACGATCCATCCATTCATCTAGCAGTTCATCCAACCAGCCCTTCATTCAACCAGACATCCATCAAACCAGCCGTTCCTCCATATCTAGCCAGCCATCTATCCAGTCAGCCTTCTATCTAGCCATCGCACCAACCAGTCATCCACAGAGCCAACCATCCATCTATTCAGCCACTACTTAAGCAATCCATCACTCTAACCAGTAGTCCATTCAATCAGCCATCTATTCGTTCATGTACACCGCCATCCATGCATGCCGCTTCCCTTTGACTGTCTGGCCCCTCTCAATAATCTCATGTATCAATCCAACCAGCTATTTATGCATGCACTAAGCCACCTTATATCTCGTCATCGATTGATGAATCTAGCCAGCCATTCATTCATCTTGCTGTCTCTTCATCCAACCAGCAATCCATCCTGCCTTCCATCCATCCAGTCAACCAGTCTTCGATCTGTCATTTTAGACCTCCATCAATCCTGCTATCTATTTACCCATCCAACGATCCACCTATCTCAGCCAGCCATCAATCATCCGGCAGGCCATCCACAGATTCAGCCTGTTCTCTATCCAGCAGTTCATCGTCGATCTAGAAATCCATCCGTCTCGATACCTATCCTTCCCACATCCATCCATCTAGCCATTCATACATCCCATCAGGCATCCATGCAGCCGTCAATTGTCGATCTAGCAATCTCTCCAGTCAACGAAGCATATCTGCATCTAGCCACAAGTTCAGCCATCCATCCGTCAAGCTATCTATATATCCAACCATTCAGTCTTCGATCCAGCAATTACTCAAGCCATCCTTCCCTCCAACCATTCATTCAACTAGTAGTCTAGCGATGCATCTATATAGCCATCAATGTGTCCATCTAGCTATCCATCGTGCCTTGGGTCCACTCTTTCAATCATCCAGCCAACGATTCAAACATCCATTGAGCCATCCTTACAACCAGCTAAACATCCGTCCATCCAACTTACTTTTAGGATGTTTGTAACGCAATCGATCCTGCCTTCCATCCATCCAGTCAACCAGTCTTCGATCTGTCATTTTAGACCTCCATCAATCCTGCTATCTATTTACCCATCCAACGATCCACCTATCTCAGCCAGCCATCAATCATCCGGCAGGCCATCCACAGATTCAGCCTGTTCTCTATCCAGCAGTTCATCGTCGATCTAGAAATCCATCCGTCTCGATACCTATCCTTCCCACATCCATCCATCTAGCCATTCATACATCCCATCAGGCATCCATGCAGCCGTCAATTGTCGATCTAGCAATCTCTCCAGTCAACGAAGCATATCTCCATCTAGCCACAAGTTCAGCCATCCATCCGTCAAGCTATCCATATATCCAACCATTCAGTCTTCGATCCAGCAATTACTCAAGCCATCCTTCCCTCCAACCATTCATTCAACTAGTAGTCTAGCGATGCATCTATATAGCCATCCATGTGTCCATCTAGCTATCCATCGTGCCTTGGGTCCACTCTTTCAATCATCCAGCCAACGATTCAAACATCCATTGAGCCATCCTTACAACCAGCTAAACATCCGTCCATCCAACTTACTTTTAGGATGTTTGTAACGCAATCGATCCTGCCTTCCATCCATCCAGTCAACCAGTCTTCGATCTGTCATTTTAGACCTCCATCAATCCTGCTATCTATTTACCCATCCAACGATCCACCTATCTCAGCCAGCCATCAATCATCTGGCAGGCCATCTACAGATTCAGCCTGTTCTCTATCCAGCAGTTCATCGTCGATCTAGACATCCATCCGTCTCGATACTTATCCTTCCCACATCCATCCATCTAGCCATTCATACATCCCATCAGGCATCCATGCTGCCGTCAATTGTCGATCTAGCAATCTCTCCAGTCAACGAAGCATATCTCCATCTAGCCACCAGTTCAGCCATCCATCCGTCAAGCTATCCATATATCCAACCAGTCAGTCTTCGATCCAGCAATTACTCAAGCCATCCTTCCCTCTAACCATTCATTCAACTAGTAGTCTAGCGATGCATCTATATAGCCATCCATGTGTCCATCTAGCTATCCATCGTGCCTTGGATCCACTCTTTCAATCATCCAGCCAAAGATTCAAACATTCATTGAGCCATCCTTACAACCAGCTAAACATCCGTCCATCCAACTTACATTTAGGATGTTTGTAACGCTATCTCTGCTTGATTTGAGGCCAGTGTTTGTGATTAGTTAAGCCTCCGTGGCTGAGTGGTTAGTGCAGGAGTCTCTTAATTTCTAAGTCGCCGTTGGTCGCAGATTGAATCCCAGACCTAGCTGAAATTTTTTTAAAACTAATTTGAGGCTTATTTCTGCTATTTGTTTTTGCACTTTATAGAGCTGATTTTTGTCATGTTCTCGCTAGTGTTTGCAAAGCGCAGCTTCGACTGTGTGTTAATTCTTCAAATGAACTGAAAAAAGTTATTTTTTCAAGCAACAAAACAATCATAATAACTCGATGTCAGAAATTTTTTTAACTCGAAATGTATCTCGCAATTTGTTTGAAATGCATATTTCATACATACTGTGGATTTATGTTTGCCAGATTTTTACACGCAAAGTTAGTTTTGATGCCTTCAGTTCATTAGGTTCCAAATTATCATATACATTAAACGAATGACATAAACAATTTGCGATGTTTTAGCTGCCATAAGGCTCAATGTATAAGAGCAATCATTGAGCTCAACATTTAAGAAATATTACGTTTAAGAAGTTTTCAGTCAAAATCAATTCGACGCTTCAGATTTTTTGAACGTTCTCAAATAATAAATTACATCAATTTTGCATCAGGCGTAATGTTTAAGATGCTTTCGAGCGCTACGTTTTTTAAAAAAGTTTAGATCAGAAGGTCTAAGAATCATTCACAACGATCATCGAGTATTCTGAAGTTTGGAATATTCTAGAACTCTTTTTGAAAAAGTGCAATTCAAAAATCAAAATAAACTCGATTCATTTTAGAAACTATCAAAAAAAACTGCGTTAGCATATTCTTTTCAGTCGGAACCCAAGCAACTTAAAACAGCATCTCCAAGTTTAGAAAAACTGACTGGCGATTTGATTTGCGCTAAGAACTGACTTGAAATATTTTTAACCTTCATTGCCTCTAGCTTGCGTAGAAAAACTCAAAAATTTTTGGGAAGCGAATTGGTCTATGGAATAAATTGAGGTATTTGAACTTGAACAGCTTGCTTGGAAAATTTTAATTTTTCGCGAACCGATTCGTTCTGAAAAATTACATTTATCTTTTCAAAGTGTCATAGCTGGAATAGCTTGCTGAGAAAAAAATGATTTGCGCTATGAAGTAACGTGCAATTTTTCATTATTTTATCTTTTGAATAACTTGTTTCAAAAAACTTACTTTTTTCGCGAGTCGAATCATATCTAATTTGAAATATTTCGAAGCTTGAATAGCTTCCCTAGAAAAATTTTCAGTAAACCGACTTTTTTTAATTAACTCGAAGTGTTTCATAGCTTAGGTAAACTTTTCGAACTGATTCAGTCTTAACTTGAAATGATTCGTAACTTGATTTTCTTGCTTAAGAAAAATTTTTCGCAAACCGATTCGCGCTACGAATTAACTTGAAATATTTAGTTTCATAGCTTAAATAGCGTGAATAATGAAAATCATGTTTTTCAGAACGATTCGTTCCATAAAATAACTGAAAATTTTTTATAGTTTTAATTGCTTCAATAGCTTGCCTAGAAAAACTCAAACTTATGGCATTTGATTTGCTGGGTCACATTAGTTAAGTTATTTAATGTACCATAGTCACAATAGTTTGCCTAAAAAAAACTTAAATCGTTTCTTAGCCTAAAAAAAACAAACCAACTTAAATCGTTTCTTAGTTGCTTTGCTTGTTAAAGCTTGCATCGAAAAATTTCAGTTTTTTGCGCAATGGTTCTGTCTATGAATCAACTTTAAAACTATCATAGCCTAAACAAGTTTTGGTTGCGTAAAAATCTTTGCGATTCGCTCTATGAAATTAAAATGAAGTATTTAAACTTGCGAAACGAGTGTATTAGTACGAGCCCTCTTTTTTTTCCAACCGAAGTTGCAAATATTGGTGCCACTTTTGGAGCACCTTTACAGCTTTGTCATAGCTTGTGCTTTGACATTCGAATAGTAATAAGTTAACACAGTTGATTTATTTTTATTTCACCAAATGAACCGAAAAGAGTGATTTTTTTTCAAACAACAATTATGAAAACTCTATTTCAGAAATTTTCTAACTCAGTATATCTCGCAATGGTTTAAAATGCATAATTTATAGATAATGTGGCTATATGACGGCGATACCAATGCTGAATCGCATTGGCAATTTGTAAGCGTATGTAGCTGCTTTATTCCTGACTATTGTTTGTCGGTTGTTAAGCTTGAGTGGCTGAGGGGATAGTGCGTGAGACTCAAAATCTCTTGATTGCAGTAGGCCACAGATTCAAATCCTACACATAGCCGAGTTTTTTTCATCACTTGAATGGATTTAACTTTAATAGAAAAACTAAGCTTTTTGCTATCCGGTTTACTTCATGAAATAACTTGAAATAAACAAAGTTTTTTTGTAGCTTCAACAGATTGCCTGAACAGATTGCCTTCGTAACTTGAACAACTTGAGGAGAAAAACTTGGTTCGCTCTTTGAAATATCAATGTCAATGTTTCATCTCTTCAATAGAAAAGCTTCAATTTTTCGCCATCCGATTCCCTTCAAGAAACAACTTGAAATGTTTCAAAGCTAAGTCGTATGACTGGCGTGCATCGGAAAACTACAACTTTCCGCGAACCAATTCGATCTTTAAAATTTAAAGTTTTTCAAACCAATTTATTTGCTTTAACTAAAATTGTTCGAAGTTTCCCTGCTCGAATAGCTTGTTCGCAACAACAAATATTTTTGCGAGCCGTTTGAATATTGGAGACGAGCTTGCTAGTACATATTAAACGAATGACGGATAAATGTTTGCCATATTTTAGCTGACATAAGGTGCAATGTATAAGAGCGATCATTGAGCTCAACGTTAAAGATATATTTCTGAATGTAGAAATTTTCAGTCATAATGAAATCGACGCTTCAGATGTTTTGAACAATTTTAAGCTGGAATATTCTAGAAGTCTTTTTGAGGTAAGTCCGAAAATCTCGATGAACTTGATCCCAGACTAGACAGTACCTGCACACTTTTTTTGTTCAACTTTTTGCGTTTATAGATGCATTTCAGTCAGAAAAGATTCAACTAAAAACAGCAACTTCCATGCTTGGAAAAACCTATTTTTAGGAAACCGATTTACGTTATGAAACATTTCTAAGTTTTATTGCTGGATTAGCTTTTTTAAAAAACCTCAACTTTTTGCAAGCCGATTCTGTCCATGAAATAACTTGAAAAATTTCAAAGTGTCTTTGCGTGAATAGCTTGCCTACAATAACTAAAGTTTTTCCGAACTGCTTCAGTGTTTGAAATAACTTGAAATATTTCATAGGTTGAATAGCATAAAGAAAAACTCAGTTTTTTTGCGAATCGATTTCCTTTATAAAATAATTTGGAATGTTTCATAGTCGAATTGCTTGCTAAGGAAAAACTTTAAAAATTTTCTGCAACCGATTTAGTTAATGAAATAACAAGAATATTTCTGATTTTACTTGATAGAGCTGCTTTTTGGTCGTATTCTCGCAAACGTTTGCGATGCACAGCTTCGGCTCTGTGTTCAAAGTTTCATCAATCGAATATCTTTAAAAGTTTGCTAAGAAAAACTAGCTTCTCGCGAACATATTTGCTCTTTGAAATAATTATTTCAACGCTTCAATTGCTCTAACTTAATTAGAGAAACTAAGTTTTTTGCAATCGATTTACGTCATTCAATAACTTGAAATAATGCAAAGTCGTTTCGTAGCTTGAACAAATTGCCTAGGAAAAACTTGATTCGCTCTTTGAAATATATTGAAGTGTTTCATTGTTGAAATGTTTGAGTGTATTTCAATGTTCCATACCAAGAGTAGCTTGCTGAAAAAATTCTGCTTCGGAAAACTGATTTGTTCGTTCTACAAAATACCTTGTATTATTTCAAATTTTCATTGCTCATGCTGGAATAGGAAGCCTAAAAAAACTTAAAACATCGCGAACCGATTCAATTCATGAAATAATTTTCGTTGAAACGCTTAAACTTAAGGTATCCGTTTTGCTTAACGAAATAATTTAAATTATTTCAAATTGTTATTGCTCAATCAGCTTGCCTAGAAAACATGAATGGTTTCATGACATTATTCGTTCAATTAAAAAGCTCGGAAACTTTCAACGTTTATTTGCTTGAATGACTTGCATGGGAAAATTTCAATTTTTTTGCGATATCTGAAGTTTTAAAAAACCCATTTGGGTTACTAAGAAGTTCATAATTTGATTAGCTCACTTGGATTTCTTCGCAAAATCTGTCGTTCTTGGGAGCAACTTGAAATATGTCAACTTTCATAGCATCACAAGCTTGCGCAAGTAAAACTTGATTTTTTGCTTAAAAACCCTCATTTTTTCGCAAATCGTTTTGGCAAATTTTCGTAGCTTCAATAGCTTGCTTATGAAAAACTTGTTGCCAACTGATTTGCGAACTGATTCGCTCTATGAAACGACTTGAGTTTTTTCAAGGTTTCATAGTCTGAATAGCTGGCTCCACAAACTTTTTGTGGACCGAATTGCTCAATGGAATTACTTGAATTGTTTTAAATTTTCATCTCTTTATATTTTCATTGCTGCTTAAAACTTTAAATGGGTTCAAGGAAAGTTTAATTTTTTACCATCCGAATGGCTTTTTGAACTAACTTGAAATACTTCAAAAATAGCTTTGATTCAGTCCATAAAATAATTGAATTACTTCGAAGTTTTGTCGCTTGATTAGCTCGCTTAAAAAACCATCTTTTGCAAGTTTTTCAGTCTACAAAAACTTGAAATATTTCAATTTTCATATCTTTAATAGCTTGCTTAAATGAAAGGTTTTTTAAACTGAGACAACTTCATTTTATGAGACAACTTAAAATATTTTGAAGTTTTATCGCGCAATTAGCACACTTCGAAAAACCATGTTATCGCAAAACACTTTCGTCTAAAACACAAATTGAACTATTTTAAATTTTCATAGCTTCAATAGCTTGTTGAGTAAAAGTTAACCTTTCGCAAATTGATTTGCTCTATAAGACAACTTGAATTGATCCGAAAATTTTTATAATTTGAATATAAGATATATTTCAGTTTTTTATCGCTTTAATAGCTTCAATAGTAAATTCAATTTTTTTGCCATCCAAACGGCTTCTTGAAGTAGTTTGAAATATTTCAAAACTGGCTGCAATTCCGTACAATAACTTTAAAATTATTTTAAAGTTTTATAGCTTGATTAAATTGTTCAAAATAACTTTTCGTTAACCAACTCGGTCTCCGAAACAACTTAAAAAATTCGGGCCTGAACAGTTTCCGTGCTTCAAAAGCTTGCATCTAAAACTTCAGTTTTTTTGCAAACTAATTTAGTCTGGAGTAACTTAAAATGTTTTACAGTTTCATAGCTTGAATAGTTTGCTAAAAATTGATTTTTTTGCGGATCGAATTGCTATCAGAAATAACTTGTTTCAAAGTTTCATAGTTTAATTGTTTCAATTAGAAAAACTTAACTTTTTAGCTATTCGATGCCCTTCCTGAAATAATTTGAAAAATTTGGCTGTTTCATAGCTTGAATAGCATGCTCACGGAAACTTCATTTTTTTTGCGGTTTGATTTGCTCTGAAATAATTTAAAGTGTTTCAAAGATTTTCGCTAGTAATTTGCATTCAGAAACTTGACTTCTGCTAGCCAATTCGATCTAAAAAATAACTTCAAATATAATAAAGTTTCATCGCATGAGTGGCTCTAATAGGAAAACTTGAAGTTTTCGCTATCCGAGTTCCTTCATGAAATAAATAAAAATATTGCAAAATTCAGAGCATGATCAGTTAGCTCAGTAACAGATAAGTTTTTCGCGAACCGATTAAGTATGAAATAGCTAGAAATTTTTCAATGTTTCAAAGCTGGAAAAGAATAGCTTGGCTAAAAAACTTTATTTTTGCGGACTGGTTTGCTCTAAAAAAATCTGATTTGATAATTTGTTGCTTCAATGGAGAAACCTACATTTTTCGCTATTCCATTACCGTCATCAAGTAACTTCAAATATTGCAAAGTTTTATAGCTGGAATAGCATGCCTAGGAAAAAATTGTTTTTTGCGGAAAGATTCGCTCCATGAAATAACTCATCAAATGAAATAATTTTATAGCTCGACGAGCTTGCTTAGAAAAACTCCAGATCGCTTCATAAAATCTTCATGAAACTACTAATTTCTTGCGAGCTGATTGATTATTGGAGGCTGGCCTGCTAGTTATATGTCTATTTGTATTTGTTGCTACCTTTGCTGCATCGCATTGGCAATTTTTTTTTGCATAGGTAGCTGCTTTGTTTGTGATTGTTTGCCGGTTGTTAAGCGTTCGTGGCCGAGGGGGCAGGGATTGAGACTCCAATTTTTGAGGTCGCAGGCTTGAAACCGATACATAGCAAAGTTTAACTAATTCGAGGCTTATTTCTATTTTTCTTATTTCACTTTAAAAAGCTGCTTTTTTGTGTTCTTGCTAGTTTTTGCAAAGCGTAGCTTGCCCTCTGTGTTTACACTTGCGATTTTACTGCAATTGGATACTAGACTGTTTTTCCGTAAATAACTTCGTCCATATATTATTATATAATCTTAAATAATGTAAATAACTTCCTTGATTTTTAATCTTGCGATAAGCAAGGGTATTGCAATTGGGTATTATACTTTTCCCCGTAAATAACTTTGTTCACAGGACTCTCCTAGTTTCATCTCTAGGTTCAAAATTTTCGGTTTCAAGGAGGTAATGTTGGGTTTTAAATAAAACTGTCGGCCAATCATTTGTCTGCTATTCTTTTGTCGGCTTAGTTGCTACATCTTGAAATCGCTTTTTTGCTGTGTGCATTTTTCTTTAAGTTTGCTTTTGTGAATGATTTGCTTTATTCGGCCCAAATTATTGCGGCCTCTTTTTATTGGCTTAGTGATCTAATTTTGGGTCGTTCCAAGGAAAACACATCTTTTACGCTCCCTTGTGGACGTATTAAGTTGAATTTTTACCACTTGGTTAGATGAATTTTTTTTCTTAGCAGCCTCGTTTTGCGTCGATTCATGCACAAAAATGGTTTTTGTGTACCTGTGCGTGTTATGAGGGGAAGTGGGTCATGTAATTTTTTAATTAGTTATGAAAAAGTTTCTGCTCATGTTTTTTCGGCTTTATCGTCGCTTGGTTAAGTTTGTTTCGATGATGGTTTTGCATTCTTTTGTTTGGATATGTTTTTTGCATAACTCTCTTTCTTCATTCACTTTGTTATATCTAGTTGAATCGTAAGTGATGCGAAGCTCCAATTCGCCTCTGTTAAAATTTGCTTCAACAAAAATTTCACAAATGTCTGATTTTTGGGGGTTGGAGATTCGTTATAGTTTCTAGTCGGCCGATTATTCAGTTTGTATTGTGTTGATTCACCGTCTACCTAAGCCATTTTGTTTCTTTGTAGATTTGCTTAGGTTGGCGCGAAATTTCTCCTTGTCCAATCTCTCGAGAGAGCTTTCAACTTGTTGGATGTGTCGTCCTGTCCTGTCCGTCCGCCTTTACAGACAACTGAGAAATTATCTACGAAACAAAAAGTTATAGATAGTTTTCCAATTTTTTGTCTTAAACGTTTGAAATATAACCGGCATAGTAGTTAGATCAACGGAACTTGATATCAACTGGCAAAGCCGTTTCTTGGAATATAGCTGGCATTGCCTTCATTCCATAGAAGTTTCATTACAACAGGGTACAAGACATTTTCCCATAAAGAATTTAGTCACGGGTTTCAGCTTTCAGCATGCAGTATGTGCAGCATATTTTCGCTCTTTGGTCTATTAATCACACTGTGCATCTATATCTTATTATATGAATCGCACTGTGTTTTCCAATAAGTTTGCAGTTCAAAATTTCTAATGAAATTTCTTTGGTATTTTTTGCTTTTTTTTTATTTTCGTCGCTTTCGGTTCATTTTTTTGGTTTACTTTCCTCTATTTTACAAGTCAATTACATTGCTTAATTGAATGTTATTAATGAAGGTTAAAACGCTGAATATTTTTTCGACCTTCAAGTTAGTTTTCGACCAAATTTGTCGCCTTTGCTTCTGACAATTTTTTCAAAAATTTGATCGCTGTTTCCCTCAATTTTTATTTTATTCATTTTCAGGAGGGTTAATATAGATCATGGTTTTTTGGTCTTCTAAACTTACTGGGAGAAAAATTCAAGGTTTTTCATGTAAGAAAATTTTCTTTCTATTTTATTTTCAGTTTTCGGATTTATGGTTTCTGGTTACTGACAATGCGTGGAGTTAGTTTTAGTTTTATTTAGTTTACTTTGCTGTAGGTTTATGCAATTTCGTTTTTAATTGACTTAAGTTGTTGGAACAGCTTATTGTTGTTATAAACTTTTCATAATTTTCGATACAAAGATCATCAATTTTCAGAATGTTTTTTCGCAGTTTTGACACGACTGTTTTTCTGCGAAAAAATATGGGAAGTGTTGGACAATATTCGAGAGTGTGGTTAATTCCGGTCGAAGTGTTTGAAAAAAAAGTGTTTTTTTTGTGGCAATTGGTTCAATTTCGTTTTTCATTTCAATCTTAGTTTACAGCAAGCAACGGATGGGCCCTTTGTTATCCCCAAGTTTTCCTGTAAAACATGCAGGTTGTTTGGCAGAAGGATTGTAAGCAAAGTTTTTGAGTCCAATTAGGAGTTTTCAGATCAGTTGACCCAGTTTTTTATTATCGTTTTCATCTATTTGTTATGAGAAAGAAATGAATGGAGATTGTTTAGCCCGAATTCATCTTACGTTTTAGGTAATTGATTTCTATATAAAAAATAGACTCGAGAAGCAAACTTGATTGTGTGGTTTGCTTTTTATAAATGAATGGAGATTGAACCTTAGCAATACCTCAGCAATACCTTGTGCTACAGAATCCATTAGGTTTTTAATATTAGGGGCTGCTGATACACAGGTTTTACCACAATTTTTAGTATTTTTGAGTCTAGTGCTTAACTGATTGTCCCGTTGCAGGTATTAAATCGGAATCTATGAAGCTTTGAAAAATCTCAATCAGCCCTCTTAGCTCCTGAGTTGGATTGAAATTCTTCTTCTTGTCTGATAGACAGCGGTAAATTTCTTTTGTGGTTGGATTTTTTGACTAAATCAAGTCAAATTTTGCTTCAGTTTTGAGTGAAATTTTGAAAACCTTACCGCTGATTGTTGCGACGATTCCGGGTATTTGCGTTCCACAATCTTCATTTCTTTTTTTGGTAACAGATCTCGAAACCATATCGGTTATATTTCGTCGCCAGTGACATGTATATGTGTATATGGGGATCCTCGATTTTTCACCCACCGGGTTTGACATCCGAAGCCAAAAATCCTTACGTATCGATTATCCTTAACTAATACACCCGTATTCCGGTCGATTTTGCTTCCGTATCCCAAAAGCACTATTACATTTGTCCACAGCCAATTTTGCTATCCATTTTGTACAATAGAGGCAACGCTGCTGTTATCAGCGATATATGTGAAATTAAACTCTCCAATAAATTTTTAGATTCTATTTATAATGTTTTTTTTGAATGTCACTTTTCTTGAGATTAAAGATTTTGTTTTTCAATGTGTTCAAATTCGAGCTTTTGAGCTAGATCTCGTAGACCAATTCTTTTGTTCATGCGAGAGTAACATAGCACATCGAAAACCATTTTGCCGCAGCCGGTCCCACCTTGAGGAGGCGGATGACACTGGGACTCCTCCAGCCGTGATCGAAGTGGGATTCGTATGCAAGAGCTTCGTACGCAATAGCCTAAAATAGCACATCGAAAACCATTTTGCCGCAGCCGGTCCCACCTTGAGGAGGCGGATGACACTGGGACCCCTCCAGCCGTGATCCAAGCGGGATTCGTACGCAAGAGCTTCGTACGCAAGAGCCTAACATAGCACATCGAAAACCATTTTGCCGCAGCCGGTCCCACCTTGAGGAGGCGGATGACACTGGGACCCCTCCAGCCGTTATTGAAGCGGGATTCGTACGCAAGAGCTTCGTACGCAAGAGCCTAACATAGCACATCGAAAACCATTTTGCCGCAGCCGATCCCACCTTGAGGAGGCGGATGACACTGGGACCCCTCCAGCCGTGATCGAAGCGGGATTCGTACGCAAGAGCTTCGTACGCAAGAGCCTAACATAGCACATCGAAAACCATTTTACCGCAGCCGATCCCACCTTGAGGAGGCGGATGACACTGGGACCCCTCCAGCCGTGATCGAAGCGGGATTCGTACGCAAGAGCTTCGTACGCAAGAGCCTAACATAGCACATCGAAAACCATTTTACCGCAGCCGATCCCACCTTGAGGAGGCGGATGACACTGGGACCCCTCCAGCCGTGATCGAAGCGGGATTCGTACGCAAGAGCTTCGTACGCAAGAGCCTAACATAGCACATCGAAAACCATTTTGCCGCAGCCGGTCCCACCTTGAGGAGGCGGATGACACTGGGACCCCTCCAGCCGTGATCGAAGCGGGATTCGTACGCAAGAGCCTAACATAGCATATCGAAAACCATTTTGCCGCAGCCGGTCCCACCTTGAGGAGGTGGATGACACTGGGACCCCTCCAGCCGTTATCGAAGCGGGATTCGTACGCAAGAGCCTAATATAGCACATCGAAAACCATTTTGCCGCAACCGATCCCACCTTGAGAAGGCGGATGACACTGGGACCCCTCCAGCCGTGATCGAAGCGGGATTCGTACGCAAGAGCCTCAACACGACCGCTGCGGCAAAATGGATGAAATCTCCCCTCACCCACGGTTGGCCCTGCACTAAGCAGGCCGGGGGCTAATAAAAAATGATGGGCTTCGAACATCCGACCTTTCGATTGACCATGATCCGTGCTCGTTGCTTGAGGGTGAAGCAACATTACCCAGCCCAGAAAATAAGCAAAAAATTGCATGTAGCTCTTAAACAGGGGCACAACAGCGGTTCGCCGTGATGAGCTGTACAGCTCTTGTGTTGGTCCTTTCCCTCGTGGATAAATGGTCTTAATCTTAATATTCCGATGTAGCCTGAACGTACCTTCTAAGATATCCCACAGTTATTTAGTTTTAACATTGTTTACCATTACAGCGACGTTAGCGTTTTTAGCTAGTAAGAGCATTCGGCCTTCTACTCATTTGGATGAAAAGGTAGCCGTCTATCGCAATTGCTCACATTCGTTCTCCCATTTCGTGTCAATTGTAATATCGCAGATCTCCCTTTCGCTTTGTGAACGCTTTGTAGGAATTTGATATGACCCTTCGTAAATGGGATCTTCTGGAAATGCTATATATTCCGGCTTAGCGTTGAGCTAGTCCTCGTTAATTATCCTGTTTTTCCTAGTGTTCCTAGTCTTAGTCAGTCTTCATTGACTCCTCCTGTTTCCCCGCCCGACTAGTGGTTCGTTTGTCGGACATTCCTAGAATGCATTGGCACCCAAAGGGGTTTCTCATATGCTGCCTGCACCATTAAATCCCTACTGTGCTTCGCTGCTGCAGGTGTGAATATTGAATCATTCTCCGAACGGAATCGTAGTTGATAGGAATTGCGAAGGTTTCGCCTTGATTTATTTGTTTGGTGAATTTTTAGTGTCTGTTTTTGCGCTTTTCATCAGCTTTCTAGCTTGTGTTGTCTGGTTCTAAAGAGTGTATAAGTTTTTGTCTGCTTCAGAAATCACCTGAAGCTTTTCAAGTGTTTGGAGACGTTTGAGAAATCGGGAATCGTGTTTGTTTGGAAGAGATACGAACCCCCTGATAATCTTGAGCGAGCAGTTGGCAACAGAGACATTGCAGCTATGCTGTGTTGGAGGCTCTACTGTTACCGAATATGCAAGGGCTACCAGTCAAGGAATGAGGAAGAAAGGGGTGGGTCAATTCTTCTTCCTAATTAGGACAGGCATTCTTAGATCAGGAAGTAAAGTTTTTCTGTATTCATAGAAAGAATGGATCAAGAGAAAAAACTGAAGAGTTTGGAAATCTGTTTGAAGCCAGCTGGGAAAGAGTCGGGTAAAAAACTAGAAGTGCACAATTTTGTTCTCGTGTTTGATTTGCTGCAACAACTACTGCAAGTCTTGGAAGCACGAAGAGAAATAAATAGCAATCAATGGTCAGAAGTTGCTTCTAGAGAGGTTGGTTTTCAATAAGTTTGCCAGCTCTCAAAATTGTTTGCCTTTTAGCAATTTTTTTCAAGTTTTGAACACATTGTAGATAAATTAGCTGGTGCACATGAAATTTGCAGCTGCGATATCACATGTTTTATTGAAAGAGAGAAAATCCTGGTATGTGAATGGTTTTGGCATCAATTAACAATTTACTACGGATGCAAATGTATTGAAGTCCGATTTATTCACATGATTCTCATGTTATTAAGAACCAATGAACGAAATGAAGACTCTCATTTAAATTGTGATGATTTTTTGATAGTTTTTCCGGTCTTAAAGTCTTAAAATATGTTCTGCTCAACTTTGGTTTTTCACGTTTTGACTTCTGGTTTGTAAATGAAGTTAAAATGAAAAGTTCGCGATAAGCATGATTCACTTCAAGTTTCGAAAGTCAATTTTAATTTTCCGAAGGAAATAATTTGATTTCCCAGCGGAATAAAAAATTTACCTGATGATAAATTTTTTCTCAAATTGGTTTAATTTTTGCCGAAAATGACTTGCGTTCGTTGACTTTCCAACTGTTTGTTTGCTATGTTTTAAGTTTAACATTTGGCCATAAATCTTGTAATTTTTGGCTAATTTCTTTAATGTTTCAAAAAATGAGCCTAGTGAAGACGTAGTGAAAGTATATAGGTATTGATGATTTTTTTCGGGAAAAGTCTTAAAATGCTCTCATAACTACAGATGTGCATCCATACATAGTAATGCATTTGTAAATGCATTTAGATATATGAGTACTTTTTGAGTTCAGTTGAAATTCATCTGCTGAAAGTGACCTAAATACGACTTTTAGTTTCGAAAATGGAATTTAATTTTTAGATTTCCCAGCAGAATGAAAGCTTTATCTATTGATCTATTTTTTCAAATTGGGTTGTTTTTTATCAAGAAAGCACCAGTCGTAAATTGTTCTTGAAATTCTAAGAGCTTCAAAGGCATACACTTTTTCTTTAAATTTTGAAAGTTTTTTGTTTCCTTGCGTTCATTACTCTTTTTCAACTGTCAGCTGGCTATGTTCTAAGTTTATAGAGTATGTTTTTTCCTACTTATGCCTCATTTAATACCATAAGAAAAATAAACATCAAATTTAAAATTGTTCTGTGTAAAATGTGTTGAATAATTTTTTTTGTTTCGACTTGAAGGTTTCCAAATGGTGGTTTTTGTGGCCCCAATGATGTCTAAAAAGGCGTTATTTTTCTGTCTAAATTTTGACGTTTATTTGGCCTGTTTCATCATGCTCCTTAGTTCTGGCAGTTTCAATGGATGTCCAAAGTTGTTAGGGTGGCCAGAGGTGATGTTTAGAGTCTGGAAATCTTCTTTCTCTTTTTGTCTAACTTCATTATCAATTGCTTCTGAAAGTATTGAATGTTTTTGTTTCGTTTCATTAGTTATTTTTGTATATTGCCGTATGATATGATTTGTTAGAAAACAAGATCAACCACAATTTTTTTCGTTTTTTTTTGCAAAAACCCTAACTCAGCACTTTAGATTTGAAAACCCGTGTCACACATTTGAGATATGATAGGATACAAATTCAAAAATTATTCAACGAATACATGACGATGATGGTGATCAAGCTTGAAGATGTTTTTGCTATTGTTTTCAAAATTTTCTCAAAAAAAGTTTGGCTGACATTTAGTGTTGTTGTTTAAAGTTTTAGGAGCTTTTCATATCGTTGTTCATGCTTTTATTTGCAAGGTAGAGCATCGCTTCTAAGCTAAATCTATTTAATTTAAACCTTTTTGAATTTTTTTTGAAATTGTAGAAGTTTTGCTAATTGTTGTGTTTTCATTGATGTTTTTGGTAAATTAAGAGTCGTCGAACGTAGTTCAGATTTTTATATAGGTAGCGATGTTTTGTTTTGTTTTGTTTCTCAGGAAAAATTGTTAAATTTGTTCAGGCTCAAATTTTACTTTTTTCGCGGTTTGATTTTCGATTTCTTTATAACTTCACTTCTTTTCCTTTGTTAAAAGGAAGGCAAACTCCACTATCGAACAGCTAGAGTTTAAAGGTCACGAAAAACGTGGTTGACTTCTAGTTTCGAAAATGGAATTTAAGTATCAGATTTCCCAGCAAAATAAAATTTAACCTGTTGATCCAGTTTTCTCAAAAAGCTGCTATTGATCAAAAAGCTCCGGTTTGCCTCTGTATAATTAGTTTAGGGCAAAGAGTTTTTTTCTGATATTCATTTATGCTCCAGATATGTTCAATGATTTGAACTCAATGTGAATTGATGGGAAAAATAGTTAAACCAATCTTTTTAGTCGAGTTCTTCGAAACAGTATCTGTTTAGTGATTACACTGCACTGATAAATGTTGTGTTTTTGATAGAAATCTCATTGTTGTGTGGTGTTCTTATTGGATCATATCGAAGCCTTATGAGTATTCAATGGAATTTCTGAAATGGTCTGGCTGTATCAGAAAACTGTCCATTGTAAAAAGATTTTTTCAATTAAGCGAACCTTAAGGTCTTATATATTTTTTGTTAAAATGCCTAAAACATTCAGTCGTTTTCTTTTGCATTCAAAAACTTTTTTTGGGCGATTTTTGTGTTTTCGCATCACTTGACTGGTCAGATTGATTTAAACTCTTGTTTTAAAAATTAAAAATATATATTTTGACAAACGTTTTCAGAAATTGATAGATTATTTTTGTTTCTATTTGCCAAGACAAGTGTCTTCAGAACAGACTGTGCTATTCGCAAAGCTATTTGTTTCGTTTTGTCTTTAGAAGCTCCGCCAGTGCATTCAAATGGGTCTCTACAGTTCAACTAGGTGGGCTTCCCATTCACTGCCAATGAGGATACAAATAAATCACGACTTAATTGAGGAGCTTCTGAGTGACAAAATCACTAATGGAACTGAAGACGATTCGAGTTCACATTTCTCGAGGTCCACTGTAGACAGCAATCTATAAAAACGTAATTCTCGTATAAATTTGCTTGCTCTATTTTTTGTCAAAAAGTATTTTTTTGTTTGCGGTATAGTTATCTGCTGTGTGGTGTTGTCAATTTGCATAATTTTGTAAATATCTTCTGGAAATATTTATGCTCCTTTTAGTATCATTCTATTCAAATAAAATTTCAAATTGTTCATTTCATAATTTGGCAGGTCTGAAACCAGCAAAGATCTGTGTAATTGCTCCGGCTTTCGAAGAAAGTGAGGAATATTTATGCTTGATGTGGTTTTTTTATTCAGTCAATTTTCCACTTGTTAGCTAAGCGTTTTTGACGGAATGTTTGTTTCTACCATTTGAAAGATATTGTTTACCTAAGCTCAAATTTAAAAACATATATCACCTGTGATCCTTTTTCGTAAAGTAACGTGCGTTTTAAAATTGCTAAAAAATTTGGCCTGTTTGGGATAATTAAAGTGCGCTATATTGCGTACTTATAACACGTGTAAGAAGCAATTTGATTCGTTCCAAACTGAATTAAGGCAAGCAATTTAATCCTATTATCTCAACACGAGACACTAAATACATCCTTAGTATTTAACATAGCTAGTAGGGGGATAAATTGAAGAAACAATCAAAAAAGAAATTTCTCATTTTTTATCACTTAATCAACCAAAAAAAATTTTTCCATTGGCCCTAAGTACTAACGGAACATTAAGAGATTTGCCCTGATATACGAGCAGTCTTGTTCCTGTATAGCCTAGATTTACCAATCTGATTGGTGACCTTCAAAAATTAATATTCTGAGTTTACTTAGCCCCTAATGTAATAGATGTACTAAAAGTAGGCCGTTTGTAATAAGTGTGTACAAGTTTTTTCCCGTAAATAACTTTGTTCACATGATCTCAATTTTTAAAAGATGTCCAGCTTCACCCAAGTTGCAATTTTAACAGCTCTAGTTCTTAAACTCTAGAAATTAGTTATTGTATCGTAAGTGGTGCTGAGCTCTGCTTGCCAGTGTTTCAATTCGTTCATATTTATAAATATGCTGCAATGCTATGTATTTTAATTAGCTAGAGCTCATAATTGTTCCGATCACGAAATAGGATGTAATTGTTCCGACTTTCGATACGAAAGTAACGGAATATTTGTGCTCGGGGTGGGTTTTTTTTTTTCTTCAGACAAATTTCGACTTTTTTACTAGCCATTTTTGACAAAAAATTTTTTTGTATCATTCAAAAATATTGTTGCCCTGAGCTTAAATTTGAAAAGATATTTCACCTGTGATCATTTTTCGTAAAGTTACGGGGGTTTAAAGATCGCCATTTTGGCCAATTTGGTACAATTAACGCGCGATATATTTCGCGCTATTAACGCGTAAGCGGAGAGTTAATCCGTCTTAGAAATCGTTCCAACTTGGTTAAAAGAAGCTTATTTGCCATAATTGGTTTGTTACAAAGAGCGAAATCTATCCTTTTGTACTTTATATGGCGTGTGGGGGATGATTTTCATGAAAGTTTCAAATTTTAGAGTTTTTTTTTTAGTTTTGTTTTATTTCAGTGAATTTTTTAATGTTATTACTGCTCCATAAACCTTAAAAGGCAGTCGGAATATTCAGGCCTTCGCCCTGACACGAGCAGTCTTGTTTTGCTTTCTAATGTGTTTTTATAAAACCTTTCATCTCCCTTTCTGTCTTTAAATGTAATATATATCTTTAATGTTATCAATAAAATTCCATTCGCTGTACTGCCATGCCCTTACATTTACTGATTTTCAGGAAAAAGTCTTAAAGTTTGTTCACGCCCAGTTTTATTTTTTCGCGGCTGGACTTGATTTTTTTTAAATTCAATTTATTCAATTCTTTTGTTAAAAGGAAGGTAAACTCCAGGTAAACTGTAAAAAAGTTAAGTTCACAAAAAATTTGATCGACTTCGTATTTCGAAAATGGAATTTAATTATCTGTTTTGCCAGTTCTTACACAAGTCAACTTTAGTGAGCGTTAGTGTTATACTACGACTAATTTTGTCTAACCTAAGTAGCAAATATTGGTGCCGCTTTTGGGGAATCTTCATGGCTTATCGATAGCCTATGCTTTGACATTCGAACAGTAATATTACTTGCAAAATTGGCGTGGATGCCTTCAGTTTGTTATATTCCAAATTATTACTTGCAAATTTGTATCAATGTGTATTTGGTGCCACTTTTGCTGCATCGCATTCGCAATTAGTTAGCATATGTCGCTGCTTTATTTTTGACTAGTGTTTGCCTGTTGTTAAGAGTTCGTGGTCAGGGTGTGAGACTCCAAATCCGGGGTCGCAGGCTCGAAGCCGATACGTAGCAAAGTTTTACCAATTCTAGGCTTATTTTTTATCTCTTTTTTTCCCTCTTTTTAAAGCTGCTTTTTTTGTCGTGCTCGCGCTTGTGTTTGAAAAAGCACCGAACTCTTGATACTGTATGTAATTTATCCAGTTATATCAGGCCTCTTTAAAAAGTTACCTGAGTATAAGCTGACTTTCATTACACTTTTTCACTGGGTTCATACAGTTCCTTTTTGCTTTTAATCTAGCGTTATTTTAGGGTGAATGTAATTAGCTAATTATATAGATATGGACGAGCACGAGGGATCCGTTGCGAACCCTGAGCCCAAAATAGATTTGTCGGAACTTTTAAAGCAAATGTTGAATCATGACCGAGAAAGCTGCACATACACGTTGATCGAGTTCCCAGGGAGAAGATGCTTGTTCTGTGAAGTTCTGTGAAGCGAACATGAATTAGTCAAATGGAAAGACCAAGAAGTAAGTATTTGAATCGCTGTAAAATGATCGATTTTGATTTTTTTTGATTTTGTGGTTGCTTCAAATGGCTTTTTAATCAGAAGGGGATATTTGTCATCAAAATTGAGGATATGAGAGGTGCAAACAGAAATCAACCGGTGGACGAAGCTCATTTTGAAGTAAGTAAATAAAGATCCAACCCAGTGCTTTTTATTTCTTCTTTCATGAACCCAGTGTCTTTTTCGTTCGTTTTCCGCCTTACTATAGCTTTTTTGTTTCAGCTGTACAGGAAGAAAATCGCCAGAGATTGTTCAGATATTTCAATTGCAAAAGTAAGTATGATTTTGTCTTGAGGTTTTCGAATTTGAAATTTTAAACTGAAGCGTTAAAAACAAGAACGGAGATGGAAGATGGCGCTTTTTTCGATGGAAGATGGCGCTATTTTCTGTTATAACCCGCATTAAAATTTACCGCTGACTCGTATGTCGAACTTTTTTTTCTCTCTAAGGTGCTCAGCGCTTAACCATGAAAATATGTTACTTTCACGTGACGTTGCTAATGTATTGCTAATGTTGTTGCTAATATATTGCGGCAAACTCTTGTGCGACCACGTTTTGCGAGAATTTATGCGACCACGTTTTCACAGTTGCCAAAAAGCGTTTCAATCTATCTATATCAGGCCTTTCGAACTTCGTCAAAATCAGTGAGAGTCATATATAAGAAGAATTAATGGATTGTTTAAAGCTTGGCATTGATAAAATTTTCAAATTTTAATTATTTAGTGATTCGTAAATTGTTTCATTAAAAATCATCTAAAAGGAATGAAAACGTGGGGAATGCGATGCAATTGTTTAAAATTGCTCTCAAGTTTTTTTTATCAGGAAGATAGTAGAGTTAATGTAAATAATATCATATCCGATTGGCTGCCCTTAACACAGGTTCATCAGGTATCTATTTTCGGTGGTAGGTCAGTAAATCGATGGATCATCAGAAATTCAAAAACGTCGGATCACATCAGTAAACTGAAAATTAGTTATTCAATTACGTAATCACATGAGCTAAAAACTGAGAATTTTACCAAATGACAACTTGTTTTCCAGAAAACAAAAACTGAATCAAATAATGAAATAAAATAGCTCTTCCCATGAGCCTCGTAGTTTTAAAACATTGTTTCAGCTCAGGGAAAGTTTGTTCTATAAAACTTAAATTCCGCAATCGATGTATTTATCACGTAAATTGGTTTACTGATCTGATAATTTACTGAAACATCAGTTTACTGTGCGCACCCCCTATTTTCAGTCCCATTGAATAGTTAATGGAGTGAAAAGACAACCTAGATTTTCTAGTAAAAATAAGTTCTGGTAGTCCTCGTATACAATGAAATAATCATATACTCAAATGAAATTTCTACCTAGTAACTGTATACGAATATTTCTTCTTTTTTGTCAAATTGTCAGCGACTAATGAAAAATGAATTGAAAAAATTCTGGAGTGATCTCCAAAACGGCGTATATTTCCCAAATCAGTTTCAGCTAAATTTTTGCTTTCGAATACAAAACCTGGCATACAGTATATCGTAGCGCTTGTTTGTTAATGGGGGAAACAGTTTTTCTAATGTAAAATTTCGGTCATTGCAAAAAGAAGTTATGCAAATGATTTAACTTCAAAAGAAAAATGCTGGTTTGCAGTCGTTCGTTGAATGTTATGTTCATGGTCTCTACGTCTATGACTTATTGGAGTTTTTGTCTTATCAACGTTTTTCAGTGCCCCTCTTAAATAAAAATGTCCAGGAGAAAAAGTTTCTTACAACACTAGAAAATCAAAAACTAGTTTTGGGCATGTGTCATTTTCGAGATATCGACGTTTTTCAAACTTTTGAAAAAAAAAGTTTTTTTTTTTCAAACAAATATTTAAAATTTTTTGAGCTCCGTGATTAGCTAAAGCGGATACCTCATATGCTATCATTCAGCGTTCCAATGGAAGAATATCAACTGAAGTTATCTGAATCAGAAAATATCAAAAAGAGATCATTGTAAAAAAAAAAAGTAATTGTTTTGTTCATTATTTTATCTCAACGAATATCTACTTTTTGCGTAGGCACTAAGAAGGCTTTAGATATGCCTTAAATCTCTTCCCTTCATCATCCAAGTTGTATTCTGATGATAATTGTTCTATGATTAAGTACTTTTCATGTGGAGAAATAAACTGTTTCTTTTGATATAAATTAATTTTTTCCCGTATCGTACGCACCACAAGTATTTTGAAATCAGATATATTGCATTTCGGATTTCATAATTACACTTGCAAAGCTTGTGTATTAGTACGAACCTCCTTTTTTCCAACCTAAGTCGCAAATATTTGTGCGGCACCCCAATAATGGTGGGGCACTTTCGCAGCTTTTTGATAGCATGTGCTTTGACATTTCAATAGTAATAAGTTAACACAGTTGATGCATTTTTAAATCATCAAAGGAACCAAAAAAAGTGATTTTTTCAACAACATTAATTAAATCTCGATTTCAAAAATTTTCTAACGCAATGTATCTCATTTTTTTTGAAATGCGTAATTTTATACATGTGGTTTTATGCTTTGCTATTTGTTACATGCAAAGTTAGTGTGGGTGCCTTCAGTTTGTTTTATTCCAAATTATTAATTGCAAAAGAGTCAATTTGTTTTTGGTGCTCGCATAGGTAGCTCCTTTATTTGTGACTAGTGTTTGTCAGTTGTTAAGCTTGAGTGGCTAAGGGGATAGTGCATGAGACTCAAAATCTCCTGATTGCAGTAGGTCGCAGATTCAAGTCCTACACGTGGCCGAATTTTTGCTAATTGGAGGCTTATTTCTACTTTTTTATTATTTACCTTGATAGAGCTGCTTTTTGGTTGTGTTCTCGCAAATGATTTCGAAGCGCAGCTTAGCCTATGTTTAAAAACCTGATAAAGTTTCCCTTGTAAAATTCCTTCTTATTTCAGTGTGGCTTTTCAAAAACGATGGAGCAATTCGATAATTTTGAAATGTGTAATGGTTTAATTAGGATCTCATGAAGGCCAATCTCCGCAAATGCTGTACCTCTGTGAAAGATAAACGAGGAAAAGTTTCGACGCCTCGATTGGATTTGATCCCGAACAACAGTCAAATCCCGAACAATGAGAAAACTTATCAGTTCGTTCAGAAGAATCCGCCGCAAATCTATCCGAATATAAGCGTGTTTCCAGATAATGGAAAAACTTTATGCACTCCCAGTTTTGTGCATGAGCATGCTTCAAATGAATACGCATCTAATATTGCAATAATTAAGAGTGAGAATATTGAATGAACATTCAAAATAAGTAAAATTATAGATTTTTTATTGGATCAATTCTGGAAAGAAGTCAATATTTAACAAGGATAGCTGGTTACTGTGCAAGTACCACATAAATTATCCGACCATAGTCTTAAAATTTTGTTTCAAATTATTGTCGTTTTTTTTCTGTGGTATCATAAAAAATCTGAATAAAAAAAAGAAATTAGGTAAATGCGAGTCATTGTCAAATAGGCCAATTTGGGAAAGAGTTTTTGTAGAAAAATGGCTAGAAAAACGGGAAAAAAATAGTAAAAACAATTTAAACAATTTTCAAAAACTTTTTTTAATTTTTTTGCAGAAATTTTGTGAAGTTTTTGTTTCGAAAATATTTGAGCACTTTATTTCAGTAAAACTAAGTTTTCATGGCCTAATTTAAGCTTAAATAAGCTATTGTAAGCCTGAACGCTCACCTTATAAGCTCGAAATTAGGCGAAAAAGCAAAGCTTTTAGCCGGTTTTTAATCGACACTAGAAAAAAAATGTTGGGAATTTTTTTAATGTGGTTCGATTAAGAATTAAAATGCTTAAATATGATATATCACTCAACCCAGTCCGATTATTATTTGTGGTACCCTGATTTTATGTGGAAAACAAAAAGCAAAAAAAACTAAAACTGACCCGAATACAAAGTTCTCCCCCATTTTCAATGGTCGGAACAGCTAGTGGAACAGTTGGATTTTAGATTTCCCTTTGATAAAGATACACAAACAGTCCTATCGTTAGATGTATTTCTATTGGTTCATTTCAAGATAGCTTTTTCGTTCACTGGCTCTAGTGGTTTAGGAAATAGGATGTGGTAAATTGCTTATTTGCATGCCAGTGTAAACTACGACTTTGAACTCACGACAATTTTATTTAGTACCCAATGTATATTTAACCAACGCAACTTTTTAATTAAAGTTTTCATGAGAAAAAAACGTTTCCTTGTAAATTCAAATGAAATAAATTTTAAACAAGAATAGCAATCACTTCAACATTTTCATTCTCATGATTCGTGTACTAACGTGATGCACAGCCAGAAGTCACCGATGAAAAATCTAAATGGAGCTTTAAGTTCAACTCATTCGGCGACATGTGCCGTCGATGAACGTCCAAAACCTGGTGTCTTTGCAATGGTGATTCAAATAGTTAGGTAAATAGCAAATAATGACATCAACTGGGTTCACGCGAAGCCAACGAACTGTCGCAGGAAGCTGCGAGACAGCCGAGGTTTCGAATAAAGCAAATATCATCGAGAAAGCTTCATCCGAGGATATCGATTATTTAGCGAATCTTTCGATGTCGATGAAAATGATCTATTTGGCTATGAAGTCGTACATCCGAAATCAGTTGGGACTGAAAACCTTGCCGTATCAATAGACACTTGATTTTGCTCCATCGCAATTTGAAACAGCTCAAGTTCACCGTACAAATTCTTCCATTTTGTCTACAATGAGGAAGAGACTGGGCTGTTGGATCTCAAAATAAACTAGGCTGAAGCTATACAAATGTATGGCGATAGCTGGCGAAGAGTGAAGAAAAGAGCAGTAAGGAGAGCGATTGAAAACATCACCATTCGAGTGTTTGAGGATCTCAGAGAAGACCAAGCTATGGGTGAATATGTTACGATAAACAAGGTGTTTGATAGAGATCACCCTCGGGGCTTCCGAGTTCTGGCAAAAGCAGTACTCTCAGATGAAACTATGGACAATGTTCAGCGCTTCAGACCGACACTAAGTGAGAAAATATTGAATTGCCGCTTGAGGCTATACTTTTTTCAGTTCTTACGGTTCCACTCTATCTGGAACAGTTCAAGAAAAAGATTGGCAATCTTTTGCAATACCACTAATTGGTGTCGCTTAAAATTAATTTAAGCTTCATAAAGATGGATGTTTTTCACAATATAGCGTTTCGAAGTTCTGAGCCGTTTTTAACTGTTAATGAACGCATTTAATTTTAGTTTTACGGCTGTTTTTTTTTTGCTTTCAAGTGTCAGTGAAGGAAGCGGAGACATTTATTACGGCGTATGAGTGTTTTTTTTGGAAAAAAAAGTCCTGATCAAATTTGTGTTTCCGCGGTTTGACTCTTGATTTTTTTAAACTTCCATTCAAATTCATTTGATAAAAAAGGCAAATCACTATCCGTTATTGAAATTGGAATTTGCCCATAAGATGTGAATGATTTTTAGTTTGATCAGAGATTTCCGTTTCGAAATGTTTCAAAGTTGAAGTCAATCAGTTTTTCCGTTGTTTGTAGCTGACTAGGTATGATTGATTGTACTTTTAAATCAAAATAGTATGCTATTTTAAAGGGTCAGAACCTGTTGAAGGTAGACTTTGTGCCGTTGGAAGCGGAACTCTGCAACAAACTTCCAAAAAAACTTAGCGAGGATTCGTTAAGAAATGCACTGCAGCTTTTTTATCTTTTACTTCAAGTATAGTTGCTTGTTTCAATTGAAGGCTGTTCATTGCAGACTGTAGATGTTTGGGAAAGTGGATTTGGAAGCCTAAGTGTGATTAAACAAGACGCCCTAACTAATCAACATTATTCACAAATAAGCGGGTGGTTAAGGCATGTGGCTTTTGACCAGTAGGTACGAGTTCGATTATCTTTGATCTCATTGCCCTTTTTCAGTTCTATCTCGTTGGTAGATTTAGCTCGTCTTCAAACTTTTTGTCACTTAAGCTGGGTTCGTCTGAATTTGTGGCTACTAGTTTGTCATTCTATGCTTGAGTTGTATCGCAAGGAAGCGAAGCTTTTCTCCGCCTCTTTGTTTAAAACATCGATGTGAATATTACTTGTTGCTTGATTTTTTTTCTCTAAATATTTTTTTTGCTGATGATTGGAGAAAACAAATGCGGAACTCTATTTTTCTAATATTTTCTTCACTGCGCCTGTTTTAATTCCTTGTTTGGTTTTAGCGACTTCGCCAGTGTATTGAAATGGGTCTCTACAGTTCAACAAGGTGGGCGTTCCCATCAGGATCGAAATAGTTGATGACTTGATTGAAGAATTGTTACGTGACGAATTTACGACTAGATTAGGGTCGGTTTGAGTTCAACAGTCTCGAGGTCTACAGAAAGCAGCAATAGATAATAAATAGTATCTTCAGTAATTTTGCTGGCTCTATTTTTTCTTCGAGAATTAAAATTTAATACTTTCTTGTGTACTGAGTTGTGTGATGATGCGCCGATTGGCTGCTGTGCAGTTTTGTTAATTTTTGAAACTTTAACTTTCGTCTGAAGAATTCTGAGTTCATAGAATAACTTCAATTTCCAATAAGGAAGTTCTGAACGAAGGATGTATTTTGACTTGCATGCATGCATGTGAGTGTTGATTTTCACTGGTTTGTATAGCGAGTTCCCTGAGCACCCAGTTGGTAAGGCGAGTTGCCCAAGATTGTACTTAATAAATGTTTGGAACTGCAAGGTAGCCAAGATCAGAGGCCGAGGCGAAGAATGTCAAATAGGCATTCGCCGAAGTGAAAAAAGACTCGAGAAATTCCTCAGGTTTCTGTGGTTTTGCGAGACATCTTTTTTTAGATATCTGAGAATGAACGATTTAGTAGTCGACATCATGAATATATGAAGTGAAGCACAGTGACTTCAAGTCAATTTTGATCGATGTGTGTCACAAATTGAGAATTGCGATGGGGCCTAGGAAATTAGACAACAATCAAATAAAACGGAAGCACCTCAAAGGAAAATAGATGTTTCGGCTTAACTATAATTATAAGAAAGCAGACATAAGTGATTTGTCATCGGGTGGAAACATTAATTGTTTGCAGCCTGCAATGAAGTTTCAGTTGCAAAGATTCAAAATTTGTGAGAAAAAAAATTGAAGGTGACAAATTATCATCGATGATAGATTGTCACTTAAAACAGATGGCAAAAACAAATACGGTTGTCTTTGTCACTATTGATGCGTTGTCCCAAATTGTAACGGAAACCAATGACAAATTCGGAAATTACGAAAACTATTTGAATTTCACGCAATCACAGTCACAAGCTTGACCCTAAATACAACGACGAAGAAAATGATCCAGCAAAACCGTGAAAATTATTTATGACGAACACGTTAAACTGAACTCTGAAATAGAAAATCCACAAGAGACCACAACATTAGCAGCAGAATACTGAAAAACCGAAGCCAATGCTAGCCAAAAGTTCCAAAAAATCGCTGTGAAAATCGATGGTAGGTATTTAGCGTAAAATATGCAACAATCAAAGAAATTCTTTGAGGTTGGAGTGGTGATATTTTGTTTGCCAAAAAGTCGGCAGTTTTGGTAAATAGTAAACACTTTTCATGTGACAGTACTTTCAAAACTGCATTAAAACTGTTTT
This sequence comes from Symsagittifera roscoffensis, assembly GCF_963678635.1. Lineage (NCBI taxonomy): Eukaryota > Metazoa > Xenacoelomorpha > Acoela > Convolutidae > Symsagittifera > Symsagittifera roscoffensis. The sequence continues at coordinate 62,035,623 of NC_087065.1, read as the reverse complement.
TCAGTCTAGGACCGCGGATTTCCATCCAATTTCAACATACGAAAGAAACTTACCACAGTTATTGGAAAAAATAGGAAATGTTTCGGTTAAATCTGATTACGAGACGGGTAACGTGATTAGGAGTGGTTACCTTCTCATAGATTTTGGTATCCTTTCTATAGTCCAGAGTGATGTAACTTAGCGATCATTCACTACACGTAAAAAAATGATGAAATGGTTTTGATGCAGTCCTCAAAGTACCGCCGCATGAAAATTGTTTGCTTTTTCCAAAAAAAAACTGATTTTTCGGCGAACAAAAATTTACCAATCAAACATCTTATAATAAAAAGTCTTGATAATTGCCTGTTTTAATTCACATACCATCTATTTTCACGTCCTGGAGTTTTTGGCCAACGTCGGATTCGGTATTTCAGTAATTCGCTGCCATTTTTGAGTTACTCTGTCGGATTTTCGATTCCAGAATTCAGTTTAACTTGCTCTTCGTAAATCATATTCACTGGTTTTGCTATAGCAATATATATTTAGTCAATTTTTTTGCTTTTAATTTTCTCCGGAGCTATATATATATAAGGTCGGGTTCGTGACTGTGGTCGCCTGGATTTCTTGATTTCTAAACTGGTCAATAATTTTCCGTTAAAATTGGATACAACGCATCAGTAGTGACAACCGAATTTGGTTCCGCCATCTTTTAAAAATCTAAATCCATTGGTGATTTTGTCCAACGCGGTATTTCGACAAAATTTTTTTGAAATTTTGCATCTATGCGAGCATAGTGGAAGGCGTTCACTTTGAAAACGTCAGATCGTGTATCCGATCTCATGCCATGGCAATGATAGTATGTGAGGACGAGCTCTCACTGGACCTCTAGCTCCAGGTTTACTACAGCCAGACCAATTTCGGCTGCAATAATTGTACCACCTGTAAGTTCTAGAAGCAAAAAAGGGCCTTGGGTTCCTAAAAAAAACTTCGCTCTGCAAAAATAACACAGTCTGAATTGTTGGGAGATAATACAAATGGACTATCCTTCGTCAGGCTTGTTAAGTCCTACTGATAGCTCCTCTGCGATTCGCAGGAATAACAGTTGTTGTTTCTCAGAATTGCAGTTTAGCAAATATATATTATTTTCTTGTAAGTGCTTCCGTCTAATTTGATAGTCGTCTATTTTTCCAGGCCCCATTTGGATCAAATGCTAAATTAATTCAGTCGTTAGACAACAACAAGCTTTTCTTGTGACTTTGAAAAATGGACATTGACTTTGAAAACAATCTGATTCAAGCCAGCGGGGAATACAAAGAGAAAATGAATTTTCTCGTTTTCCTGAGAAAAATGCTGTATCACGACTGTAAAACCATAGGATGTGGATTTAAATTTCCACCAGTAGAGGAACCACTATGGTGCCATGTTTATAGAGAGCAGCTAGTGGGATGGGTGGACATAAATGTAAGTAAAATTGTTGTTCCGAATTTATGTAATCACCGCTCCTCAAACGTATCACGCTCAGGGCTTTTTTTCCTCCCCCACCTCACATCAGCATCAATTTTATGGTGTAATGAGGATTTTAACAAGGTGAATTATGAAAACCAAATATGTTTGTCATGACCCAATTAGTTAGCTTGTCAATTTTCATAACAATCGGTTGGTGGGAACAGTAATTTTACTTTGCAGATGGGGGAAAAGTTTGCAGATGGGGGATGATAAGGAAAAAGGGCCACGCTTAGTGATGACTCTGATCTAGGTCTTGATGATTTTTGTTACTTTTTTCAGGAAAAGTTTTACTATTGGTTCACGCTCGGATTCGATTTTTTTGCGGTTTTGATTTAAGATTTTCCATAGGAATAAAAGCATTTTATATTGCTCCTGTTTTCTCAAATTGAAATAATTGCATCAAAAAAAACTGTCGATCATAAATTGTTCTTAAAATTCAAGAACTTTGAAGCTATATACTATTATTCTTCAATTCGAAGGCTGGGTTTTTGTTTAAAAACTTTCATTGTCTCTTTTCTAACTGTCTGTCGGCTAAGTGATTTGGTTGTTGATTTACTGGAGCTCATTTCTGATTTTCGCTTTCCACGCAGAGCTCAAATGTGACCTTTAATAATGCAAGAAGTTGAAATTACAAAAAACGGGTGCTTGGTTTCAAAAACGGTTTTAGTTTCAATAATTATCTGCGTATAAAATTATACGAAGTTTGTACTAAATATTTTTCACTGTTTTTCACTACCCTGGTAAATGCTGTAGTCATCGGGCAATGGACTTTATCTTTTTGAAAAGTTTTTATTAGGACTCGACTGGATTCCTTTTTAGGAATTCCGACCAGGAACAGTGATTTTGCCAGTTTTACACCGAAGTGCTAGTATAAAATACCAGATTTTTGAACCAAATTGCGTAATAATTAGATCAATTGCATGCAATCAAAGATTTAATGAATTAGCTAGAAGATTAATTTTAGAACCGTGGTGCTCGTGGCAAGAATTTTTTTTTGTTTTATTTCGTTCATGTGATTCACCATCGTAGCATAGTGTAAGGTACGATGCAACGTTTTTTAAGCTAAGTCGCAAATGTAAGTGCTACTTTTCGTGGCGTTTTTTGAATCAGTAGGATGTATTAGCTGTATAATCCCACATGCTTTGACATTTGATTAGTAATAAGCTTACGCAATTGATGCTTTTTAATTCATCAAATGAATCGAAAAAGGCTATTTACTTCATACAACAGGATAATAACTTAAATCCTATTGCAGAAATTTTTTAACTTGATATACTTCGCCAGATTTTTGAAAAGAATAATTTATACACTGTTTGGTCTAATACATTTTATTTTATTACATGCAAACTTAGTGGGGTTGGTTTTAGTTTGTTGCATTCCAAATTATTACATGAAAAATTTGAATTTTGCGCATTTTAAAGCGCCTGAATCTTTGCCGCTTTCTCGCTCGTGTTTGCGGTCCTGCAGTTTCGCTACTGTGTTGAATAATGCAGTTTTGATTCACTGATCGGGTCAGCGCGTTTTCCATAACTGATACAGTGATTTACTGGCGTACTACCAAATTATCGCGTGTCTGCTTGTGCCTGTTCGCCTAAATTACTACATCATGGTATTTTCCCTTTTTGTTCCGACCATTGTAAATGGGGAGGAACTTTATTCGGATGTGTTTTATTTTTTTTTCTACACAGAATCAGGTACCACAAAGGTACCACTGATTTAATTATAAAGAAAAGTAGTTGTGGATGTTTATTGTGGGTTTTTGTTTGGCAAAAAAAAAAGTTTTTCTAAAAGAAATTTAAAATTATTTTGCAAACAGTTTTTTTCATTTTTGAATGCAAATGCTGTCCATCATGGCTATTTGACTAATTTTCTACGCAAGTGTATAGTTCTCGAATCACACTACCCGCTTAAAAAACGACAGTAAGAAAATAAAAAAAACTGTTTTTCTATTTTTTAATGAATGTGATCGGAACATTCTCTGCTGCTTGATTAGTGAGCTTCCTATCGTATGAATCCGATTTGAACACCACGCAATGTTTAATTCTGAACATCAGCAAGGTTTGTAAGGCGTGTTGTATTGTTGTGCTGCTTAGAACTCGAAACAATAACAGAAACAGGCCCTATTAGCCTATAGCTTAGTTTTTCTACAAGCAACCTAACTCGTAAATATTTTTTTCCCGACCTAACTCGCAAATAAGGGCTCATTTCTGCTGCATAGCCTTAGCAATTTAATTTCATCTCATCTGCTTTGATGATGGCTAGTTTTCGCCTGGCACCAAGCTATCATGGTGCAAATTCAAAGATGTGAGGCTCTAAATTTGCAAGTTGGCGGTGCGAAGCCTACAGGCGTAGTAACTTTTTTCATATGGCTTAGTTTGCCCTTATGAATATTTTTATTGCTCAAATTCAAATTCATTTTGGAAATCAATTTGAATGGAACTTAAAATGAATCAAACGTCAAACTGTGAGCATTTAAATTTGAGCGCTAATAAGTTTCATTTTTTTCTTAAAATAACTACAACAAAAAACAACACGGTCTTCACTTCGATAATTCACCCTTGACTATCATTTGGCTAATGTTTCTAATTTTAAATAACTAACAGTTTCTCTTTTGACTGCTTCAGGAACAAATTTTCTTCATCAAGCTCTTCGACGATCGAAAGACGGAAAACAAGCATCAATTTGAACCAGAAGCTGGATGCAAATCTAAGAGTCATTTTGAGGTAAATGTCTTACAATTACGCAACGTTTTTTTACAGCAAATGATCTGTCTAATAAAATTTCAATGTAAAGCCCAGCCTTTTCATTAATGCTATGAAAAATGAATTATTTTTTGGTAGTTTGGATCAGGGGCAGATCTAGGATTTTCTCGAGGAATTTTGTCGACCTTTTTTAGGTTGTTGCTGCTAGTCGCCCAACCTTGGTCGCCCATCAATAGGGGAGCGCACAGCTTTTTTGCTCGGCACAAATTGATTTCTGAGTTCTCCCAAATCACTATTAAGATAGGAACTTGTTGATTTTCCTCGTGTCGATTTTACCCCTAATCCTCGTTTCATGTTTCAGCTTTATGTTTTTGTTAGGAATTCGAAAGTTGAGATTTTTTCAAAAAACAAGTCCGTTTTTTTTCTGTTTCGCTACGTTCATTGACTCCTTTGCAACTTTCTGTTGGCAATGATTGTTTCAACATTTGTCCCTTATCGCAAAATGTGTGAAGCTCCGCTTTGCCTCATGTGTATAAATTGTTCTCAAGTGTATCAGAAAATTTTAAAAATTGAAGTTTTTTTCGTTATTTTTAGAATTTTTTGTTCATAACTTTTCTCAATTTTGGTACAAAATTTTTTTCGTTTGATAAGGATTATGGAGGCGATCTTTTAGCTTTCAAAATCTATGACAATAATTTTGATTGGAATACAAAATGAATTTCAAGTTATACAGTTGGACGATCTTCATATGAAAGCAAGGTCATAATACGTTTATACGTTATACGATAGTCAAATCATACGATTGTAAGTTCTCATTATAGTTTTCACTATACGTCATTACACTGGCTTCGGCAATGACAATTTTTTTGTAGCTTTACTCAAAATACCGTAAAGAGAGTTTGAATTTCCCTTCAGTGACCGTTTTTCCATGCAAACTAGCTTTTCCATTTCAGCTTATTGCTCGAGAAGGCTCTAGTCGAACTGAGAACTGTAAAATAAAATTTGTGCCTTGCTTTTGGTTTTGCGAAGAAAAAAAACGATCATTTGACAAAAATTAATTAATTAATTGGAGTTTTATCATGTTTCTTTGAAACACTTTTTGTTAACATACTCTCATTTCTATTTTCTAAAAACATCAAATTTGTATGAAGTCTGAATATGTCGCGACGTGTGAAAACACTTGGAATTTTGAATTTCTGGTTATATGTTAACGCTTATTTTCTTCATCGAGTTGTTAATATTTTGATAGACATGGATAGGATTCTTCATGATGATTTTTTATCCAATCCTCTGTTCATGTTTCAGCTCTACGCAAAGTATGTGTCTCGCAAACATGGCATCTCTCCTGACAAAGCTAAGGTTAGTTCGTAAATAGCACTCATTCGCTATCGGTGATGGTATAAAAGTCAATCTTCAACGCTTGGTCGCTTTTGTGGCTATGCATTCAGATTTCATTCCCTACGTCACATTTTACGTCATAGAACGAATTAATAGCTAATAACGCTTTTAAAGAAGAAATGTGCAAAGACGCAAAAAAATTGACCAAAATGAAGACTTATTTAACTAATTGTTCCGACTTTCGATACGAAAGTAACGGAATATTTGTGCTCGGGGTGGGTTTTTTTTCTTCAGACAAATTTCGACTTTTTAACTAGCCATTTTTGACGGAATTTTTTATATCATTCAAAAGGTATTGTTGTCCTGAGCTTAAATTTGAAAAGAGATTTCACCTGTGATCATTTTTCGTAAAGTTATGAGGGTTTAAAGATTTACATTTTGACCAATTTGGGACAATTAACGCGCAATATAATTCGCGCTGTTAACGCGTAAGCGGAGATTTAATCCGTCTTATAAATCGTTCCAAATTGGTTGAACGAAGCTTATTTGCCATAATTGATTTGTTACAAGGAACAAAATCTATCTTTTTGTACTTTATATGGCGTGTGGAGGGATGATTTTCATTACAAATTTCAAATTTATTTTATTTCATTTAATTTTTTTTATGTATTACTGCTGCTCAATAAATCTTAAAAGGCAGTCGGAACATTCAGGGCTTCGCGAGCTGACACGAGCAGTCTTGTTCGGTTTTGTACTCGCTTTTGCTCAGGAAATAGTTTCTACATTTGCTATCGTAGTTGTCCGCGCTCAAATTTTGTTAAGAACTATGGCGAAGAGTGTAAAGTAACTATGGCGTAGGTTCCGTTTTTTAATTTTTTTTGCCCTTTTTTTAATTTTAGTTTTGACTACCTACAGGAAAGCTAGTAGAACTTAAGTTTGATCTCATATTGAAGCCCAATTCGCCGTGATTTGGATTCAAAACAAATTTTAAAAATCTGTCATGTCGAAAAAAAAACTGGGTCTGAGTTTTCTCAGTGTCGAGAAAAACTGGGTCTGGATTTTTCCAATGAAATTTGACTACTACTTTAACGTTACGTTAGCCATTATTGCTTCTAATTTTTTCCTTTTTTTTATTACATTATTCACTCGCTCTTTGCAAAAAGATTAGCTGTAATTTTGGGAAAAAAAGTTTGAATTGATTTTTTTGATTTCGTCGTCTGTTTGACACTTGCGAAGCATAGTGTCATATCACGAAGTCTACTTTTTTTCTATCCCAAGTCGCAAATAAAATAACTCGTTTGGGGAAAATTTTGCATCAATAGCATTATATCTGGTGTATTTTCTCTGCAATAGCAAATTATCTGTTTTACTTTAGTTTCTGGATTCATGGTTTGTGCCCATGGCGCAGATACTAGAAGGAGCGTTTCTTAGTTTCGTGGCCTGGGGTTCGTTTCCGGTACATCATAAATTTTAATAGTTTTATCTTTTCTTAATGAGTTTTTTGGCTAATTGTTCGGAATAATCTGTTATACATACATAGAAACTGGTTAATTTTTTTAAGTTCACATTTTTTTGCTAATTGGAAAAATTTTTCTCTCCAATAGCAACAGTACAAATGGCGTGCGTTAAAAGGTGAATGTCTGTTTTCAAAACTGGATTTATTGCTCAGTGGAATTCAAAATTACTTATTTGCCCATTTTTCAAGTTTGGTTTGTGGAAAGTCAATAGTTGTTTTTATGTTTGCTCGAGTTCAATGACATCTGAAAATTGTTGATCATTAAAAACTCTGGAAGTTTAAACAGTTATAAGATGATCTGCTTCTTCAGTGTCAAACGAAATTTCAAAATTTTTGACATAACAAGGGATTGAGCATAAAAATGATTATTTTAAAAGTAGTGGAAGCATTTTTGAGTTACGGTATTGTAACCGGTTCCGTACCTCATATTAAATTCAAATCCAATGATTATTTCTGCCAATTTAGCCGATATGTAACATAAATACTCGGGACGGGAAGTACTGTAGTCAAATCCGGCCGTGCTCAAATCCAATTGCTCAACTCGATTCCATTAGAAAAAATTGTTTCTTGGAAACATTTAATTGTTGGACAATCATTTGTCTGCTTATTTTTATCACCTTACATCCCAAAGCATGCATTTTTATTCCTTCGTTATTTAAAAAATATATATCATCCATTTTTTTAAACTCGAGACCAACTAATTAAAACTTTGTTCTTCATTCGAGAGCAACGAATTAAATTTTTGTTTGATATTTTTTTTGTAATTTTTTCTGCCAGTTTGCCTGCTTTTTTGTTGTAAAAGTGCAAAAGATGAATATAAATCTGGTCTCATATTTTAAAAACCGATTTAAGCAGTTTTCAATTTCCTTGATCAAAAAGCAGCTATGACTTAAACAAACTTCTTTCAAAAAGCTGTAGCGTTTGTTTTTCCCGAAGTTTGAATTAATTGTAATAGGATTTTTGCTTGATAGGATTTTTTCAAGGAATTACTTATTCCTATTTTCTATCGTCGTTTTTATTGTTCGAAGAAAGTGACGGAACATTTGTGCTCGGGGTGGTTTTTTCTATTAACATTTTATGACTGAAGTTTTTTTCAATATCATTTGAAACGTATCGTTGTTCTGAGCTCAAATTTAAAACTATTTCACCTGTGATCAATTTGGTTAAGTTATGCGGGTTTAAAGATTGCCAATATGAAGCAATAAACGCTCGAGATTTTTTTTACTAGCGCGTGAGCGGAGATTTAATCCGTCTTAAAAATTATTCGTTTCTCGAATTGAGGCATGCTATTTAGTCTATCTATTACTTTGCTTTATGCGTAATATATCACATGGCAGTTAACATAGTGAGTGGGTGATGATTTTCAATTTAAAATATCTCAAAAAACGTTTGAAAACTTAATCCATTTTTTCGATAAGTAAACACTACTCCATCGACTCGATTTGGATTGTTCAATTTTGGATCATAATTTTGCCTGCCAAGTGTTTTTGCCCCATTACCCTAGAGTAAAATCTCAAGGTTTTGCTTATATAGTTCTCTGACTAGTTGCAAATACTGCATAATCAAATCGTGCGAGCATTAGTTGGCTTTGATTTCATCAGCACCTATTTTCGTCTACCCTGTTAAAAGGAAACAAGCAAGTATATGTAAATACGGATAGCCAGTTGCTGTTCAAGTAGACCAGATTGTAACGACTATGTTCTTTTCGGTAATACGACGAGGAGATATTGGTTTTAGAGATTTATAAGATTTAAAGAAATTTCTGATATATTTCTGAGAAGTAATTGAATGAGTTGATGATTTCTTTGCAAAAGTAATATTGTCTGATGAGTTTAAAAATTTATATGGTTAATTCGTGTAACTTAGTCAAATTTTCAGTTATTAAAAAATTCCTTTTGATAGTGTTTAACAGGATGCTTTACTTAACCCCGGTGCGCTTTCTTTTGGGCGTAAAAAACACATCCTTTAACATGATTAAATTTCATCGAGGGTGGTTGGAACCATAGTATCCCAATTTTTACAGCAGAACATGGTAATTTAATGTAAACTCTTGGTTAATAAAACATATTTAGGGTTGATTACTTTTACAAACAATCAACTATATAAGTATAACTGCAAGTGACACCAATTATTTAATTAGCTTAACAAGACAAGTAATTGGTAGAAGAAACTTCTAAATCCGCCGAGATATCTTTTAATTGATACTGATTAGGGTTTCTGTAAATGGTAAGTCTTAAATTTGTCTTCAAGTTTTTGCGAGATATGACGAGTCTGATTTTTCAAGGTAGTGACTTTCATGTTTTAATAGAGCCTCTTGCCACTGATTTTTGTTTGTTTGTCCGACTCTGGTGTATTATCTGTAGTTTCTATGCGTTCTTAGCGTTTTAGACAAAAAAAAACATTTCCTGATCTTTCATTTCTTAAGCAATCAAAAGATTTGCGAAGACTCATTTTTGTTATCAATAGCTCTGTAGGAAGTGTTTTGCTTTTTGTTAGTAAATCACGTGCTTTACCAAATTTCTTGCTGAGTAAAGAGACGTCTATTTCCCAAATTCTTTGTTTATTTATTCTGTTCAATTGTGAAATTTGTAAATTTTGTAAGAAAACTGCGCTATATCTTATATGGGATAATACTAAAGAGTTAAATAAGTTAATCCGAACTTATTTTGGCGCTTAGCTCGTAGCAAGATGTAGTGAAGAGGTTCCTTAAGCCGTTTGAAAAAAAAATTGTTGACTTGATTTGAGATGATTAAATCGTGCACAAAGCAAAAAAATTCATAGACATCTGCATAATTTTTAAGTTTTGAGTTTCATGATTATTATGAAAAATTGGCTCGAAACTCATTTCACAGTTGAATAAAAGAAATTTTGTTTCATCTGAAATCAAAGAGACTATTCTTTTTCATGTAAGCATCGACGTCATATAGCATTTTAAAACTGAACGAAAATCGTTAACATAAAGGATGAAAACTATTGGTCCGAGAACTGTCCCTTGTGGTACTTGATGATTCCCATTCGGATATTGTATTTTCCAGTTTAGCTGCCTGTTGATGATTTTTCAAAAAGTTTTCGAACATGTCACAGCCGTTTTTGAGAAACCCATGTGTTGAATCTTTTTCTTAAAAAAACATCGTGAGATTTTGAAATGAACGCTTTTGTAAGGTCCGAAAAAACAACTGCAGACATAACTTCATTGCGACAATTTAATTTTAGTTTTTCCGTTAATGAAATTAGAGCGTCGACAGAATATTTCTCTTTTCGAAAACTGATTTGCATAACATTTAAAAGCTAATTTTTGTGTATATATTCAGTTAAGTGTATTAATAAATTTTTCTCATTAAGTTGAGCAGAAGTTGGTGTCACAGAAATTGGCCCATAATTTTCTGCTACTCTATCATTTTTTTTATAAACTGGTCAAATGTTCGTTTTTTTAGCTCATCCGGAAAAGCTTTCGACTTGGTGCATTCAGTTATTAGGATCTGTAGGTGTTTACTCGGTGCAAGTTTCGCACATTGAATGCTCCACGATGGTATATTCATAGAACCAGTAGCTTTTTTTCTTTGTAAACTATCAATTGACAGAAATAAATCTTTTCGGGTCATTGGCCTGATTTCGATTATTTTAAGCAGGGAAAACGTTTGACGCCAACCACTGAACATTAAATTATGAACCTTTTTCTGAATGCCGCTTATGTTTGGATATATCGTGCATCTCAAGTTTTTTTAGATATACATTCCCTTTTTGTCTAACTGAGAGGCCATCTAGTTCAGTTGCAAGATTTGGTAGTTGCTCATTGAAAGATTCAATAGTAAAATTGTTACGCTGACTCCGAAAAAACCCGTTTTTACAAGTGGAGTTTGTGATGTTGCAAGATGGTGTTTTTTTTTCGATATATTTTGAGACCATGTCACGCATTTGTTGTGCCGCTTCATATGCTGATTTGCCTTTATGTATTTTATAGTGGCCTGCATGAATTATCAAGGCTTGTGTTTTAGCCACTAGGCAATATCGTTGATTAACACCTTCAAGATCTTTAATTGTTGCCGATTGATAGCTATGTTTAGCTGTTTTTTTCCGATATATACCTATGGTACACTTTTTTTAACTTGCTGTCTGATTTTATCAGTGTATCGGAGAACTAGAGAATTACTTTGGGATAATATATCTTATCAGACTCTGGAATACTAATGGGTTGACTGTCAGATTTTCGATTATTCTTTTCATTTTGTAATTTATTCGATTATTTTTTCATTTTGTTCCGTAGGTTGCCATTTTCTTCTTTTAGTTGAACGAAAAATTTTTCTTTGGAGCGCGATAGTCTTTTGTCTGATTTCAGTGTTTTTGTTCGTCGTCTATCATACTATTTTGCATCCCATTTTTTGCTAAATCTAATTAGCAGAAAATCTAATTCGTTAGCAGAAACTCTAATTCGTTAGCAGTTCATCAGTTGCAAACAAACCAATTTTTGACGACTTCTGACTTAATTTTTGAAATTAAAAAAGCTTTCTTACGGTCTTGTTCTTGTTTTGTTCCTGATTCCACTTACGTTTTTCTGATGGCCTTCAAAGCTGAGAATATAGTCATTTCAAGGGTATTTAGTTTAAAGGGTAGCCAATGGTTTTGCGGGTGGAACAGAATAATCCGACTACAGTAAAATACAGTATATTCTTCAAATCTATTTTAATTTGGTGCCGTTTTCCTTGTTAATAGCATTTAATTAAATCATATAATAGACTGTGAGAGACTATATATGGTTAATGTTTTCTTAAAATCAAGCTTTCATAAATCTTTTTACACTTAAATATTTGGAACTAAATACCCTTGAAATTGTTGCCGATTGAACCTATTCTCAGCTTTGAAGGCCATCAGAAAAACGTAAATGGAATCAGGAACAAAACTTTGGCTTGTAATTTGGAACTAGACTTTTTTTCCCGTAAACAACTTTTCTTACACATTTTTTGCCCTTGAGATACGCAAGGGTATTGCCATCGAGTACTATCTTTTTTCCGTAATTAAATTTAGGCTTAGGACTCATATTCTGGATCTTGGACTCATTCGTTTACTCTGCCTTTCTGTTGCAACAGAGATATTTTGAGCATATTTTTTTTGTTATAATTTTTTTTTGTTTTTTTTTATGTTGGTTGCAATTTTACTAACTCGCTTTGTGAAAACTTCTTTTTTCTCGGTTTAATTGGTTTCGGAATGTTTTATATGGGTTTAGGGGCCCCATATTGCATTGCTGATGAGCATTTTTTCGGCTTTAGGGGTTTCCGCTCAGACAGTTTTGGTTTTTTTACTGCCTGTTAAGTTTTCCGATGGAAATTTTTTACATTCTATTGTATTATTTTTTTGTTGGCTTCTAGAGTAGATCCAGTTTTTTTTTAATTTTCTTAGTGTTTTGATTATTTTTTTCTCTTTTAAGACATTTTTTGAAGTTATTTAGACTATTTTTTTCGAGTGTTGCATCGCAAGTGGTGCGAAGCTCAGCTTCGCCCGTGTAAGAAATTTTGAAGTACCTCTATTAGCTAACCTAAGCAAGTTTGAGACTGTTTTGCACTTAGTCTAGAGGTAACGCGGTGGCCTTTGGACCCTAAAGTCTGGCGTTCGAGTCCCGGCAGAAGCTTATTTTTTTTCAGTATGCGTGAAATTGAAAAAAAAATTCCGGGAAAAATTGTACTGTCGGACGTTTGATTGTCTGCTTATGTTTCGGCAGCTTAGTTGTTACATCAAGGAATGAACCGACGAAATGAACCGACGAAAGCTATTTGTTTCTCACAACAGTATGATAATAAAAACTTTTTTTCAGAACATTTTAACTAGGTATATTTCGCAATCGCTTAATTTATATAAAATTTGGATTCTCATTTTCCAATTTATTACTTGCAAAGGTGGTGTGGTTGCCTTTAGTTTATTACATTCCAAAAATTTACATATGAGTTTTTTAAAGCTCTTGAATTTTTGCCGCTTTCTCGCTACTGTTTGCAAAGCTGCAGCGTTGCCTGTGTTAAATCCTGAACCTTTTCAATACGACAACTTCACTTGGCGTGTACTCAAATAAGGTCGGCTCAGTCACCTCTCGGGGCATGATTATGAATGCTTATTTATAATCATTCTGGTGATTGTTTTTCTCAACATAATTTTCTCAGAATGGTCATCGTGGGGGAACAAAAATTTGAATTTTTTTGTATCGCGAGTGTTGCGAAGCTCCGCTTTGCCTCTGTGTAATAAGAACTTCGGTGAAAATTGTGGTTCTGTTCTTGGAATTATCTGATACCTGCGCGTAATGCAGCAGCACAGCGATACGGTGGTTCTGTTTTCTGAGAGACGATATTTACAAGTTTTTGGTTAAGCTTGATAGCTTTGTATCTATAACTAAAACTCAAATATTCTCTACTAATATTTTTGAATGGTTGTACAAATTTTAGAACCAATTAAATGTCAATACCAGATCTGAACTTTTAATACCAGAGCTGAATTTTTAAAGGAATTGACCGCTTTAATATCTAGTTGCAGTTGCAGTTTTTGTTTTTAACTGACATGTAACCCACAGAGGGAATTCTGAGAAAATGTGGTGCTTTAAATACGCGAAATTGATATTGGTAAAATCATTATTTTGTTTGCTTGCTTTCTGTAAATTCTTACATTCATCGATACCATTTGCGAATTTCATGCACCAACTGCAGCACGTGAGTTGCCGATACAAAATTCTCTATTGCGTTTTAATTTTTTGAAGGCCTCATTTTTGAACAGATGTAAACTAAGGTTAACTAAAGATTTTTGGTACTTCACTGGAATTTTTTTTTCATGGTGACTGTTTGTTGACGGCAATGTTTTTGTGCTTGTCACGGAAACTATTGGATCCATTACCCTCCTATGATACTATGGTAAGCATATCCACCATTAAAAATGATTATTTCAACGGTGATAAAGCATTTACGAAAGGATCAACCTTTTAAACAATTTACCCCCCCCCCCCCCTTTTTACACCGGGGGTAGTTACGAGATCCTACATATTCGACTAAAAGATGCAAAATTTGAAATCGCGAGCAAGTTAGCTCCAGTGGACATTGGACATGCTAATCGACAAATATTCTATCTGGCTGGTCCCAACATAGGTTATAGTATATCAAAACTTAATGTGGCAGGACGTTCATTTTCCATGTACACAATTAGTTATCACTCCTTTAGCATTGGCATAATACCACTTACTATACATTGCAAATTTGGTGGCTTTATTTTCCATGGACATAATTATTTATAATTCAAATAGCATAGGCATAATACTACTTAGTATACTTTGCAAATTTTGTGGCTTTTAGTTTCGAAAGTTTGTATTTAGAGTAACATGAAAGCGACGCTGAACAAACAAGTGAAGGAAGGAAAATTGAGATCAGTCAGTGGGGAGTCAGAGACGAACCGAAAGGAGTACCAGTTCATAACTCCACCTTCGCCCTCTTACCAAGGGGGATCCAGCATCGAAAACATTACCCCTCCTCCTCCTGCGCAGCAGCACTTCTTGACTCATTCCCAGTGGGGGGCTGCTCCTACAACTACATCTCAATATTATTCACAACCAAATCTAGAGTCTTATCCTAGTACATTTTCTGGCTCCACGAATTTTCCTTTACATGAACAAAACTATGGTCCGACAATGTATGCTGGCCAGAACCCCCAGCCGCAATTGCATCGTCCAGATGAATACAAAATTGAGAATTCCCCGTCTAAATGTACTGCTCTGCACTGTGGAATGGAGGTGCTTGCATCAGGTACCGTATCCTCTTCAACATCAGCGCAGCAGCAGCAGGAACATGTTCCATATCAAAACGAGACCTTTAATCAGAATCAGTCCAATTTCGTTTTTCTCAGTGAAGAAAATTGGCATTCACAAAGTAACTATCAAGCACAGGCTACAATGTCTGAACTTCAGGCTAATCAGTATCCAGTCTACTGTCTCACAAAAAACGAGCTGCCCGACTCGGCTGGTGTACACATGCCAATGGAAACTAGTAGTACCACACGATTTCAGTTCCAACAACAGCCACCAGTGACACAAATGCAGCAGAGTGTTACCCAACCAACTAGTTTTTGTCAAATGCCGAATGACCCGAGCTTGCTTAATGACCCGAGCTTGCAGTCGTCCCGGTTTCCGGATAACCAGTATCTCTGTTTCCAAAATGCTCCTGGGAGCAGTGGATCCTCCTCGGTTTCTGTTCCGCCGACAAAGATGTCTAAAGTTGAACAGTTGGTTAGCGAATTCAGAGACATTGATGCACTAGCTACTGGGGATATTGGAGCCTCTCCTTTTGTAAAGCAAGATCCAATAAGCTATCATGGCTCTGAGAGTTTTCCTCAGGGGGCATATGAGAATCGATATTCTCAAGAGAATCGTAGCCAATTAGCTGCTCCATGGGATCCGGCAGATCTTTTTGAATCGGGTTCCGATCGGTCGTTTCAATTGAAGGAGGAACCCAATAAAACACCACTACGTACGCCAAGAGCTAATTTAGAAACGTTTGAGCGATTTTTGCAAACAGAGGAAAAAATAAACTTTGATCGATTAGCAGACGAAGATTTTCAGCTGCTAAAACAATACCACCAAGAAGTTAAAAACTCATGGAAACCGTTCATCAAGGACATGACTGTGCACGTTTATATTCGTGCGAGGAAAGACGAAAAGATGCGTAAAGTACAAACAGAAATTGTGTATGAAAACAAAAGTAAAGGAGGTTTCAGATTCGTCTCAACCAATCCTAACTCTGAAGTTGATCTCGAGGACGTGCATAGATTTGGACCCTCGAGACGTAAGTTTTATTTCAAGCATGTTTATGATTGTTCCAGGTAAAATCTTTAGATTTGATTTCCCTAACATAAAATTAGTTCCATTCGAAAATTTTGGAAATTTATTGATTGCTGTGAACATGTTCTTGGAAACGTTTTAGCGGTGTCTAGATAAGTTGGTTTGAAGTTTTTGCTTTGATGAAACCAATTTAATCGCGCAACAAAACTTCTAGCATCTAGGCTACGCTCTTAAATGTTCCAACTGCACAACATAAAGGCCTATCACGTGAAGCGCCTTCATTGCTGATTTGCATGTAATTTTCAAGCATGTTTAAGCGTTGGTTTTGCAGTTTTTTTTTCATGAATTTTGCTGTGTTTGCTTGCGTTAACAAATTCTATTTTTTATTGTTGAAGTTAACAACCACGGCCGTCCTAATTTCTTTGTAGTCAATCATAGTTGTTGTGAAAAATACACAGAATCAAGTTTTTCAGAGACGAAATGTAGTCAGAGCATTGTGTACTGCTTGCACAGCAACCGGGTGCTCGTATGTCTTATATTTTTGTAGACATATTTAGAGTCGTAACATTCTCTGCTACATCAACAGCCACCGGCTACTTGAGTTATTTTTGATCTTTATCTCTGTTTTAGTTGGCGAAACAAAGCTTAAGGCAGTGAATCTTCATAATGGGGAACCTGTGTAAGTTTACATTTCCGTTGAAACAACAAATTAATAACGTATATTATTGCTTAGGCCTGCGTAACCTGTGTTTTTTCAGAGACAACGACAATGTGCAAAAGTGCTTAGAGACGTTCGGGCAATCGGGAATTGTTTTCATTTGGAAATGCTACGATCCCCCTGATAATCTTGAGCGAGCAGTTGGCAATAGAGACATTGCAGCTATGCTGTGTTGGAGGCTCTACTGTTACCGAATATGCAAGGGCTACCACTCTAGAGATGCAGCAGAAAAAAGTGGGTTATTACGTATGCCCAGTGACCTGTAAAAAATTAAACACTCGATTTTGCACCTTACTTTGGTTTCAATTGCTGGCAAAATGCATAAAATTTCATACTCGGTACATCCCGCGAACGTGAACCTGAATTCTTTATTAATACAGTTTTTGTTATTGCCTTTTGAAGATCAGAATGTTGATGAATGCGTAAAAGAAGATCAATTGTTTTAATCACACGAAGTACAAGTTCCTAGATGCTGTTGTTCTTGTCACAAAAATACAATCTCCCCCTCCTCCTAAGTGACCTACCGTTAAATGTCCTCCCCAAGCATGTATTAATTTGCAACATCAATTCCGCGTAAAATATTCAGTTCAAGCAAGCGCGCTGAATATACTGCCGGAAAAAATTTTAAATACCGAATAGCTATTTACACTAGCGACTTTAGTGAGCGGAGTGTAATAGTACGACTATTCTTTCTAACCTAAGTCGCAACTATTGATGCCACCTTTGGGGCTTATTTACAGTTTTTTTATAGCATGTGATTTGACATATGATTATTAATAAGTTAACACCTTTGATGCAGTTCTCATTGCTCAAATGAACCGAAAAAAGCTATTTGCTTTAAATATCCTCACAATAATGAAAATAATTACAATAAATCAGATTACAATGACTTCGAAAATTTTCCAACTCGATAGATCTCGCAAATTTTTAAAATGCTTAATTTTTACATTATATGGCTTAATGTTTTCCAATTTTTTGCATGCAAAGTTAGCGTGGATGCCTTTAGTTTGTTATATTCCAAATAATACTTGCCAAGTTTTGTATATTTGTATTTGGTTCCACTTTTGCTTCATCGCATATCAGCATATTTGGCAATTTATCAGCATATGTAGCTGCTTTATTTGTGACCAGTGTTTGCCGGTAAGAGTTCGTGGGCGAGCGGGCAGGGCGTGCGACTCCAAATCTCGAGATCACAGGCTCGAATCCTATACGTAGCAAAGTTTTACTAATTCGAGGCTTATTTCTATTTTTCTTAATTCACTTTATAAAGCTGCTTTTTTGGTCGTGTTCTCTGTAGTGTTTGTGAAGTGCAGCTTCGCCTCTCTGTTTATCCTGTTATAAAGCTTAAAATACTAATCATAATTTGGTTTCGATTTATTTTTTGGACTAATTAGATCAGTTTGTTCGCCCTCGAAGTCATCTCCTACAAAACCTGTACTTAATTCCTCTAAATTGATATGGGAATTGATCGGTTGATCAATTTTTTAAATATAAATTTATAGAACGCATGGACGCGAGTAAGAAAGTGAAGATGCTGGACATGTGCATGGCTGGCTCAGGAGAAGAAACAGGTCGGGAACTGAAGATTCATAGTGGCTTCGAGCTGGTGTTCGACTTGCTGACACAAATGCTGAGTGCACTGAATATCAGAAAAAAATGTCAACAAAATGAGTCAGAGGATATAGCCGAAACGAAAGAGATGAAAGAAACGGTATAAAAGATTCATAACTGCTCTAAGTCAAATAGCCTTGTAACTATCGTAATTGGGGTAATTTTTTTCTTTGATACAGCAGATGATTGTGTCAATGATCGAAGTGAATACACTCAAGTATCTCCTTAACTATGCTCCTTAGGTACCTAGTTACGAATCGCCACCCCCATTATAGAACTAATTCAGCGATTAAGCATATGGAATTTTGTACCTAGTAACGAATTTTGTACCTAGTTAAGAAAAGGGGTCCTGAAGGTTGTTCAGGCTCAAATTTTTTTTTTGCGGTTTGACTTTTGATTTATTTTTTTAAAGTTCAGTTCATTTTTTTGTTAAAAGGGAGACAAATTCCAGTATTGAACAGCAAAAATGTAAAAGGTCTCGAAAAACGTGAGACTTCTAATTTCGAAAATGGATTTTAATTACCAGATTTCTCTGCGAAGTAAAAATTTTACCACAACCCAGTTTTCTCAAATTGGGTCAATTTTATTAAAGAAAATTGTCAATCATAAATTGTTCTAGAACTTCAAAGAGCTTTAAGGCCATACATTTTTTTTTCTACTTTGAAATTGGAAATTGAAGTTTTTCCAACAAACAAGTCAGTTTTTCAGTTTTTTTTGCTTTCATTGACTCTTTTCCAACTGTCTGTCGGCTATGTTCCGTGTCTGTTATTGATTATTTCAAAAAAAATGAGTGATATTTTATTCGTTACCAAGTGTTAATGAACGGAGTAAATTAAGAGTTTTTCATGTCATGTTTTTTTTTCACGAAAGATTCTTACATGTTCTAACCTTAAAGTCTAACTTGTAATTCTTCTAATCTAGCTGCTTGTCTTTTGATGCTTTTAAGACTACTTCAATTTTATCTACTAATTAAAAAACAATTTTAAAGTTGTGAATTGCTCTTATTGTTTAATACTGTATGTTTGAAAGTTTTGCAACTCTATAGATGCAATATTTATTGTTGATGACAAATTCTTGGCATTTTTTTTCGGCCGATGTTGGTCCAGCTGAAATTGTCCATTCTTCGCTAGGAGTTGTTTTTCCATCTCATCGTGTAAATTTATTAAAATGTAAATGAGTCTATCGAAAGATCTAATAATATAAAAACTTTCTACAATTTATTTCTACTACTTTTTATTGCTTCTAATTTTTTCATTCTTTAAACCTAATTCGGACACTTCTAACTAAAAAAAAAACTGAAAATTGAGTTGTTTTTCGTAATTATCGTGATTGGATTATTATGGGCTTCTTGATCAACTACCGGTTCTCCTGAATTATTTACAATTTGACTGCGGAAATTGTTTTTTGCTTGTAAAAACGTACAAATTCTCTAAAAACCCGAACCATCATAGGCCACCAATATTGTCACCAAGTTTGAATTAACTAAAAATCGGTACTTAATGAACATTCGTTTTGTTTCGTAGAAGAAATGCCTGAGCATCCGTTTGGGCATGTACAGTACATCGAAGTGTGACTCATCTGGTCTGCCGATGCGAGTTGAAATTAAAAACAACTTCATACAGGACCTCGTCAGTGGACAAGCTATGACTCATTTAGAGGACTGTTCCAGATCGAACAAGACAAGGTCTGTGCTGGATAGCAATGTGTGAGAGTCGTGTGAGACAACCGACTAGAAAATTTCATAATCAGTTTTTTGCCACAAAACAGTGAATTAAATCATTTATATTTATGCTTTCAGCTCTTCCAAATTTTCTATTTTACTGTTTGATTGATTATAATGTAACTTTCAGTGTCAGTTGTTTTAAATTACTTGTTTTCCAACTTTGTAAAAAAAATTCTTTTTTTTCGAATTGAACTCGATTTGCATCATTAGTCGGGTAAATCTAATCACCGGAACACCACATTTTTATTTTAACAGGCTGTTTTTTGTTAGCAAAGAGTTAGCAATTTTGCAAGATACTGTTTTTATTTTATTCCTTTCGGGTCTTTTTAAGCGTAATGAATGTAGTGAGTACTCTTATATACTTCTTGTTTTTTCAGGAAAAAAGTCGTAAAATTTGTTCACGCTCAGTTTCGATTTGCAGTTTGAGTTTGATTTTTCTCAATTTCACTTCATAGTTGGAAGGAAGGCAAACTCCATTAGCGAACAGCAAAATTGCAAAGTTCACAAAAAACGTACAGGTATTTTGTTCGTGAAATTCAAAGAGCTTAAAGGGCATATATTTTTTCTTTAAAATTTGAGTTGAAGTTTTTTTTAACAAACAAGTGAGTTTTTGTTTGTTTCCTTGCGCTCATTACTCTTTTCCAATTGTCAGTTGGCTATGTTTTCCAATCGCACAAACGAAGTGCTCTATTACGAAACCATTCCGTTTTCCACTCAGAAGGTCGAATATTTGATTCTATTGACATCAATTGAAACCGCTTTTTTTTTAAATTTCAAATGACAAATACAAAACAAGGATAGCCTGTTGCTGTGGAGTAGCACAGAATGTTCAAACCATATTCGCAAAAGAACGAAATTGTTAGTGGATGGTGTCATTCAAGAACTATGCGATCGTGTAGAAAATTAGTGAATATAACATGATCGACAATATTTGCCTAAAAAAAACAAATAAAAAAAAATTTAATAAACTTTTCAAAAATTTGTAAAAATTTTTTTGAATTTTGCAAATTAATTTTAAATTTTTTTAGAAAATTTTTTTATGCCAAACAAGCTCTAACTGAAACATCATAAATGGTGTTTTTAATAGTAAAATCAAGTTTTTTTACTAAAATAAACAAAATGTAAATTTCCATACAAATAGCGTTACTCGCTCTAAATCGAACTAAATCTCAAAAATTTCACAATTTTTCTCGAGATAGGGACAATTGATTAACAGTTTTCTAATGTCGTTCGAATCGCGACTGAAAAGTTTTCAATATGATATATTACTTGACCCATTCCGATGATTATTTGTGGTCTCTGATTTTGCGTAGAAAACGAAAAGCATAAAAAACACACCCGAATACAAAGTTCCTTCCCATTTTCAACGGCCAGAACAATAAACGGCCCAGTTGTTTGGATTACTCCAACAATGATAGCGTATACTGTGGAAGATCAAAAAACGGGGAAGTAATTTTATGAAAAATTGTAGGGGCTGGGTTCTGATATATCCATATAAGCAAAAGTCTGCTGAAATGTCGCATTTAGAGAAAGTTTTTTTGGAAATCCCCCCTCAAAAAACATTTGAAGCGCCACTGGTTTGCTATAAGGGGATGTCTTTGCATTTTTTTAGTTTACGTATTCCGAAGTAAAAGACTTGAAAAATCATTGTTCAAGAGCGCTTTAATTTTATGGCTTAACCATTTATCAGTTGAATGAACTGTGTTTTTCTCCTTTAGAAACTTCAATTATTTTTTCCCCTGAGTTCCGAGTTTTGAGCCAGTTTTTTTTTAATCGTCTGAGTTGTCGTTTGTTGACAGTTTTTTTATATAATTTTGCAAATGCCTTCAGTTTGCTTCGTTTTGCGAAGGAACGACTGCACTTTCAGTTTTTCGCCTTTTCTCGTATAAGACTTAGCATTTTGTAAATTTGTTTATTTTGCCCTTTTTTAAACTAGCAACGCTTGTGTGATTTTACCAGGTTTTTTGTAAAATAACTTACACATTTCTTTGCACAGTTTTTGCTCCAAGTCCTGTGCTATATAAGCAGCATAAATTATGTCTTTACGCAGCATGTCTTAGTTATATCAACTTAACTAAAGCGCATTCATTTCTTGGTTTTTACTGTATAAACATGTATAGCTGAGCATAAGTTAAGCATTGATGAGAACGGGTTGTGTGAAATTGTTAGGTAGTTAGACCTCAGAAGTCTGGTGGTATTGTGTTGTCTATGTACTGACATGTAGCGATAGTGTTTCTCAGTTTTCACAAGCTATTTTCAAAACAGCTGCTTGTTGCGAATTTCGAAGAAAGTGACAAATATTTGTGCTCAAGTAGTGTTTTTTGTTGCGCTGCAGTGGCAAATATTCTGACAATTTTTTTGCTCAAGTGGTGTCAATTTTGGTACCTAACGAGCCCGATAAGTAATTTCAATTTTAAAAAACACAGCTTTTTAAGGGGTGCAAAAGAAAGTGTAAACATTTTCAAAAACAGTACAAACTATGGGGGTTGAATATTGGTGTATTATTAGTAATAATATTAATTTTGGTTCCTGCGAGTCGCAGAGGAGCTATCGGTAGGCCTTAACAGGACTGTCTAAAAATAATCCCTTTTTATTGTTTCCCACATTCCAGATTAAGTTATTTTGTTCAGCGATGCTGCAGTAAACCTGAAGTTAGTGGTCAATTGAGAGCTCTTTTTCGCACACTATCATCGACATGGCAGGAGATCGAACACGATGTAATCGCCTAGCCACTATGTTAAGTGAACGCCTTAATGATGGCACATTCGAGCAAACTGATCAAATCAATGCTAACTTTCAAAACGCGTGTGAAGTTAGTTTCAGTTCCAAGAGTAAAACTTAGCGCCTTTGAATGTGACCGATCTTTTGAAATATCTTACCAAAAACACTCTTTAAGATTACTTGGCATAATTTCAATGCAAATGACTCTCGGTCAAAAGATCAAACGATTGGTTCACGGTAGATCTCAAATTTCAGTTCGAAATTTGAAATCGATGAGAAGTGTCCTGTAAACCCCTCTGTGTTCGTAATGTGTATATTGATTGCATGAGCTAAGTGAACCCTTCTAAAAAAAATTGACGGAATATTTGTGTTCGGGTGGTTCTTTTTTCACCAGACAATTTTCGACGACTTTTGAACTAGCCGTTTTTGGCAGAATTTTTTTTGAACTTAAAATTAATAAGATATTTTTTTGAGAGTATGAAAATAGACAATTTCGGACAATTAAAACTTGATATATTCCGTAATTGTATTTTTAGTCAGAATTACTACCATCCGAAAGATATTGATGGCCAAAGCGCTAACTCAAAACTTTTCCACTGCGGCTATTTGTTTGAAAGTTATAGGAGCTCGTAAGAGACTATTGGACTAATTTGTTCATTATATTTTTGCTTGCGAGAGCAAGTGTACTTGTAAGCGGGAGCTAGACTTTTTCCAGTAAACATCTTTTCTTACAAATCTGTTTAAAAAATTACCTTGCTTTATTATGGAACCTCAATATTTATCAGAACTTTCTCACTTGGTCTACGGGTAGAGCACACACCTTCGGATCATAAGTTCTAAGGTTGGGCCACCAGCCGGAACTTGTTTTTTTTTTCTAGTGAGTAGAAATTGAAAAAAAAAAAGAAAGTACCGAATCTTTTTTCTGCAAACATCAGTTTCCTTCTGATTGAAACTGTTTCAGCTATAATTGAACTCTAAATTCACTACTCTGATTTTGTTTAATATCCTTTTTTTGTAAAAACGGCCTAGGTTTATGTTATTTTGGCTTAGCACTTTCATTTTGCGTAGTTTGAAAGACAAAAATATAATGTGTTGCATTTTGTATCAGGAGTAATGCGGCGTAAAATTTCGATTTTTAAAACATTAAACCATTGAACGTGATTTTTTCAGATTGCATAGTGTTTTGCTACTAAATTGTGTATGCGTTGGTTGTTGAATACAGCGAGATTGGTCAGAATAACTTCAGCAGAGTCAGTGTGCAAGAAGACCTTCATCCGAAACAAAAACAAAGTCAGAATCATGTCCGCTCCTCCCAATACAGCAACACCATCTACTAGTGATCCAAACTCTCTAGACTTGGACAAACTGAGGTTGAGTGTAAGTGAGCAAGGAGATATTTTGAGGAGTCTGAAGGAACAAAATGCATCAGTGGACGAAGTTAAGAAAGCGACAACAGAGCTGAAACTTCGCAAAAAAGCATTGGAAGATGCCAAATTTGAGGCGAATAAGGGCAACTGGGATATAGACCGGAAAAAACTGGAAGATGTGGTTAAGCGCAGATTTATTTACAGTCAAGCATTTAGTATTTACGGAGGTGTCGCTGGATTGTATGATTTTGGACCAGTAGGCTGTGCAATTAAGTCGAATATTCTGAATGAGTGGAAGTCTCATTTCATTCTGGAGGAAAGCATGTTAGAGGTAAGACTAAAGCTGCTCCCTTTGTCCGCATAAGAGGATAATCCACGCATCTGATATTGCAAATATCGCTCATTCGGCTGAAATAAATTGAAACAAATGAAAAATTTTATGAAAAGGTACAGCGCTGATTTAAATTATCCGGACTAAACGAATACAACTATAAGTTTATAGCGCGTTTTTCTCAAATTGTGTTGACTTAGACAAAAATTGATACAGACAAAACTTGCTTAGAATTTCAGCTGGTGCGGTATTCTGGTGCAGTTAATAATGCGAAATTAGTGTCGAAAGTTTAAACCCAAAAACGATAGTTTTTGGCATTTTTTAGTCAATCAAAAATTACTTCAAAATGATGGGTTCAATTGCCGACAAACTTATATCAAAGTGAGCCTCTTATAGAGCCCAACAAAATTTCAGAAGGATAACGTTTCGAAAGTTTTTCTTAGAAAACTTTCAAAATTGTTTTAGAATAAACAATTGGTATTTTATATAGTAAAATTGAAATTTTCCGGCTATCAAACAAAAATAAATTAAGTTATACAAAACTGAGACGATTATACCCTTGTTAGACTTTGTCGGTCTACATAAGAGGCTCACTTTGATATATTTTTGTCAGCAATTGAACCCATGCATTTCAGCGTAACTTTTGATTGACTAAAATTTTCCAAAACTTTGGACCCCAATTGCGCTAAATAAATTGAACCGTAGTAATTCGGCTGAAATTCTCAGCCAGTTTTGTCTTATTCATTTTTTGTGTCAAATCAAACCAGTCTCAGAAAAACGCGTTTCAATTGTAAATTTATATTCGTTTTGTCCGGAGAATTATAATCAGCACTATGCCGATAAGGTTTAAACTTTCAAAACGTGTTAGCTAGCCTGATTGTGATCTTCAAATTGATGTCTAACGGGTCTTCTGCAGGTGGAAACATCAATGCTGACTCCTGAGCCAGTGCTGAAAAACAGTGGTCACGTGGACAGATTCGCGGACTTCATGGCCAAAGATGTGAACACGGGCGAATGTCTGAGGGCAGACCATCTGCTGAAAGCACACTTGACCAGTCTCTGTGAGGCAGACGACTGCCACTTCGACAAGTACAAAGAGTACCAGTCTGTCATCACACAAATGGACAACTATGGACAACAGGTTCGAATCCCGCCTTGTTCCCCTTTGTATTTAACTGGATCCTGAACTTAAAATTCAAATGATTGAGGTGTTACAGTCTGAAGCGGAAAACAACTATTACTGTAACACTAACGAAATTAGGCGAATTTATACATGAGATGGCTATTATTTTTTCTATAAATACAGTCCTATATTTTGCTGAACATGGGATTCAAGTTCGGTTTTCATAATGGGTTGGAGTGTGTAAACGAGATGATTTTTTCCTGACTGAGCAGTCGATATTGTTGACAATGTCTTTGACAGGAGCTGACAGAACTGTTCAAAAAGTACCAAGTGAAGAACCCTAGAAACGGAAATGCAGTCTCCGACCCAGTGCCATTCAACTTAATGTTCGCCACTCCAATTGGGCCAAGTGCAGCTAACACACCCGGATTCTTGCGACCAGAAACGGCGCAGGGAATATTTGTCAATTTCAAGAAACTTCTCGATTTCAACAATGGAAAACTTCCTTTCGCAGCTGCACAAATTGGAAGTTCGTTTAGAAATGAAATCTCGCCCAGAGCTGGACTGTTGCGTGTGAGGGAGTTCACCATGGCGGAAATCGAGCACTTTATCGACCCCAATGAGAAAACTACGCCGAAGTTTGAAAAGGTGAAAGACCTGGAGCTGACTCTATTCTCAAAGGGTCAGCAGATGTCTGGTGGTAGCGCAGTGCCAGTTAAACTGGGAGACGCAGTGGAGAGTGGGATGATAGCGAACAATGTGTTGGGATACTTCATCGGCAGAATCTATCTGTTTCTAGTGAAGATCGGAGCTGATCCCTCCAAGATCAGATTCAGGTTGTTCCGTTCACCTCTTTGCGGCGATGCTTTTGCTCCTGTTCATTGCATTTATTTTGTGCTCTTTACCCTTGCGATAAGCAAGGGTATTGCAGGCGGGTGCTGGACTTTCTTCCCGTAAATAGTGTTGTTCACAGGATCTCAAGTTTTGGAAGATCTCTAGTTTCACCCAAGTTGCACATTCAAGTGCTCTAGTTTTTGGTCCAGAGTTATTGTGTTTAGAGTTAACGAGGTACTGGGTCGACAGCTGAAATTTTTTTTTGATTTCGTCTAGGAAATTTTTTTAGTTGTTTCATTTCAAATCTGTTCTAGTTGTTTCATTTCAAATCTGTTTTTTAGTTGTTTCATTTCAAATCTGTTCTAGATGTCTAAATTTTTTCAATTTTGTTTTAATTTCTGGAAAGTTTTGTTTGGCAATTTTGATTTCAATGTTTTGTCGTCAAAGATGTTATACATTCGATTAACCATCTGGCGTACAGGTAACGCACCTGCTTGAGACGGCTAGGACTTTGGTTTGAATCCGGCTATGAACTCACTAGAGTTTTTGTGCTAGTGTTTATTTTTGTCGGTTTAGTTCCCATATCCCAATTTTTTTTTGAAGATTCAGCTTTCCTGCAGCTTTCTGAAACACCAATGCTTCAGACGACAAAAGCCGGGAGTTCAATTCCTGTCGGTATTAGTTTTTTCTGCAAACTGAAAATTGTCTATTTATTTTGTCGGCTCTCTCTATCATTCCAAAAGATCCTTGTAAAGTTTCTTATAGTGCAGGTATATTTGTTCCGAATATGGTGGACTTTTTTTGCAATTTAAATGTTTTTTTTTGACAAAACGATATTTTTTCGAGGTTTTTTGTTGATTTTTCTTTTCATTTGATTTTGACCATAGTCATTCATTTTGTATCGCAAGTGGTGAGAAGCTCAGCTTCGCCTCTGTGTTAATGTTTACTGTTGCGGTTTGTTAGACATTTTGTGTGCAATTTTATCCTTGAATCATAATTTTTTTTGAGATACAGTGAAACGGTAACGGCTTTTCCTACAGAAGTTTTTCTTCATAAGGCAGGTCTTAGGTAGTTAATTTTGTTTCTTGTTTTTTGCCCCCCCCCCCCCCCCCCCCCACAAAAAAATTTTTTTCACCCAAAATCAAAAACTTCCCGATTAAAAAGTGTGTTAATGGTGAACAGTAGCAAATGTGTTCTAGGCAGCACATGGACAACGAGATGGCACACTACGCATGTGACTGCTGGGATGCAGAAATGAACACGACGTACGGGTGGATAGAATGTGTGGGCTGTGCAGACAGGTCCTGCTATGACCTCACCCAACACTCCAAAGGCACTGGAATCAAAATGGTGGCTGAGAAAGACCTCCCGGCACCAGTTCAGAAACAGATAGTCGAGGTAAGGCCAGAACTTATCCAGTTTGTGTTCGGAATCATGGTAATACTATGTGTTCATTCGATATGAGATTATAATCCAGGTGTTATGCTGGATCCAGGCAGTAGCAAATGATATCCAAAATGGTTCAGACGGATAGTTTTTGTAAAAGGATTTGAGGTCGTGAGCTTATATTCAAATAGCCTTTTCATAAGTGTACAGTAGAACGACTGAAGTGCAATAGCGTGACAAAGTTGGTAGGTAGCGCTCTTGGAGAGGGTTCAAACACTCAGGTCAATTTGTGTATAGGTTGTACCAAACAAGGGTGCTCTGGGGAAGCAGTTCAAAGGAGAGGCTAAGGCCATCTTCA
Organism: Symsagittifera roscoffensis; assembly: GCF_963678635.1. Taxonomy (NCBI): domain Eukaryota; kingdom Metazoa; phylum Xenacoelomorpha; order Acoela; family Convolutidae; genus Symsagittifera; species Symsagittifera roscoffensis. The sequence goes on along the minus strand of NC_087065.1, from coordinate 62,007,613 downwards.
CATATCTGGAGGCTCTCTCAGACTGTGACATAAAGGAAATAGAACAGAGTCTGGAACAGAACGGAGTTTACGAGTTGAAAATAGCGGCCACTGATCAAACATACCAACTGACGAAAGACTTGATCACGATTGAGAAAAAGATGAAGACTTTCCACATCGACGAGTTCACGCCTTCGGTCATTGAACCCTCATTTGGAATTGGAAGAATAATGTACGCCGTTTTGGAGCATGTCTTCAAAATCAGACCCGAAGACGACCAGAAACGATATCTTTCTCTGCCGGCTTCTGTCGCGCCTTACAAGTGTTCCATAATTTGCATAAGCGCTAAGCCAGAGTTTGACCCGTTCCTGGATCAAATTTTCACTAGTTTGAGACGGCTGAATGTTAGCTTTAAATTCGACTCAGGCAAGACTGGCATCGGGAGGAAGTACGCAAGGACGGATGAGATAGGTATTCCGTTTGGCATCACGCTAGACATGGACACTTTCGGAGTGAAGCCGCATTCGGTCACATTAAGAGAACGAGACTCAACAAAGCAGGTAGGACAATTAAGTTCGCTTGCTCAACCCCCCCCCCCCCCCTCGGTTTTAAAACTTAATGCACAAATCCAAATTTGTTGAGAGTTTTATAATAAGTTAGGGTCCAAAGCATCACTAACATTGGACGAGGTAAATCAAATTGTTACTGATTATGGGTTGAAAATTTGATTATGGGCGGAAGCGAACCAATGTATATATTACAAAGACATCTCGCTGTATATGAGACATATCAATGTATATATTACATTTCGCTAAAAAATCGAGTGTTATAGCCATTAAATTGAGTTATTCATTATTCACGGCACTACCGCGTTCATTAGAGAAGCAGTGCACTGGTGTCCCTGTTGGGCTTCAGTATTTGCTTTTATTTCAGGTGCGCATTAACGTAGAAGAGGTGGCCCAGGTGGTCAGTGACCTGTCCATGCAGAACTGCACTTGGCAAGATGTGCTCCAGAAGTTTCCTGCCTTCTCAGCATCTGCTGACAGCGACTCGGAGCAAAAGTGAAAAACAAACGATGGAAAATGAACTGCTTTTATAGATGGGCTCCTGCAAGTTGCGAATATTTACATGAAATGGAAGAATAACGAATTTCAATGGATCGACAAAGAAAACTGGGAAAAGAAGTGAAATTATTACGCTGGTGTTGGAGTATAAATTTTTGTCTTGATGTATACATCCTAAATTTACTTTTCAATTAGGTTCGGGAAAAGGCATGGTTAAAAATCATCTTGTGATGATTTAATTTTATGTTGATATCCTAAAATCTCATCACTGATATGGTTTTTGGCTCATCTGAAGTCTGATATAAAAATTATAGTAAACAACACAAGTTATTGTTCATTTGGGATGTTTTTATTGACTTTTGAGGCTGTGAGTTCATTGAGTTAATTCTGTTATATATTGAATAACTGCTTGTTAATAATTAAGTATTATTGCGTAATTTTTACTTGATGCTGGAATTTGTTGCGAAGGAAGACGTCTCAGTTAGTAAAATACCATCTAGAATCCGAAAAAGGATACATTAAAGGTAAAAATTCTGCTTTTTTGTCAGGACAAAGACATGAATGTTCATATCCAATTATTCGTGTTGCACTTTCAGCATCTTAGATAAAATCTTTCAAATTTGAAACGAGCAGTTTAAGTAGGCTCAAAGAGCGTTTAAGAAGCGCACAAAGCGCGAAGTACACCCACTTGGGAACACGGTTATTCCAGGTTCAAACCCATATCTAAACTTTCTTCATGGAAAAGGTCTTGATTAAAAACCATCCCAAGCATATATATTCCGCTTTTTCTTTGTAAGTCTGAACGGCAAATACGCTCAATTCTATCACAAAGTCGTTCGAGTATGGGTATGAAGTGTTGTTTTACGAGTATGAAGTTGTACGAGTATGAAGTGTTGTTGTAGGTTGCTATTTTTTTCCCACAATGTAAAATTAAAACTTTTTACTGTAAAAATTTGAAGCGTCGGCCTATCGCTCTTCTGCTTACTTTTTTTCTGCTTAATTTCTAAAGAATGGAAGTTTTTTTAGCATCAATTTCAGTTTATGATACTTTAAAACAGGGGCGGATCTAGGATTTTCTCGAGGGGGGTGGGGCGGATTTTCAAAACATTTTTAGGTCGACCAAATTGATTTTCCGAGCTCTTAAAGCAGTAAAAGGACCCTGTTTTGGCCAAATTTTTTGCGCGGCAGGCAAATTTTTGAAAAAACAGGTCAAAAAAGCCGTTTTTGGGCATTTTTTGGAAAATTTTGACAAAAAAAAATGCGTTTTTTTGGCGCGCACTCCCCCTCAAAGTTAGGATATATTGGCGCAAAAGGCGCCTTTAGAAAAATTTTAGGGTCGGTCGGCCAAAAATGGATTTTTTAAAAAGTTCCAAAGGGGGACCCTTTGGGTTCGCAGGGGGTCGAATCCCTTTGGGTTGGCAGGGGGTCGAAAAAAGATAATTAAACAAAATCGAAAAAAGGTAATTGAGATGATATACTTTAAATTTACAGATCGACTTTCTAATGCTTTTTGTGTCTGTAGTAATGCTGTGTTTTCAAAAGTTTATAGCACAATGTATGAATTTTTTTCTTATATGAATACTTTTACTATAGTTGAATTTAAGCCCGTCTGTTACAAGTTTACCGACTTTGGTTTGAAATAAGTCAATTTTTATATGAACTAATTTTCATGAGCTAAGTCAATTCATGTTGCGTAGATTTTATGCCTCGCGTCGTATATGCTTTTTAAAGTTTCTTGAAGGTTGGGGTTTAAAAGTCTAATAGATCATTTTGTGACAGTAAAATAGGATGCTTCAGTTCGATTCGGAACAATATGTTATATCAGGCATTTTATCAGCACGAAAAATAACGCGCGTTATATATCCCAAATTGGCAATTTTAAACACCCATAACTTTACGAAAAATAATCGCAGGTGATATAATGTTTTAAGTTTGGGATCAAGACAAAAATACTTTGTAATTGATATTTTAAAAAAATTGCTATAAGTTGTCTGTTAAAAAGTCAAAATTTGGCTCGAAGAAAGAACCATCCCGAGCGCAAATATTCCGTCAATTTCTTTGAAACTTGGAATGATTCAATTAATCGCTTAAACGAGTTAAAAGAACGCAATATATTGAGCGTTGTTTATCCCAAATTCGCCCGACTGGCTGTTTTCAAACCCACATGATTCTAAGAAAAAAAAGTCACAGAACCTCTCATTTGCTGTTTTAAAGTAAAAAATGATTTTTTTAGCAGGCGTTAACGCAATAAATAGAACAATTAGCAAGCTTCGTTTCATAAGCACGAAACATTCCGCACATTCATTGTCTCAAATTGGCATTTTTCAAACACACGCAAAGTCTTTTTGTAAAAAACTTGAGCACAATACATCAAGTGGCTATCTGGTAGCCATTGCATTACGACTGGTTTGGTCTTACGGTATTACTCCAGCTGATTACTGTTCGTCGGTCATCGCTTCTATTAAGTTACTGGAGTCGGCTCGGTTTACATGATTGCTCTCGAACTCTCAAAATTGGATACGTCATTGTCTACATAATGGGTCCAAAAAATGATCGAAAAGTCTGAAAATGCGTCTTTCAATACTTTTCGACAAAAATTTTTGGTACGTTTTTTTTTCCTAGTGAACCATCAGTCTAATTCTACCAAATGGTAAATCCGTAAATAGCGGTTTTTTATTCTCGCTTTAAGTTGCCTGAGAACAGGCTAGATTGGGGCTATTTTCTTGATGGACGGACCGATTGATGGAATCTTTACCAATAGAATCGTTATAACTTTTCACGAAATTATTTTTGTGCAGTTGGAAAAATGAAAATTTTCAAAGTTATTTTTAATATTTGGTTTTACTTTTACCTATTCCTATTACAAATCTTTGGTGTGTTCGGATAACTTTACTTTTAAAAAAATGTCCTGACGCGTAAAAAAAAGATGTATTTTTCTTTCGACTGGAAATTTCTAAACTAGATCAACTTTAAAACTGAAATGAAAACGTGTTTTTTCTAAACGTGTTTTTTTTTTCACGTGAACAACATTTTCCGCTTGCAAAATGATTAGGACTAAATGCTTCAGGTTATCTGAAAATTCAAAACTGAATAAAGAAAAACAAATTTTAGCAGCCTAACAAATTACAACTAGTAATACTTATTTGTGCTTATTAAGATTCATCTAATTTGAGTTTTAACCATTCATCGAAATTGGTGACCATTCCAGATGCTTAGAAGGGAGTAGTCGCTGCTGCTACAGTTGACACATTTCTGGTCACTGCTGATTCTGGTTCCGGCTCTCTGGTCTTGCGAACTCTTGAAGAGACCGCTCGCACAAACGAAGATCGGTATGCGTTGCCACTCAAAAGATAGAAAAAGAAGTTAGCCGAAACATTCAGAATTGAAAAACTGCTCAAAATTGATTTTAAAAGGAGCCATAATGCTGAGTTCATGGGTGTGTTCGCGATAAGAAAAACCATGATAATGATACAAATAGTGCAAACTAGATAGGCGCTAGTCATGAGCATGATCATTTTGATGTAATCTTGAAGATTTTTCCTTTTTTGAAATAGACGCTGCTGGTTTTGTGAGCTAGCTGTGGCAGTGTTTCTGCATGTATCTGTTGCTGCAATGTTATTTTTCGGTGGTAGGTCAGTAAAATCGATGTATCAGTAAACCGAAAACGGGCGGACGAGATCAGTAAACCAAAAACTCATGATTCAATTACGTAATCCCATTAGCTAAAAATTGAGATTTTTTACAAATGACAAATCTTTTTCTCAAAACAAAAATTGAATTAAAAAATGGAATAAAATATGTCTTCCCATGCGCCCCGTAGTTTAAAATTAATGTTCTTGCTCAGGAAATATTTTTTCTATAAATCCTTAATCTGCAATTGATGTAATTGTTCCGACTTTCGAAAAAAAACGGAATATTTATGCTCGGTGTGGTTTTTTTTATTCGGTCAATTTCCACCGATCGAAATAATGATTATCAACAAAAAAAAATTTCTAGCCCATTGAAGATATCGACTTCCTGAGTAAAAAGTACTTTCTTCTCCGATTATTTTTTTGTAAAGTTCTGGGGGCTTGGAAATTGCCAAATTTTCCATGTTCTGGACTAAATTATGCAAGCTTTGAAGAGTTTATTCATAGTTCTGAGAACGTTACGCGAATTATTTATGCGTGGCGAATGATCCCGCACAACATAATCATTCCAAATTGAGTTGAGGCTAGCTAATTGGTCGTATTATTTTCGTACGACTCAAAATTTTACACTTTAATATTGTCCAAAATGTATCGGTATTCAATGGGGGTTGAGAAATTAGACGATAAGCAAGTTAGACGGAGGCACTTAAAAGGAAATTGGACGATTTTGCATAACTGCAATTGTGAGAAAATAGACGAAAGTAGATAGATTAAAATTGTTTGAAGACAACTTGCGTGAGAAAAATAAAATTATTTGCAGACATTAAAATTTCGGTGTCCAAAAATTTCACATGTCAATCATGCATAATTTATTCAATTCAAAACTCTCCTGTAATATTTGGTTTTGACATTTTATGTTCATTTAAAGTAACTGTTCTAATAGGTATTGTCACTTATGTTCTTTTTGTATTTTTGAATTTTGACTCTTAAGAAGAAATTTTGTTGGCCCTTTCCTTTTCATAGTTTTTTCGTCAAAAAAGCCAGACCTGTAGAAAAATCGTCTTATTCCGTTTTTCTAGCATCCGTCTAATTTTCTTATCGTCTAATTTCCTAGGCCCCGTTTTCAATTTTTTTTTTCCAAAAACTATTCGATATGAATTAAGGGACAGTCGGAACATTCAGGGCTTTGCCCTGATGTACCAGCAGTCGATTTTGTTATAACGTAAATCGGTTCACTGATCTGGTCATTTACTGACACATCGGTTTACTGTACGCACCCCGAGTTTTCTGTTTCTTAGCGTCACGTGATCTCAGTTCTCGAACAAAAAGAATGTTGCAGATGATCAGAGTCAAGCATGGTCCCAGCAATATGAACAGCAAGTTGAAGGATCTTAAAACGTGGCTCAGAATAATTTGATCATCTAGTTGGGTGAAAGCGCATTCGCCATTCTGCTTGGAAAATACCAACAGCGCCGAAGTACTGATTATTAAGCCAAATGCAGTAACTATACAGCTTGCAAGCAATATGTTTCGACCAGACGCATTGTTGTGATGCCAAGCAGGGGCTTTCAGCAATATCACGCGGTCCAGTGCCAGTAGCAAGACGTGGTAAGCTGCAGCAAACGAGCAGACCATGCGAAAGTACCCATAAAGTTTGCACAGCACCTCCTAAAATGCACAGTTGAGATCAGGTTGACATCCTCTCCCCCCCCCCCCCCTCCCAAAAAAAATAGTATCCTCCACCCCAGCGCTTAATTTAAATTAAGTTTGCTAAGCCCACTTGGTCCCACTCCCACAGTTGTTTCTGTTCTTACCGGCATAAAAAATTGTCATAAAAACTGTCATCGTGTTTTTGTCATAAAACCTGTCGAAGTCTGAAACAATGAATGCAAAAAAAATTGGGCATGCATTGGACGCACCGCACCCACACTAAGAGCATATTGAAAACTGAGTCTCAACAGCAAACAACACTGCTCGCATAAGGGCGATGCCCTTAAGGTGCATTTTAAGGTCTATGGAGTAGTGCTCGCTTCTAGAAAATGGTTGACATTTAAAAAAAGTAAAATCAAAAAACAAATAGCGTTTTTTTGAATTCACCTTTTTTTTTGAAAATCACCATTTTTTGTTGACCCGCCCTGTAACACGCTAGTCAGTGTTAAAAAAAGATATTTTTTGCATATAGAAAAGCATCAATCAGATCAAATAGCATGCCTCAAGTCAATGTGGAACAAGTCAATGTGCATGCCTCAAGTCAATGTGGAACAGACAATGTGGAACAATACATCGCGCATTAATTGTCTCTAATAGCCAATATGGCTTTTTTTAAACGCACATAGCTCTTAAAAAAAAGTATTCACGGGTGAAATATTTTTTTTTGAGTCCGAGCTCAAAACAACAACACTTTTCGAAAAGATGGAACAAAAAAGCAGCTTTGGACGAAATTTAACACGAGAAGAACTCTCAGTGCCACAAACGCTCTTTGTGGTATCTAAAAAGAACGTTTTGTAATCTGTCTTTGTCTGTGTAGCGGGTATGCCTATATTTAGATATAAAATCAAAGAACATGTAAAAAGCTGAGTTTTGCAAGGACCCGTTCCCAACAGTGTTGCAGACAACTTAAACTCGGGCTAAATATCAAAAACGCCTCTATTGGACTCATGGTGAAACTCGATGCTGAATCAGTGTAAATGCAAATATTGGCATCAATAAATCAAGCACTGTTGAGTGTCATTTTAGTGCTGATCAACCCTGATTCAGTATTTAAACGCAAATTCTTAGGTTTTCTTAATGGTACAAAAAACTCATTTAAAACTCATTTACAAACTGGAAGTTTTTATTCACATTTGAATGTCGCTTCAAAAAATTTTAGTATCATACTCACTCGCCCCATTCTGAGATTTATTTTTGAGAGTGCTTTTTTGTGAAGAAAACTAGTGAAAAAAAAACAACACATCCGAAGACAAAGTTTTTCCCCACTTTCTTTAGTCGGAAAAAAAACGAGACGAGTTTGACGCCCCTTTCCCCTCAGGGATTTGGCACCCTGACCACCTAAAGTATCCCTCTTTTGGGAATATTTCAGGACAGGTTTGTTTTTTTGCTGCCTGAAGTTGCCTGAAAGCTAAATGGGCCGGCCCAAAAAAAATGACGACAAAATTCCAAAAGGTTTGTAAAAATCAAAAATCTGCCACCCCACCACCTTCACTCCTTAAGAAACCCTAAATCCACTCTTTGGTGTACTTCAAAGTGGACGGAATTCTGACTATTTTTTGGTCAAGTATTTTTTATAGTACTGCTTATCGATCAAGCTATGTTGCGGAAAGCCGTCAGCAGTCGCGTTTTTATTTAAGCAAATTCAGTAGCCAAAAAAGGGCGAAAGATATATCATATTGAATTCCTTTTGAACAAGATTTAGTCTGCAGCCATTGATTCTGCGAATAAATGTTCTCGCTTTCGAAAAAATTTGGTTTCAAGAAATTTGTTTTCCTACTAAATTGTTTTGGCTACTAAATTACATTTTCGAACAAATTAAAAAAATACAATAATGTTGTTTTTTGTTTTAAAAATAACTAATTGTTTTTGCATTTTTATTTTCTCAAAATTTGTTCCATGATAATTGTAGCTGTGGTAGTAACTTTCTGTGCTCACTAAGTCGCTTTTTTAATTAAGTTGCTTCTCGAACTTACCGAGTATAATTCCCACTGCAGTCCCATTGCGGTCATTCCGCTACCAAGCACTCCGATTTTGAAGAGGGAAATTGAGTCCCACACTGCGACATACTTCATCAAAGTGGCACTCGATGACTCGGGCAGATGATTTCCAGTAATGTAGCAGAAGTAATTAAGCAGAAACCCAAGTAACATGAAACAGAGGCCGACTATATCGAATATATTTGTTGCTATGCCCAAAAAATTCCACTTGACGTCCGGGACTGAAAGGTCTAATGTATAATTTTCAGATAATATTTCGATCGAAACGGACATTTTTTTGCTAAAATATCAGATCGTATCAACTGTTCTTTGCAGCACCGATGTATAATGCCATAGAGACAAACTATTTTTAACGCCGGGTGCAAATTATTCAACAATAAGTTTAAATTAATGTATTGTAAAAGGAGGGTAAATATTAATTTTCATAAAATGGAAATTATAAAGGAGGATAATAAATTCGATAATTGTGCTTTAGTGCTATGCTAATTGTCATTTTTTCACATTGTTAATTCAAATTTTGAATTGCTATTGTTGGTCATGTTTACAGCGCCAGAAGTCTTAATGCCTCCCGCAACTGTCTTATTCTTTATTTCTTTTTTCTTCCTGCTATTTTCAGCATCTTCAGTGGGTTTTTTATAGTTTATGCTAGCGTATAGCAAGCTTAGCAAACCTTCCCATTGAAGTCCGCTGAAATATGATTCTCTCCACACGTGGTATATAGGAAAAATGTATCACAAATGTACTCAAAATCTTCAGTTGTGTAGATAGATGGCTTTCGAGATGAAGTTTGAAAATAACTGTTTGTGGCCGTTATCAATTTTTTCACAGCTAATTATTATAATTTTAATCAATTATGGGTAAAATATATCAAAAGATAGAACTTGAGATGTTTTTTTGTGTAGCTTTTTTTAAAAACCTGTGAAAATCTACATCAAAATTTTTATTAATGAAATACTCAATTAATGAAAATTTAGAAAGATTTCATATTCCAACATGTATGACAAGAAAACAAAAAATATTTCAAGAAACTGCTCAGAAAATAGCAAAATTTGAATTTTAAACTGCCTGTCAGAATAATGCGGAATCGTGCAAGAATCTTGATAGATTTTTTAAACCGAGCTGCAGTATAGAAAGGAATTTTATTATATTTTAGATTCCAGCAAGAAAGTTAAGAGATTGCAAAATTTGCATGAAACATTCAAAGAATCATACAAAGTTGGCATTTCAAGCCTCTTTTGTAGTCTAACAGAGTTGAAAATTATTTTTCATTTGACAGCCAGAAATGCTATTTAATTATATAAAATACCAACGTTTGTTCAGAAAAATGTTTGTAAACGTTTTGCGCAAAATTTCTTACCTCCTTAAAAATTTTTGGGCTGCAAAAAAGCTCATTTAAAAATTGTTTTTATTAGTAAGTGAACCGGTAGTTTTAGCGTTTTTTAAACTAAAATAATCAAATTTTGGGGTATTTTTTGGGTCCGAGGTTTGCAGTATAAAACGCATCATATTGAAACTCAAAAAGTTCTTAACTGTTTGTCTAAAGTCAGTTCAATAAGAAAAAAACGCGTTTTAAATTTCAAGTCTTATTCATTTTGTCCGGATAATTTAAATCAGCATTGTACACCCATTAAAATTGAAATATGACACTAACTTTATTTTTTTTACACTAACTAACACGCTGCTCTCAAATTTGCATATTGGTCTTTTTTGCCTTGACATTTAGATGAAGTTTGAGTCTGAACTGAATATCATAATAACCTAAAAACGAACGTATTTCGTCTGCATGAACAACCTAGCAACTTTATTGCATGCAGCATTAAATTGAAGCTTATATAAAGTGGTATGGGTTGTTTGGTTGGAGGGAGGGGCTTAACAGTAATTTTGGCAGATCAAAAGGTCCCGAAATTGTGCTTTCAAGCCAACCCTTGTGTTTTATTCGAATTGGGATATAACAATTTATTGTTCCAACTATTTGAAAAATGTGAAGAAACTTTGTATTCGAGTTTTTTTTTAAGTTTGAAGTTTTTTTAAGTTTTTAAGAATCATGTATCACAAATCATCATCAGAATGGGTCAAGTGATATATCATAACAGAGCCTTTTCAGTCAAAATTCTAAAAACTTCTCTGGCGAGAAAAACCGATTTCAAATTTTTTGTTTTTGGTCTGATTTTGAGCTAATAGGTGAGCTTGCAGGCTTATAATAGCCTTCCTAATCTTAGTTTTAGCAATGAAAACTTAGAAAATTCAATTTTAGGAATAAAAAAGTTCAAAAGTTCATAATTGGTCGTGATAATTGTTCCGACCTTCGAATTAGGCGTTGAATGTTTACTCCACTAACGACTCAAAATATAATACTAAATATCTTAGTTTGTCAATATTTATTTAACCAGAAACAATTCGAGACCAGTTAATGGGCAGTCGGAACATTCAGGGCTTTGCTCTGATACGAGCAGTCTTGTGCTATACATAGCATGAGGTTGAGTAGCCAGCAAGTTAATTAATCCAACAAAATAATCTACATTACGAGGCCAAACTGTGCATTCTGTGCATTGTAAACAGGCCAAAACAGGTCAGGTTTGATGCGGAATCCGCAACATTGCTACTTTTCTTTAATGTTCATTGCTGTTTTGGATTCCACAAGCAAATACCTATAAGATTTTACCGCTCAAATTTGCTCCAAAAATAACCAAATTTGCGGATTCCGCAACTGTAAGCGGAATTTGCAAGTTGTAAGTGGAATCCTCAAATTGTAAGTGGAATCAGCAAATTGACTTACAGCTGCGGAATCCAGAACAACTAGCTATATTTGCTTGTTGCGGAGTCCGCAATAAAAACAAATGTGCCGACAAGATTTACGTTACAAGTATTTGTACGCGGAATCCACGAAACGTTTGTAAGTGGAATCTTCTTACATTTTGGAACATGTTTAAAGATTTGTCTCCGGAATCCAGGAACCCCCTGACACAAAATTGTGCGCCTATCCAGCGCATAGTTTGTCCTCGTAATGTAAATGTGAATCAAAAATGAGAAAAAAAATTTTTTTTGCTCGATTGCTTATCAATTTTTGATAAAACTCTTTTTCATGACTCTGAACGGCAATGGGAGCATTCAAGGCTTTGCCCTGATTCAAGCATTCTTGTATCTGTTTTGTTGAACACCCTTTGTTGCTGGCTGGTATATGATAATGAAGTTCAGCAGTACAAGTAAGCCATGTCTAGCGCGTTGACTTTGTTCTAATAAGGCATATCAAAAGATGATCCATAGTTTTATCTACCAGCTTTGAAACGCGACTAATAATACCTCAAACAAAGGGTTGCACATTTGCATTGAACGAAACATTCACCATATTCTCATTATATATGCAAAACGTCGCGCTAGATTATCATTTTCCATTTCAACTTACTGATTACTTCCAGTCCATACTAAGCAGAATATTTTTTTTGCATTCATAGTGATCGGAAGCAATAAGTATTGATATACTTTTTATAATTCTAGCAGACTTTTAAAAAGTTTGTGGATTCGTGGGGGTTCAATCAGAACAAAATTTGTTCTATGAATTCTTATCCTTCGAGCCTTTAAATTTTACAACTTTATACATTACACTATAAAACGACCAATTAACCAATTACAACGCAGCTCACTAAACTTTTAAAGGAAGTTTGTCAAATTTATCAGCAGACCGACCGCCAACTTATCGGGACCAGTCACTCTTAAATATAACCATTGTCAATTACCCGAGTCAAGGTGCCCGATTTATGTTTCGACCGTCTCGACCAAATTTTGGTATGTCTCGACTTTTTCGACCCAACAAAAAAAGTGTTTGACTTTGTTCGTTTCAGTTCAGACTTTGTGTTCGACTTGGTTTCGACTTTTTCGACTTTGAAAAAAAAGTGTTCGACTTTCTCGACTTTCTCGACAATTTTAAATATCGAATTTGAATCTATACAGTTGAAATTTGATTATTTTTTTTCATTTCAGTAGTCTGAATGAAAAGCCGACATAAAGTTTTTTTTTGTAAAACGCTTTAAAAAATTGGCATGCGGGTTTGAATTAAGCCCAGCAGTGGTTCCCATTGATCATCCAATATAAACTTCAATCCAGAGCGGGGCCAGATGGGAATTGTTTAATAGTTTTTTTGTAGTGTAGATCCAGAAGCAGCCTAAGAACGCCATGTACCAGTCATTGAACAAGCAAAAACGGCAAGCAAAAACGGGTAATTAAGGCCATAGTCAATAGCTAAAAACAGGAAGGCTATGCGTATTGCTCGTGGATTTCATTACCTTAGGTACCGATTGAACGTGGCTCAAGGATATCAATAAGTAAAAGTAACCGCCATTTGAAAACTTTAGCTCCAAGGTGAGTCATGATGTTTATCCTTTAATAACTGATACAATACAATGACGACTGATATTTTAAAATTGACTGAATGTTTCATTTGATTTCTTTCAGCTTTCTGTTTTTGTTGTGACGAAATTGTCGTAGCCCCAAAAATTTAGCTCATAATTTTGGAACCACGTGTAGGCCATCCTGTGGCATTCCTCTATATGGCGAGCAATTATGCCGGCTTAGCTAACTACACATTAAAATTGCATCTGTTTTTCAGTTGTGTCAACAAAAATCCGACAAAAAGTGCATTTCTTGGTCCGTTTCTTGACTGTTCGCCCAATGTTTTGCTTGTGCTCGACCTATGTTTCGACAGCGCTCGATTTGTTTTTGAGTCTACTCAAGCTATGCTTCCATTAGGCTCGACTTATGTTTCGACTGTGCTCGACCTGTTTCGAATGTACTTGAACTATTTTTGGACTGTACTCGACCGTTTTTTCGACTGTGCAGGACTTATGTTTCAACTGTGCTCGACCTATGTTTCAACTGTGATCGACCTATGTTTTGACTGTGCTCGACTTATGTTTCGACTGCCCTCGACCTATTTTTTGACCATGCCCGACCTATGTTTCGACTGTTCTCAGCCTAATTTTCGACTGTGCTCGGCGCGTGTTTTTGATTACTCTACCAAAATCGTTTACATTTCGACTGTGCTCGGCATATGTGTCGACCGTGCTCGACATATGTTCCGGTTGTACTCGAACTTCATTTCGAATGTGCTCGACTTATGCTTCGAATGTACTCGACCTTCGTTTCGACTGTGCTCGACATTTGTTTCGACTGTGCTCGACCTATGTTTCGATTTTGCAGGACCCATGTTTCGATTGTACTCCACCTTGGTTTTGACTGTTCTCGACTTATGTTTCGACTGTACTCAACCTATGTTTCGACTGTGCTCGACATATAATTCGATTGTACTAGAACGAACTTGTTTCGACTGTTCTCAGCTGAAGTTTCGCCTGTGTTCGACCTTTGTGTCGACTGTACTTGACCTTCGTTTCAACTGTGCTTGACATTTATTTCGACTGTGCTCGACCTACGTTTCGATTTTGCAGGACCCATGTTTCGATTGTATTCGACTTTGGTTTTGACTGTTCTCGACTTATGTTTCGACTGTACTCGACCCATGTTTCGACTGTGCTCGACCTATGATTTGACTGTGCTCGGCCTATGTTTCGATTTACTCGACAGAAATTGGGTCTGTTTCGATTGTACTCGACCTTGGTTTTGACTGTACTCGACCTATGTTTCGACTCTGCACGACCTATGCTTCGATTGTGCTCAAGCTATGCTTCGATTGTGCTCATCTATATTTTGGCTGTGCTCGACTATGTTTCGAGTGTGCTTTAAATATTTTTCGACCGTGCTCGACCTTTGTTTCGAGGGTGCTTAACCTTTTTTCGACTGTTCTTGACCAATTTTTGATTGTTCTCGGCCTATCTTTTGACTGTGCTCGACTTATTGTTCGACTTACTCAACCGAAATAAGGTATAATTTGACTGAGCTCAACTCAAGTTTCGACTCTCTCTACCGAAATTGGGCATCTTTTGACTTCATGTTTGACCTATAATTGCTTCTCAACCGCGGAATTTTAAACACGAAATTGCACGTGCTCGGCTTTCAAAGCCGACATTTAAGTCGAGCACCTCAACCCGGGTATTAATTGATCACTGACTTATTTCATTTAGGCGTAAGCCCTGAAAGTTCTGATCGCCTTTGAAGGTCTATGGAGCAGTTTCTGCTTTAAAAAATAAAACATTGAATTAAATCAATCCCTCGCGCTTCATATACAGTACAAAAGGTTAGATTTTGCTCTTAATATCGTAGCGTTTATGACATTAGAGGGATTAAATCTGCGCTTACGCATTCATCTGATCTTGAGCGTTTATAACCCCATAACTCTACAAAAAACCATAACAGTTGAGAAGTCATTTATTTTTGAGCTCAAGACCACACTACAATTTGTTCTTCCTATGTTATGCCTTTAATATTTACAACTTTATACATTCACTAAAAAACGACGAATTACCCAATTACAACCCAGCTCACTAAACTTTTAAAGCAAGTTTGTCAGATTTATAAGCAGACCGACTCGCCAACTTATTGGGACCAATCACTCTTTAAAATAACCATTGCCAATTATCCGGGTCGAGGTGCTCGGTTTATATTTTGACCATTTCGACCATAGCTTTGGTATGTCTCGAATTTTTCTACCCCACAAGAAAAGTGTTCGACTTTGTTCGTTTCAGTTCAAACTTTGTGTTCGACTTTGTTTCGACTTTCTCGACTTAGAAAAAAAGTTATTCGACTTTCTCGACAATTTTAAATATCAAAATTGAATCTATACTGTTGAAATTTGATCATTTTAATTTTTCAGTAGTCTGAAAAACCGACACAAAGATTTTTTGTGAAACCCATAAGAAACTTGGCAGTCTGGCTTAAATTATTGATCATCCAAAATAAACTTCGATCCAGTGCGGGGCCAGATGAGAATTGTTTCATAATTTTTTTGTAGTGTAGATCTAGAAACAGCTTAAAAACACCATGTGCCATTCATTGAACTGCCCCACGCGCAAAAACGGGTAATAAAGGCCGTAGTCATCAGCTCAAGAACGGGAAGGCTGTTTGTATTGCTCTTGGATTTTATTACCTTAGGTACCGATTGAACGTGGCTCAAGGATATCACTACGTAAAAGTAACCGCCATTTGAAAACTTTAGCCCCACGATGAGTCATGGTGTTTATCATTTAATAACTGATACAATACAAAAACTACTGATATTTCAAAATTGACTGAATAATTCATTGGATTTTTTTCAGCTTATTGTTTTTGTTGTGACAGCATTGTCGTAGCCCCAAAAATTTAGCTAACAATTTTGGGACCACGTGTTATTCTTCCTGTGGCCTTCCTCTATATGGCGAATAATTATGCCGACTTAGCTGACTACACATTAAAATTGCATCTGTTTTTCAATTCTGTCAACAAAAATCTGAAAAAACTGCCTTTCTTGGTCCGTTTCTTGACTGTTCGCGCAATGTTTTGGTTGTGCTCGACCTATGTTTCGACAGCGCTCGGTTTATTTTTGACTTATGTTTCGACTGTGCTCGACCTGTTTTGAATGTACTTGAACTATATTTGGACTGTACTCGACCTTTCTTTCGATTGTGCTCGACTTATGTTTCAACTGTGCTCGACCTATGTTTCAACTGTGATCGACCTATGTTTTGACTGTGCTCGACTTATGTTTCGACTGCCCTCGACCTATTTTTTGACCATGCCCGACCTATGTTTCGACTGTTCTCAGCCTAATTTTCGACTGTGCTCGACGCGTGTTTTTGATTACTCTACCAAAATTGCTCGGCATATAATGTGCTCGGCATATGATATGTGTCGACCGTGCTCGACCTATATTTCGATTGTACTCGAACTTCATTTCGAATGTGCTCGACCTATGTTTCGGTTGTACTAGAACTTGTTTCGAATGTTCTCGGCTGAATTTTTGCCTGTGTTCGACCTTTTTGTCGACTGTACTCGACCTTCGTTTCGACTGTGCTTGAAATTTGCTTCGACTGTTGTCGACCTATATTTCGATTTTGCAGCATCCATGTTTCGATTGTAATCGACCTTGGTTTTGACTGTTGTCGACTTAAATTTCGACTGTACTCGACCTATGTTTCGACTGTGCTCGAACTATGTTTTGACTGTTTTCGGCCTATGTTTTGATTTACTTGACAGAAATTGGGTCTGTTTGGATTGTACTCGACCTCGGTTTTGACTGTTCTCGAATTATGTTTCAACTGTACTCGACCTATGTTTTGACTCTGCACGACCTATGCTTCGATTGTGCTCATTCTATGCTTCGATTGTGTTCACATATGTTTTGACTGTGCTTGACTATGTTTCGAGTGTGCTTTAAATATTTTTCGACTGTGCTCGACCTTTGTTATGAGAGTGCTAGACCTTTTTTCGACTGTTATCGACCTATTTTTGATTGTTCTCGGCCTATCTATTGACTGCGCTCGACTTTTTTTTCGACCTACTCAACCGAAATAAGGTATAATTTGACTGTGCTCAACTTATGTTACGTTCATGCTTGACCTATTATTTGACGCTGCTCGACTTAAGTTTCGACTCTCTCTACCAAAACTGGGCATGTTGTGAATTTGAGTTCGACCTATAATTGCTTCTCACCCGCGGAATTTCAAACACGAAATTGCACGTGCTCGACTTTCAAAGCCGAAATTTAAGTCGAGTACCTCAATCCGGGTATTAATTGATCAATTACTTATTTCATTTAGGCGTAAGCCCTCAAAATTCTGATCGCCCTTAAATGTTTTCTGCTCTAAGAAATAAAACATGAAATTAAATCAACCCCTCGCGCTTCATATACAGTACAAACTGTTAGATTTCGCTCTTAATACCGTAGCATTTATGACATTAGAGGGATTAAATCTGCACTTACGCATTCATCTGATCTTTCGTTTCTTGGTCGTTTTTTTTACTGTTCGCCCAGTGTTTCGACTGTGCTCGACCTATAATTTGAATGTGCTTGACTTATAAGTCGACTCTGCTCCAACTATGCTTCAATTGTGTTCGACCTATACTCTATCTGCGCTCGACCTATGTTTCGAAATTGCTTGAACTATGTTTCGACTAAGCTCGAATAGTTTTTAACTCTGCTCAACCTATCTTTTGATTATACTCGACCTTTGTTTCGACTGTGCTCGACCTATGTTTCGAATGTGCTTGAACTATGCTTCGACTATGCTCGACCTTTTGTTCGACAATGCTCAACCTTTTTTTCGATAGTGCTCAACTTCTTTTTCGATAGTGCTCATCTTTTTTTCGACTGTGCTCGACCTATGTTTTGACTACGCTTGACCTATATTTCGACAGTCCTCTACCTATGTTTCGACTTCCTTGACCAAAATTGTGTATGTTTCGACTGTGCTCAATTTAAAATTACTTCTCGGCCACAGAATTTCATTCGCATAACTGCACGTGCTCAACTTTCAAAGTCGAAACATAAGTCGAGCAACTCTATCTGAGTCTTATTTGATAAACTTTCTAATTTATTGAAGCCTAAGCCCTGAATGTTCTGCGTGCCTTTCAAGGTCTTCGGAGCATTTTCTGTCTTAAAAAATATGAAATTAAACTATCGCACCACGCCTCATATAAAGTATAAAGTGACAGATTTCGCTCCTATTACCGTAGCATTTTTGAAAATAGACTGATTACGCGTTTACACCCCCATAGTTCTACAAAAAACAATCACCGTTGAAAAATCGTTCAAATTTGAGCTTTTGGTTGATGTTTTTAAAACTTCCGTCAAAAACTTCTCAACAAAAGTCTGGCAAAAACCATCCCAAGCACAATTATTACGACAATGTCTTTGCAAATCGGAACAGGAAGACTTCGATTCAAATGCTTTTCAAAGTGTATGAAAAAATGTTCGATTTAAAAAACTTGATCAAAGACGCAAAAAAACCGATCCTTTTTTTCCCCTTTTTTTCAAAATTATTTTTTAAACCATTCCACACACGATATGTTAGTAAAAAAGGCTAATTTTGCAGATATCAATTTTTTGAATGACTTAATTTGCATACTTCAAGAACCAAACTCTGTTTACTTGTAAACAGCACGAAACGTATCGCGCCTTTCTTATCCCCAATTGTGCAAACTGCCGATGTTACGACTCCCATATTTTTACAAAAAAAGGTCAGGAAGAATTTTTTTCTAAGCGTGAGGTTGAAACAACAATACTTTTTTTGAGTGAGGTAAAAAATTTTTTGGCTAATTACAATATGTCAGTTAAAAACTGTTGAAATCTAAAATGTTAGTTAAAATGTCACTTGCTGGTTAAAAAAGACAGAATCAGTTTTGAGAAAAAACTACCCAGAGGGCAATTAATCCGTCTTTGTCTTCGAAAGTCGGAACAATAAAGATGCGATATTGGACAAAAAAGTAGCTCCAAAGTTTCCGTCAAAAATCAAAATTATGATGTACAGATGGTTTTCTCGGAAGATTAACTACCCTGTGAGGTGGCAACCCTTTCATTTCATCCCAAAATGTGCATCATTCTGTTAAGAAAACGTATTATAATTAGCAGGTCAATTCTTTTAATTGTTTTGAGAAAATAGTTTTAATCAGATTGTTCTCCACTTTTTCCATAGTAACTAGCTATTTTATTCTAAAAATTTCTATTGATATTTTTGTTACAATAACAATGAAATAAATTATAACAAAACTGCTCTTGTCGTCGGGGGATAACCCCGAATAATCTAACGGCCTTTTAAGTGGTCTCAAATACTTTGTGGTAAAATCAGTTTTAACAATCTACAAGCTTGACAATCTATGACTAATAAAATCAAAATTTAAACTATTAAAATCTGTTTAGTATATTTAATTTGTACGATCAATTAGCTTGCCGAACTCAAATTTGAACAATTTTGCAATGCAACAAATTTTGAGACGGGTAAACATTTAGCTTTGCAGCAATTCAACCTTTAATTATAAAAGGTCAGTTCAGTAATTTGTTTCAGAGCGAACATCGCGTCCGTTTAGTATAGTGCTGTGCGAGCCCCAAAATACAGGAAACGATGCCCCATTCGGGAACATAATCTTTTCAAAGTTGGTCTGGAAAAATAACCCGAACCATATATTGTCATCATTTTCTTCTAAAGTTGGAACAAAAATAATAAGACATGATGATTCAAACCGAACTGTTAAAATTTTTTTTAAAGTTCTTTTGAAAATAGTTTTTGTATTCCTTAAAAACTATGAGTTGCTTTTAAAATGAATTGATTAATTGGGTCTACCTGTCTGGTAGAATTATCTTCTTGGAATCCATCAATAAAACTCAAGCTACTGTTTTTGATCAAAACCTAGGAAACCTAGAAGTTTTATTGGGGATGATTGAAAAAACTAATTTTTTCTCAAAGCTTAATTTTCAAACAATTTCGCTTAACGTGAAAACAGAGCTGAGCGTTTCATTGAAATTGTGCTAGTTTTTAGAAGTTGGACAAAACACCGAATACTGTTAGTAAAGTGCGTCAGAGTGCTTCAATTAATACTACATCCGTTTTGATCAATTCAGACTATTGAAGAAAGTATCAGCTTAAGACATCTTGAAAGATTTAAAAGATATATTATGATCAGCTAGTTTTATAATTAGTGTTTAATATAAAAACTTAAATTAATGTATTCTGTGTTTTTTTTTCAAAGAATGCAGCTATGTCTCTTTAAAGATTGTTATAAAAAAGTTTTGTCACAAAAAATTGACATGAATAAAAAAGACAGCGTTTATCGGGGAAAACCATCGAGTGTTCTTACTGCCCTTTAACTGGTCTGGAGTAGCTGATCTTAAATTTTTTTTTAATAAACAATATCTTTCACTGTTTGTCAAAATGAAATTTACCATCGATTATCCGAGACCAGTTAAAGGGCAGTAGGAACATTCCATGATTTATCGACGGTAAGTGTTAAAGTTCGTTTCGTTTCTGTAATTTAAATATTCAATTAGCTTACCACGGATCAAAATGGTACTGCGGAAATTTTTAACATGCAATTTAGTATCTTGGACTCTGCTCGACCTATCTTTTGATTATATTCTCGACCTTTGTTTCGACTGTGCTCGACCTATGTTTCGAATGTGCTTGAACTATGCTTCGACTCTGCTCGACCTTTTGTTCGACAGTGCTCAACCTTTTTTTCTATAGTGCTCAACCTTTTTTTCGACTGTGCTCGACCTATGTTTCGACTTCCTTGACCAAAATTGTGTATGTTTCGACTGTGCTCAATTTAAAATTACTTCTCGGCCACAGAATTTCATTCGCATAACTGCACGTGCTCAACTTTCAAAGTCGAAACATAAGTCGAGCAACTCTATCTGAGTCTTATTTGATAAACTTTCTAATTTATTGAAGCCTAAGCCCTGTATGTTCTGCGTGCCTTTCAAGGTCTTCGGAGCATTTTCTGTCTTAAAAAATATGAAATTAAACTATCGCACCACGCCTCATATAAAGTATAAAGTGACAGATTTCGCTCCTATTACCGTAGCATTTTTGAAAATAGACTGATTACGCGTTTACACCCCCATAGTTCTACAAAAAACAATCACCGTTGAAAAATCGTTCAAATTTGAGCTTTTGGTTGATGTTTTTAAAACTTCCGTCAAAAACTTCTCAACAAAAGTCTGGCAAAAACCATCCCAAGCACAATTATTACGACAATGTCTTTGCAAATCGGAACAGGAAGACTTCGATTCAAATGCTTTTCAAAGTGTATGAAAAAAGGTTCGATTTAAAAAACTTGATCAAAGACGCAAAAAAACCGATCCTTTTTACCCCTTTTTTTTTCAAAATTATTTTTTAAACCATTCCACACACGATATGTTAGTAAAAAAGGCTAATTTTGCAGATATCAATTTTTTGAATGACTTAATTTGCATACTTCAAGAACCAAACTCTGTTTACTTGTAAACAGCACGAAACGTATCGCGCCTTTCTTATCCCCAATTGTGCAAACTGCCGATGTTACGACTCCCATATTTTTACAAAAAAAGGTCAGGAAGAATTTTTTTCTAAGCGTGAGGTTGAAACAACAATACTTTTTTTGAGTGAGGTAAAAAATTTTTTGGCTAATTACAATATGTCAGTTAAAAACTGTTGAAATCTAAAATGTTAGTTAAAATGTCAATTGCTGGTTAAAAAAGACAGAATCAGTTTTGAGAAAAAACTACCCAGAGGGCAATTAATCCGTCTTTGTCTTCGAAAGTCGGAACAATAAAGATGCGATATTGGACAAAAAAGTAGCTCCAAAGTTTCCGTCAAAAATCAAAATTATGATGTACAGATGGTTTTCTCGGAAGATTAACTACCCTGTGAGGTGGCAACCCTTTCATTTCATCCCAAAATGTGCATCATTCTGTTAAGAAAACGTATTATAATTAGCAGGTCAATTCTTTTAATTGTTTTGAGAAAATAGTTTTAATCAGATTGTTCTCCACTTTTTCCATAGTAACTAGCTATTTTATTCTAAAAATTTCTATTGATATTTTTGTTACAATAACAATGAAATAAATTATAACAAAACTGCTCTTGTCGTCGGGGGATAACCCCGAATAATCTAACGGCCTTTTAAGTGGTCTCAAATACTTTGTGGTAAAATCAGTTTTAACAATCTACAAGCTTGACAATCTATGACTAATAAAATCAAAATTTAAACTATTAAAATCTGTTTAGTATATTTAATTTGTACGATCAATTAGCTTGCCGAACTCAAATTTGAACAATTTTGCAATGCAACAAATTTTGAGACGGGTAAACATTTAGCTTTGCAGCAATTCAACCTTTAATTATAAAAGGTCAGTTCAGTAATTTGTTTCAGAGCGAACATCGCGTCCGTTTAGTATAGTGCTGTGCGAGCCTGGCTGGATACAGCAAAATACAGGAAACGATGCCCCATTCGGGAACATAATCTTTCCAAAGTTGGTCTGGAAAAATAACCTGAACCATATATTTTCATCACTTTCTTGTAAAGTTGGAACAAAAATAATCAGACATGATGATTCAAACCGAACTGTTAAAATTTTTTTAAAGTTCTTTTGAAAATAGTTTTTGTATTCCTTAAAAACTATGAGTTGCTTTTAAAATGAATTGATTAATTGGGTCTACCTGTCTGGTAGAATTATCTTCTTGGAATCCATCAATAAAACTCAAGCTACTGTTTTTGATCAAAACCTAGGAAACCTAGAAGTTTTATTGGGGATGATTGAAAAAACTAATTTTTTCTCAAAGCTTAATTTTCAAACAATTTCGCTTAACGTGAAAACAGAGCTGAGCGTTTCATTGAAATTGTGCTAGTTTTTAGAAGTTGGACAAAACACCGAATACTGTTAGTAAAGTGCGTCAGAGTGCTTCAATTAATACTACATCCGTTTTGATCAATTCAGACTATTGAAGAAAGTATCAGCTTAAGACATCTTGAAAGATTTAAAAGATATATTATGATCAGCTAGTTTTATAATTAGTGTTTAATATAAAAACTTAAATTAATGTATTCTGTGTTTTTTTTTCAAAGAATGCAGCTATGTCTCTTTAAAGATTGTTATAAAAAAGTTTTGTCACAAAAAATTGACATGAATAAAAAAGACAGCGTTTATCGGGGAAAACCATCGAGTGTTCTTACTGCCTTTTAACTGGTCTGGAGTAGCTGATCTTAAATTTTTTTTTAATAAACAATATCTTTCACTGTTTGTCAAAATGAAATTTACCATCGATTATCCGAGACCAGTTAAAGGGCAGTAGGAACATTCCATGATTTATCGACGGTAAGTGTTAAAGTTCGTTTCGTTTCTGTAATTTAAATATTCAATTAGCTTACCACGGATCAAAATGGTACTGCGGAAATTTTTAACATGCAATTTAGTATCTTGGACTCTGCTCGACCTATCTTTTGATTATATTCTCGACCTTTGTTTCGACTGTGCTCGACCTATGTTTCGAATGTGCTTGAACTATGCTTCGACTCTGCTCGACCTTTTGTTCGACAGTGCTCAACCTTTTTTTCTATAGTGCTCAACCTTTTTTTCGACTGTGCTCGACCTATGTTTCGACTATGCTTGACCTATGTTTCGACAGTCCTCGCCTTTTTTTTCGACTGTACTTGACTGATGTTTAGACTGTGCTCGACTTATATTTCGAATGTGCTCGTTTTTTATTTTGATTGTGCTCGACTTATGTTTCGAAAGTGCTTGAACTATGTTTCGACTGTGCTCGAACTGTGTTTTGACAGTGTTCGACTTTCATTTTGATTGTGCTTGACTTATGTTTAGCCTGTGCTTGACCTATATTTCGTCTGTGATGCTTTTTTTAAATTTTGACTGAGCTTGAACTATGTTTCGGCTGTGCTTGATGTTTTGATTTTACCCCACTTTGTTTCGACTCTGCTCGACTTTTGTTTTGATTTTGTTCTTCCTATTTTTCGACTGTGCTCGGCCAATGTTTTGACTGTGCTCGATCTATGTTTCGACTTCTTTGAAAAAAAATTGTGTATGTTTCGACTGTTCTCGACTTAAAACTGCTTCTCGGCCACAGAATTTCATTCGCATAACTGCACGTGCTCTACTTTCAAAGTCGAAACATAAGACGAGCACTTCGACCCGAGTCTTATTTGATAAATTTCCTTTCAAAGTGTATGAAAAAGTGTTCGATTTAGAAAACTTGATCAAAGACTCAAAAAAATCGATCCCTTTTTCCAATTTTTTTTAAATTATTTTTTAAACCATTCCACACACGCTATGTTAGTAAAAATTGCTATATTTCGCAGATATAAATTTTTTGAATGAACTAATTAGCATACTTCAAATCAATATGGAACAATTTTTTCAGACAGAACCAAACTCTGCTTACTTAAAATTAGCAAGAAACGTATCGCGCATTTCTTATCCCCAATTGTGCAAACTGCCGATGTTACGACTCCCATATTTTTACAAAAAAAGGTCAGGAAGAATTTTTTTTCTAAGCTTGAGCTTGAAACAACAATACTTTGTGAGTGAGGTAAAAATTTTTTTGGCTAATTACAAAATGTCAGTTAAAAACTGTTGAAATCTAAAATGTTAGTTAAAATGTCACTTGCTGGTTAAAAAAGACAGAATAAGTTTTGAGAAAAAACCACCCAGAGGGCAATTAATCCGTCTTTGTCTTCGAAAGTCGGAACAATAAAGATGCGATATTGGACAAAAAAGTAGCTCCAAAGTTTTCGTCAAAAATCAAAATTATGATGTACAGATGGTTTTCTCGGAAGATTAACTTCCCTGTGAGGTGGCAACCCTTTCATTTCATCCCAAAATGTGCATCATTCTGTTAAGAAAACTTATTATAATTAGCAGGTCAATTCTTTTAATTGTTTTGAGAAAATAGTTTTAATCAGATTGTTCTCCACTTTTTCCATAGTAACTAGCTATTTTATTCTAAAAATTTCTATTGATATTTTTGTTACAATAACAATGAAATAAATTATAAAAAAAACTGCTCTTGTCGTCTGGGGATAACCCCGAATAATCTAACGGCCTTTTAAGTGGTCTCAAATACTTTGTGGTAAAATCAGTTTTAACAATCTACAAGCTTGACAATCTATGACTAATAAAATCAAAATTTAAACTATTAAAATCTGTTTAGTATATTTAATTTGTACGATCAATTAGCTTGCCGAACTCAAATTTGAACAATTTTGTAATGCGACAAATTTTAAGACGGGTAAACATTTAGCTTTGAAGCAATTCAACCTTTAATTATAAAAGGTCAGTTCAGTAATTTGTTTCAGAGCGAACATCGCGTCCGTTTAGTATAGTGGTCTGCGAGCCTGGCTGGATACAGCAAAATACAGGAAACGATGCCCCATTCGGGAACATAATCTTTTCAAAGTTGGTCTGGAAAAATAACCTGAACCATATATTTTCATCACTTTCTTGTAAAGTTGGAACAAAAATGATCAGACATGATGATTCAAACCGAACTGTTAAAACTTTTTTTAAAGCTCTTTTGAAAAGAGTTTTTGTATTCCTTAAAAACTATGAGTTGCTTTTAAATTGAAATGATTAATTGGGTCTACCTGTCTGGTAGAAATATCTTCTGGGAATCCATCAATAAAACTCAAGCTACTGATTCTGATCGAAACCTAAGAAACCTAGAAATTTTATTGAGGATGATTGAAAAAACTAATTTTTTCTCAAAGCTTAACTTTCAAACCATTTCGCTTAACGTGAAAACAGAGCTGAGCGTTTCATTGAAATTGTGTTAGTTTTTAGAAGTTGGTCAAAACACCGAATACTGTTAGTAAAGTGCGTCAGAGTGCTTCAATTAATACTACATCCGTTTTCATCAATTCAAACTATTGAAGAAAGTATTAGCTTAAGACATCTTGAAAGATTTGAAAGATATATTATGATCAGCTAGTTTTATATTTAGTGTTTAATATAAAAACTTAAATTAATGTATTCTGTACTTACAATAAGGTATAGATAAGGTATAATTTGACTGTGCTCAACTCAAGTTTCGACTCTCTCTACCGAAATTGGGCATCTTTGACTTCGTGTTTGACCTATAATTGCTTCTCAACCGCGGAATTTCAAACACGAAATTGCACGTGCTCGGCTTTCAAAGCCGACATTTAAGTCGAGCACCTCAACCCGGGTATTAATTGATCACTTACTTATTTCATTTAGGCGTAAGCCCTGAAAGTTCTGATCGCCTTTGAAGGTCTATGGAGCAGTTTCTGCTTTAAAAAATAAAACATTGAATTAAATCAATCCCTCGCGCTTCATATACAGTACAAAAGGTTAGATTTTGCTCTTAATACCGTAGCGTTTATGAAATTAGAGGGATTAAATCTGCGCTTACGCATTCATCTGATCTTGAGCGTTTATAACCCCATAACTCTACAAAAAACCATAACAGTTGAGAAGTCATTTATTTTTGAGCTCAAGACAACAATACATTTTAGTTTATTTACTTAAAACATCCGTCAAAAATCCCTAAAAAAATCGAAATTGTCTGGCAAAAAAACCACCTCGAGCACAAATATTCTGTCGTTTTCTTAAAAAATTGGAACAACAAGACTTGGATTCGAATGCCCTTAAAGTGTATAGAGTAGTGTTTGATTCAAAAAATAGCCTTAAAACCCTATGTATCAGTCATTGAACTGCCCCACCGGCAAAAACGGTTATTTTAAGTCATAGTAATTAGCTGAAAAACAGAAAGGCTATTCGTAGTGCTCTTGGATTTCATTACCTTAGGTGCCGATTGAATGTGGCTCAAGGATATCAACGAAGGAAAACAAACGCCCTTTAAATTCTCAGCTCAAGGTGAGTCTTGATGTTTATCTTTTAAAAACTGACACAACAAAACAACGACTGATTTTTCAATGATGACTGAAGGTTTCATTTGATTTCTTTCAGCTTTCTGTTCTCGTAGTGACGAATTTGCTACTGCCCCAAAAATTTCTCTAATTTTTTGAGGTCACGTGAAAGCCTTGTTATGGTGGTCCTGTTTCTGACGAGCAAATAGGGTGGTCTAACTACCTGCACATTAAAAAACATTTATACAGGAATATTTTTGCTATTTGCATCTGTCTTTTAGTTGTAACAAAAAAAAATCCGACAAAAAATGCAGTTCCTGGTCGTTTTGTTGACTGTTCACCTAATTTTTTGACTGTACTTGACCTATAATTTGAAGGTGCTTGACTTATAATTCGACTCTGTTCCAACTATGCTTCAATTGTGCTCGACCTATACTCTGTCTGTGCTCGACCTATTATTCGAAATTGCTTGAACTATGTTTCGACTAAGCTCGAATAGTTTTTTAACTCTGCTCAACCTATCTTTTGATTATACTCGACCTATGTTTCGACTATGCTTGACCTATGTTTCGACAGTCCTCGACTTTTGTTTCGACTGTATTTGACTTATTTTAGACTGTGCTCGACTTATATTTCGACTGTGCTCGTTTTTTATTTTGACTGTGCACGACTTATGTTTCGAAAGTGCTTAAACTATGTTTCGACCGTGCTCGAACTGTGTTTCGACAGTGTTCGACTTTCATTTTGACTGTGCTTGACTTATGTTTAGCCTGTGCTTGACCTATATTTCGTCTGTGCTCCTTTTTTTGTTTTGACTGAGCTTGAACTATGTTTCGACTGTGCTCGACTTTTGTTTCGATTTTGTTCTTCCTATTTTTCGACTGTGCTCGGCCAATGTTTTGACTGTGCTCGACCTATGTTTCGACTTCTTTGAAAAAAAATTGTGTATGTTTCGACTGTTCTCGACTTAAAACTGCTTCTCGGCCACAGAATTTCATTCGCATAACTGCACGTGCTCTACTTTCAAATTCGAAACATAAGACGAGCACCTCGACCCGAGTCTTATTTGATAAATTTCTTAATTTATTGAAGCCTAAGCCCTGAATGTTCTGCGTGCCTTTCAAGGTCTTCGGAGCATTTTCTGTTTTAAAAAACATGAAATTAAACCATCGCCCCACTTCTCATATAAAGTATAAAGTGACAGATTTCGCTCCTATTACCCTAGCATTTTTGACATAAGACGGATTACGCGTTTACACCCCCCATATTTCTACAAAAAAATGATCACCGTTGAAAAATCATTCAAATTTGAGCTCAGGACAATCATACTTTTCGGTTGATGTATTTAAAACTTCGGTCAAAAACTCTTAAATAAAAAGTCTGGCAAAAAAAAACATCACAAGCACAATTATTACGACACTTTCTTTGCAAATCCGAACAAGAAGACTTCGATTCGAATGCCTTTCAAAGTGTATGAAAAAGTGTTCGATTTAGAGAACTTGATCAAAGACTCAAAAAATTGACCCTTTTTTTACAAGTTTTTTCTTAAAATTATTTTTTAAACCATCCCAAACACGCTATGTTAGTAAAAAGTGCTATGTTTCGCAGATATCAATTTTTTGAATAAACTAATTAGCATACTTCAAATCAGTATGGAACAACTTTTTCAGACAGATTTTCATCAAAGTTTTTCAGACAGAAACTGCACATGTTACGACTCCCATATTTTTACAAAAAATGGTCAGGAAGAAATTTTTTTTCTAAGCTTGAGCTTAAAACAACAATACTTTGTGAGTGAGGTAAAAAACTTATAGGCCAATAGAAAAATGTCAGTTAAAAACTGTTAAAATCTAAAATGTTAGTTAAAATGTCACTTGCTAGTTAAAAAAGACGGAATCAGTTTTGAGAAAAAACCACCCAGAGGGCAATTATTCCGTCTCTGTCTTCGAAAGTCGGAACAATAAAGATGCGATATTGGACAAAAAAGTAGCTCCAAAGTTTCCGTCAAAAATCGAAATTATGATGTACAGATGGTTTTCTCGGCAGATTAACTATCCTGTGAGGTGGCAACCCTTTCATTTCATCCCAAAATGTGCATCATTCTGTTAAGAAAACGTATTATCATTAGCAGGTCATTTCTTTTATTTGTTTTGGGAAAATAGTTTTAATCAGATTGTTCTCCACTTTTTCCATAGTAACTAGCTATTTTATTCTAAATATTTCTGTTGAAACTTTCGTTACAATAACAATGACATAAAGTATAACAAAACTGCTCTTGTCGTCGGGGGAAAACCCTGAATAATCTAACGGCCTTTTAAATGGTCTCAAATACTTTGTGGTAAAATCAGTTTTAACGATCTACAAGTTGACAATCTATGACTAATAAAATCAAAATTTAAACTAATAAAATCTGTTTAGTATATTTAGTTTGTACGATCAATTAGCTTGCCGAACTCAAATTTGAACGATTTTGCAATGCGACAAATTTCGAGACGGGTAAACAAATAGCTTTGCAGCAATTCAACCTTTAATTATAAAAGGTCAACTCAGTAATTTGTTTCAGAGCGAACATCGCGTCCGTTTAGTATAGTGCTGTGCGAGCCCCAAAATACAGGAAACGATGCCCCATTCGGGAACATAATCTTTTCAAAGTTGGTCTGGAAAAATAACCCGAACCATATATTGTCATCATTTTCTTCTAAAGTTGGAACAAAAATAATCAGACATGATGATTCAAACCGAACTGTTTAAACTATTTTTAAAGCTCTTTTGAAAATAGTTCTTGTATTCCTTAAAAAACTATGAGTTGCTTTTAAAATGAAATGATTATTTGGGTCTACCTGTCCGGTAGAAATATCTTCTGGGAATCCATCAATAAAACCTAGAAGTTTTTTTGAGGATGATTAAAATAACTAATTTTTTCTCAAAGCTTAATTTTCAAAACATTTCGCTTAACGTGAAAACAGAGCTGAGCGTTTCATTGAAATTGTGATAGTTTTTAGAAGTTGGACAAAGCACCGAATACTGTTAGTAAAGTGCGTCAGGGTGCTTCAATTAATACTACAACCGTTTTGATCAATTCAAACTATTAAAGAAAGTATCAACTTAAGAAATCTTGAAAGATTTAGAAGATATATTATGATCAGCTAGTTTTATATTTAGTGTTTAATATAAAAACTTAAATTAATGAATGCTGTGTTTTTTTTCAAAGAATGCAGCTATGTCTCTTCAAAGATTGTTATAAAAATATTTTGTCACAAAAAATTGACATGAATAAAAAAGACAGCGTTGATCGTGGAAAACCATCGAGTTTTCTTACTGCCCTTTAACTGGTCTGGAGTAGTTGATCTTAATTTTTTTCTTGACAAACAATATCTTTCACTGTTTGTCAAAATGAAATTTACCATCATTTATCCGAGACCAGTTAAAGGTCAGTAGGAACATTCCATGATTTATCGACGGTGAGTGTCAAAAATTTGTTTCGTTTCTGTAATTTAAAAATTCAATTAGCTTACCACGGATCAAAATGGTACTGTGGAAATTTTTGACACGCTTGAAACAAATTGCGTAACAGCAATTTAGTATCTTGGTTTTGAACAAGCATTTTGATCATACTTGTGTCAGAAAAACCATAAAATCAGTTTAATATCGTGGTGTGCACGCTCAGTGGAACTGACCGGAATTTATCCAGAACCATTTTCCCAATTGGGAAACCATTCTTTTCAAAAAAAATCTGAACAAAAAAAATTCAAAGCATATACTCTCATCTCTTTCTTCAGAACAAAAATGAATAAAACACAATTAAGCAAACCGCATAATTTGCACTGATTTTCAATTTTTGTACCCTCATATAACAGTGCATTGCACCTATATTGAAATGATTGAATGGGCCTGTCTGCTAGGTAGGAATAGTTTCTCGGGACATTCATCAACAAAATATTAAATCTATTGATTTTTGTCGGAATCTAAGAAAAATTTTTGTAATTTTTTGTAACTATCCCACTTGATGTGAAAATAGAGCTTAGTATTGTATTGAACATCTAACAAAATAATGAATGTAGAAAAAGCAAAGAAAACCAATAGCAAAAAGCGTTAGAGCTAATCAATTCAAAACACAATTGTTTTGTTCGGTTCAAAATCTTAAAGATTGACCGACTATAACGCTTAATGAAAATTTGTTTCGCTTAATGAAACTAACATTTTAATTATATAATCATAATGTTAGTAAAATAATCGTAATCAGCAGCTTTTTTTTCTTTATCTTGTTGTATTATTTATGGTCTTTTTTTCAGACTCTTATCAATAGTTTAGTGAAAAAACCATTGAATTAAAATATATAACAAGCCTGCTCTTATTGGGGTAAAACGTTGAATGTTTCGACTGCCTTTTATTTGTTCTTCAATTGGTTTTGGTCAAACCAATTTTGACAAACTATTAACTTGGCTGATATATATGGTGTGCGCGGCTGGCTGGTTTACGAAAGCAAAGAAATCGATCCCACAATTTTCAAAATTGATCTGAATAGAAAAAAAAAGAAAATACACAACTTCATCATTTTTTTTCGAAAATCGGAACATAAATTATAAAATATTATAAAACAAGAATTATAAAACAACAATGCTAAAAGAAGGTATCTTACAACCAGCAATTTTTCTTTTCATTTTTGAAATATTGTTTATGGTCAAACTATTCTGTGCTTTTTCAATAGAATTCGGCTATATAATTTTCCAGATTCGTATCAATAATTTAATATATTATAATATTTAATATTATAAATTAAAATAGAATGAAATTAAGTATGACAGGACTACTCTTATTGAGAATTGTCCTTTATCTGGTCTCCAATAGTTTTTGGTCAAATCAATTTTGGCAAATTAATAGTTTTAGACTGATAATATCAAACTTTGAAGTGCTGGAACTTGTTTCGTATTTATAAATTATAGGATCAAGAGCTTTCGCAATTCAAGTTTAAACATTTTGTAGTGCACGATGATTCAACAAGTTTAAATGAATAGCGTTGCAGCAATTCAGCATATAGTTCTAGGTATCAAACTAGCAGTGTAGTTAAATTTGTTTCGCTTAATGAAACTAACATTTTAATTATATAATCATAATGTTAGTAAAATAATCGTAATCAGCAGCTTTTTTTCTAAATATTTTGTTGTGTTACTTATGGTCTTTTTTCAGACTCTCATCAATAGTTTAATGAAAAAACCATTGAATTAAAACATATAACAAGCCTGCCCTTATTGGGGTAAAACGTTGAATGTTTTGACTGCCCTTTATTTGGTCTCCAATTGGTTTTGGTCAAACCAATTTTGACAAACTTTTAACTTGGCTGATATATATGGTGTGCGCGGCTGGCTGGTTTACGAAAGCAAAGAAATCGATCCCACAATTTTCAAAATTGATCTGAATAGAAAAAAAAAGAAAATACACAACTTCATCATTTTTTTTCGAAAATCGGAACATAAATTATAAAATATTGTAAAACAAGAATTATAAAACAACAATGCTAAAAGAAGGTATCTTACAACCAGCGATTTTTCTTTTCATTTTTGAAATATTGTTTATGGTCAAACTATTCTGTGCTTTTTCAATAGAATTCGGCTATATAATTTTCCAGATTCGTATCAATAATTTAATATATTATAAAATTTAATATTATAAATTAAAATAGAATGAAATTAAGTATGACAGGACTGCTCTTATTGAGAATTGTCCTTTATCTGGTCTCCAATAGTTTTTGGTCAAATCAGTTTTGGCAAATTAATAGTTTTAGACTGATAATATCAAACTTTGAAGTGCTGGAACTTGTTTTGTATTTATAAATTATAGGATCAAGAGCTTTCGCAATTCAAGTTTAAACATTTTGTAGTGCACGATGATTCAACAAGTTTAAATGAATAGCGTTGCAGCAATTCAGCATATAGTTCTAGTTATCAAACTAGCAGTGTAGTTAAATTTGTTTCGCTTAATGAAACTAACATTTTAATTATATAATCATAATGTTAGTAAAATAATCGTAATCAGCAGCTTTTTTTCTAAATATTTTGTTGTGTTACTTATGGTCTTTTTTCAGACTCTTATCAATAGTTTAATGAAAAAACCATTGAATTAAAATATATAACAAGCCTGCTCTTATTGGGGTAAAACGTTGAATGTTTCGACTGCCCTTTATTTGGTCTCCAATTGGTTTTGGTCAAACCAATTTTGACAAACTATTAACTTGGCTGATGTATGGTGTGCGTGGCTGGCTGGTTTACGAAAGCAAAGAAATTGATCCCACAATTTTCAAAATTGATCTGAATAGAAAAAAAAAGAAAATACACAACTTCATCATTTTTTTTCGAAAATCGGAACAAAAACGAACGTTTTTTTTTTATAGTTCAAACAGCAAAGTTTGCACTAGTTTTGAAAATTTTTGCATCCCTTAAAAGTTTTCCTTTGTAACCCTTAAAAAGCTGTGCGTTGCTTCTACATTGGATTGTTTTTGGGCCTGCCTGGTTAGTAAAAAAGTTTTCTCCGGACATCTTGTTTCAAAAGTAAACCTATTGATTTATGTCAAAATCCAGGACGCCATGAGTTTTATAAAAGATGAATGGAAGTTTTTCACCAAGATACAGATCATTTTTCTAGTGCGGCAATTTTTGGAACACAGGAACAACTTGCGTTACAGCAATGTAGCATCTGAATTTTGATCAAGCGTTTTAATTAGACTCGTTTTAGAGAAACCACAGTGTCAGAATAATATAGTGCTGACCGCGCTCGGTGGGATTCATCGGAATAGGTTCCCAATTTTTTGAACACATAAAAAACTTGCGTTACAGCAATATAGCATCTCAATTTTGATCGAGCATTTTAATTAGACTCGTTTCAGAGAAACTATAGTGTCAGAAAAAAATAGTGATAAGCACGCTCGGCGGGACTCATTGGAATAGGTTCCCAAACAACCCGAATAAAAAAGCTGAAAGCATATACACGCAGCATTTTTTTCAAACCAAAAAAAACGAATCATACAAGATTTTGCAACCCGCATGATTTGAATAATTTTTTTTATCGCCAAAGAAGCTGTGCGTTTCACATATATTGAAATGACTTATTAGGCTTTTCTATTATACAGGAATTTTTTTTCGGGATATTCATTAACAATGTTTTATCTAATGATTTTTGTTGAAATCTAAGACTAATTGTTGTCCATATCTTTTCAACCATTCCGTTTTACGTGAAAAGAGAGCGTAGCATAGCCTAGAAAGTTTGTTAGTCTGAAGAAGATAGAAAAAGCAAAAAAAATCAGAACCGAAATGCGTTATAGATAAAAAATTCAAAATATTCAATTTTTTTTCTGTTCAAACATATTATAAAACAAGAATTATAAAACAATAATGCTAAAAGAAGGTATCTTACAACCAGCGGTTTTTCTTTTCATTTTTGAATTATTGTTTATGGTCAAACTATTCTGTGTTTTTTCTATAGAATTCGGCTATATAATTTTCCAGATTCGTATCAATAATTTAATATATTATAATATTTAATATTATAAATTAATAAAGAATGAAATTAAGTATGACAGGACTGCTCTTATTGAGAATTGTCCTTTATCTGGTCTCCAACAGTTTTTGGTCAAATCAATTTTGGCAAATTATTAGTTTTAGACTGATAATATTAAACTTTGAAGTGCTGGAACTTGTTTCGTATATAATAAATTATAGGATCAAGAAATTTACGCAATTCAAGTTGAAACATTTTGTAGTGCACGATGATTCAACAAAATTAAATGAATAGCGTTGCAGCAATTCAGCATATATATCTAGTTATCAAACTAGCAGTGTAGTTAAATTTGTTTTGCTTAAAGAAACTAACATTTCAATTATATAATCATAATGTTAGTAAAATAATCGTAATCAGCAGCTTTTTTTTCTATATCTTGTTGTATTATTTATGGTCTTTTTTCAGACTTTTATCAATAGTTTAGCGAAAAAACCATTGAATTAAAATATATAACAAGCCTGTTCTTATTGGGGTATAACGTTGAATGTTTCGGCTGCCCTTTATTTGGTCTCCAATTGGTTTTGGTCAAACCAATTTTGCCAAACTATTAACTTGGCTGATATAAGGTGTGCGCGGCTGGCTGGTTTACGAAAGCAAAGAAATCGATCCCACTATTTTCAAAATTGATCTGAATAGAAAAAAAAGAAAATACACAACTTCATCATTTTTTTTCGAAAATCGGAACATAAATTATAAAATATTATAAAACAAGAATTATAAAGCAATAATGCTAAAAGAAGGTATCTTACAACCAGCGGTTTTTCCTTTCATTTGTGAAATATTGTTTATGGTCAAACTATTCTGTGCTTTTTCCATAGAATTCGGCTATATAATTTTCCAGATTCGTATCAATAATTTAAAATATTATAATTTTTAAAATTATAAATTAATATAGAATGAAATTAAGTATGACAGGACTGCTCTTATTGAGAATTGTCCTTTATCTGGTCTCCAACAGTTTTTGGTCAAATCAATTTTGGCAAATTAATAGTTTTAGACTGATAATATCAAACTTTGAAATGCTGGAACTTGTTTCGTATATATAAATTATAGGATCAAGAAATTTACGCAATTCAAGTTGAAACATTTTGTAGTGCACGATGATTCAACAATTTTAAATGAATGGCGTTGCAGCAATTCAGCATATAGTTCTAGGTATCAAACTAGCAGTGTAGTTAAATTTGTTTTGCTTAATGAAACTAACATTTTAATTATATAATCATAATGTTAGTAAAATAATCGTAATCAGCAGCTTTTTTTCTATTTCTTCTGTATTCTTTATGGTCTTTTTTCAGACCTTTGTCAAAAGTTTAGCGAAAAAACCATTGAATTAAAATATATAACAAGCCTGCTCTTTTTGGGGTAAAAAGTTGAATGTTTCGGCTGCCCTTTATTTGGTCTCCAATTGGTTTTGGTCAAACCAATTTTGACAAACTATTAACTTGGCTGATATATGGTGTGCGCGGCTGGCTGGTTTACGAAAGCAAAGAAATCGATCCCACTATTTTCAAAATTGATCTGAATAGAAAAAAAAAGAAAATACACAACTTCATCATTTTTTTTCGAAAATCGGAACAAAAACGAAAGGTTTTTTTTATAGTTCAAACAGCAAAGTTTGCACTAGTTTTGAAGATTTTTGCATCCCTTAAAAATTTTCCTTTGTAATTTGTAACCCTTAAAAAGCTGTGCGTTACTTCTACATTGGATTGTTTTTGGGCGTGCCTGGTTAGTAAAAAAGTTTTCTCCGGACATCTTGTATCAAAAGTAAATCTATTGATTTATGTCGAAATCCAGGACGCCATGAGTTTTATAAATGATGAATGATTGTTTTTCACCAAGATACAGATCATTTTTGTAGTGCGGCAATTTTTGGAACACATGAACAACTTGCGTTACAGCAATGTAGCATCTGAATTTTGATCAAGCGTTTTAATTAGACTCGTTTTAGAGAAACCACAGTGTCAGAATAATATAGTGCTGACCGCGCTCGGTGGGACTCATCGGAATAGGTTCCCAATTTTTAGAACACATAAAAACTTGCGTTACAGCAATATCGCATCTTAATTTTGATCGAGCATTTTAATTAGACTCGTTTCAGAGAAACTATAGTGTCAGAAAAAAATTGTGGTGTGCACGCTCGGTGGGACTCATTGGAATAGGTTCCCAAACAACCCAAATAAAAAAGCTGAAAGCATATACACGCATCATTTTTTTCAAAAGTCGAAGAAAAAAAAATGAATCATACATGATTTTGCAACCCGCATCATTTGAACAATTTTTTTTATCACCTAAGAAGCTGTGCGTTTCACATATATTGAAATGACTTATTAGGCTTTTCTATTATGCAGGAATTTTTTCTCGGGACATTCATTAACAATGTTTTAACTAATGATTTTTGTTGAAATCTAAGACTAATTGTTGTCCATATCTTTTCAACCATTCCGTTTTACGTGAAAAGAGAGCGTAGCATAGCCTAGAAAGTTTGTTAGTCTGAAGAAGATAGAAAAAGCAAAAAAAAATCAGAACCGAAATGCGTTATAGATAATAAATTCAAAATAATCAAGTTTTCTTCTCTTCAAACATATTATAAAACAAGAATTATAAAACAATACTGCTAAAAGAAGGTATCTTACAACCAGCATTTTTTTTTCATTTTTGAATTATTGTTTATGGTCAAATTATTCTGTGTTTTTTCCATAGAATTCGGCTATATAATTTTCCAGATTCGTATCAATAATTTAATATATTATAATATTTAATATTATAAATTAAAATAGAATGAAATTAAGTATGACAGGACTGCTCTTATTGAGAATTGTCCTTTATCTGGTCTCCAATAGTTTTTGGTCAAATCAATTTTGGCAAATTAATAGTTTTAGACTGATAATATCAAACTTTGAAGTGCTGGAACTTGTTTCGTATTTATAAATTATAGGATCAAGAGCTTTCGCAATTCAAGTTTAAACATTTTGTAGTGCACGATGATTCAACAAGTTTAAATGAATAGCGTTGCAGCAATTCAGCATATAGTTCTAGGTATCAAACTAGCAGTGTAGTTAAATTTGTTTCGCTTAATGAAACTAACATTTTAATTATATAATCATAATGTTAGTAAAATAATCGTAATCAGCAGCTTTTTTTCTAAATATTTTGTTGTGTTACTTATGGTCTTTTTTCAGACTCTTATCAATAGTTTAATGAAAAAACCATTGAATTAAAACATATAACAAGCCTGCCCTTATTGGGGTAAAACGTTGAATGTTTTGACTGCCCTTTATTTGGTCTCCAATTGGTTTTGGTCAAACCAATTTTGACAAACTATTAACTTGGCTGATATATGGTGTGCGCGGCTGGCTGGTTTACGAAAGCAAAGAAATCGATCCCACTATTTTCAAAATTGATCTGAATAGAAAAAAAAAGAAAATACACAACTTCATCATTTTTTTTCGAAAATCGGAACAAAAACGAAAGGTTTTTTTTATAGTTCAAACAGCAAAGTTTGCACTAGTTTTGAAGATTTTTGCATCCCTTAAAAATTTTCCTTTGTAATTTGTAACCCTTAAAAAGCTGTGCGTTACTTCTACATTGGATTGTTTTTGGGCGTGCCTGGTTAGTAAAAAAGTTTTCTCCGGACATCTTGTATCAAAACTAAATCTATTGATTTATGTCGAAATCCAGGACGCCATGAGTTTTATAAATGATGAATGGTTGTTTTTCACCAAGATACAGATCATTTTTGTAGTGCGGCAATTTTTGGAACACATGAACAACTTGCGTTACAGCAATGTAGCATCTGAATTTTGATCAAGCGTTTTAATTAGACTCGTTTTAGAGAAACCACAGTGTCAGAATAATATAGTGCTGACCGCGCTCGGTGGGACTCATCGGAATAGGTTTCCAATTTTTAGAACACATAAAAACTTGCGTTACAGCAATATAGCATCTTAATTTTGATCGAGCATTTTAATTAGACTCGTTTCAGAGAAACTATAGTGTCAGAAAAAAATTGTGGTGTGCACGCTCGGTGGGACTCATTGGAATAGGTTCCCAAACAACCCAAATAAAAAAGCTGAAAGCATATACACGCATCATTTTTTTCAAAAGTCGAAGAAAAAAAAATGAATCATACATGATTTTGCAACCCGCATCATTTGAACAATTTTTTTTATCACCTAAGAAGCTGTGCGTTTCACATATATTGAAATGACTTATTAGGCTTTTCTATTATGCAGGAATTTTTTCTCGGGACATTCATTAACAATGTTTTAACTAATGATTTTTGTTGAAATCTAAGACTAATTGTTGTCCATATCTTTTCAACCATTCCGTTTTACGTGAAAAGAGAGCGTAGCATAGCCTAGAAAGTTTGTTAGTCTGAAGAAGATAGAAAAAGCAAAAAAAAATCAGAACCGAAATGCGTTATAGATAATAAATTCAAAATAATCAAGTTTTCTTCTCTTCAAACATATTATAAAACAAGAATTATAAAACAATAATGCTAAAAGAAGGTATCTTACAACCAGCATTTTTTTTTTCATTTTTGAATTATTGTTTATGGTCAAATTATTCTGTGTTTTTTCCATAGAATTCGGCTATATAATTTTCCAGATTCGTATCAATAATTTAATATATTATAATATTTAATATTATAAATTAAAATAGAATGAAATTAAGTATGACAGGACTGCTCTTATTGAGAATTGTCCTTTATCTGGTCTCCAATAGTTTTTGGTCAAATCAATTTTGGCAAATTAATAGTTTTAGATTGATAATATCAAACTTTGAAGTGCTGGAACTTGTTTCGTATTTATAAGTTATAGGATCAAGAGCTTTCGCAATTCAAGTTTAAACATTTTGTAGTGCACGATGATTCAACAAGTTTAAATGAATAGCGTTGCAGCAATTCAGAATATAGTTCTAGGTATCAAACTAGCAGTGTAGTTAAATTTGTTTTGCTTAATGAAACTAACATTTTAATTATATAATCATAATGTTAGTAAAATAATCGTAATCAGCAGCTTTTTTTCTAAATATTTTGTTGTGTTATTTATGGTCTTTTTTCAGACTCTTATCAATGGTTTAATGAAAAAACCATTGAATTAAAACATATAACAAGCCTGCCCTTATTGGGGTAAAACGTTGAATGTTTTGACTGCCCTTTATTTGGTCTCCAATTGGTTTTGGTCAAACCAATTTTGACAAACTATTAACTTGGCTGATATATATGGTGTGCGCGGCTGGCTGGTTTAAGAAAGCAAAGAAATCGATCCCACAATTTTCAAAATTGATCTGAATAGAAAAAAAAAGAAAATACACAACTTCATCATTTTTTTTCGAAAATCGGAACATAAATTATAAAATATTATAAAACAAGAATTATAAAACAACAATGCTAAAAGAAGGTATCTTACAACCAGCGATTTTTCTTTTCATTTTTGAAATATTGTTTATGGTCAAACTATTCTGTGTTTTTTCAATAGAATTCGGCTATATAATTTTCCAGATTCGTATCAATAATTTAATATATTATAATATTTAATATTATAAATTAAAATAGAATGAAATTAAGTATGACAGGACTGCTCTTATTGAGAATTGTCCTTTATCTGGTCTCCAATAGTTTTTGGTCAAATCAATTTTGGCAAATTAATAGTTTTAGACTGATAATATCAAACTTTGAAGTGCTGGAACTTGTTTCGTATTTATAAATTATAGGATCAAGAGCTTTCGCAATTCAAGTTTAAACATTTTGTAGTGCAC
Organism: Symsagittifera roscoffensis; assembly: GCF_963678635.1. Classification (NCBI taxonomy): domain Eukaryota; kingdom Metazoa; phylum Xenacoelomorpha; order Acoela; family Convolutidae; genus Symsagittifera; species Symsagittifera roscoffensis. The sequence continues at coordinate 61,967,683 of NC_087065.1, read as the reverse complement.
GATGATTCAACAAGTTTAAATGAATAGCGTTGCAGCAATTCAGCATATAGTTCTAGGTATCAAACTAGCAGTGTAGTTAAATTTGTTTCGCTTAATGAAACTAACATTTTAATTATATAATCATAATGTTAGTAAAATAATCGTAATCAGCAGCTTTTTTTCTATATCTTGTTGTATTTATTATGGTCTTTTTTTCAGACTTTTATCAATAGTTTAGCGAAAAAACCATTGAATTAAAATATATAACAAGCCTGCTCTTATTGGGGTAACACGTTGAATGTTTCGACTGCCCTTTATTTGGTCTCCAATTGGTTTTGGTCAAATCAATTTTGACAAACTATTAACTTGGCTGATATATGGTGTGCGCGGCTGGCTGGTTTACGAAAGCAAAGAAATCGATCCCACTATTTTCAAAATTGATCTGAATAGAAAAAAAAAGAAAATACACAACTTCATCATTTTTTTTCGAAAATCGGAACATAAATTATAAAATATTATAAAACAATAATGCTAAAAGAAGGTATCTTACAACCAGCGGTTTTTCTTTTCATTTTTGAAATATTGTTTATGGTCAAACTATTCTGAGCTTTTTCCATAGAATATAGCATCTTAATTTTGATCGAGCATTTTAATTAGACTCGTTTCATAGAAATTATAGTGTCAGAAAAAAATAGTGGTGTGCACGCTCGGTGGGACTCATCGGAATAGGTTCCCAAACAACCCAAATAAAAAAGCTGAAAGCATATACGCGCATCATTTTTTTCAAAAGTCGAAGAAAAAAACGAATCATACATGATTTTGCAACCCGCATGATTTGAACAATTTTTTTTATCACCTAAGAAGCTGTGCGTTTCACATATATTGAAATGATTTATTAGGCTTTTCTATTATGCAGGAATTTTTTCTCGGGACATTCATTAACAATGTTTTATCTAATGATTTTTTGTTGAAATCTAAGACTAATTGTTGTCCATATCTTTTCAACCATTCCGTTTTACGTGAAAAGAGAGCGTAGCATAGCCTAGAAAGTTTGTTAGTCTGAAGAAGATAGAAAAAGCAAAAAAAAATCAGAACCGAAATGCGTTATAGATAATAAATTCAAAATAATCAAGTTTTCTTCTCTTCAAACATATTATAAAACAAGAATTATAAAACAATAATGCTAAAGGAAGGTATCTTACAACCAGCGGTTTTCTTTTCTTTTTTGAATTATTGTTTATGCTCAAACTATTCTGTGCTTTTTCCATAGAATTCGGCTATATAATTTTCCAGATTCGTATCATTAATTTAATATATTATAATATTTAATATTATAAATTAATTTAGAATGAAATTAAGTATGACAGGACTGCTCTTATTGAGAATTGTCCTTTATCTGGTCTCCAATAGTTTTTGGTCAAATCAATTTTGGCAAATTAATAGTTTTAGACTGATAATATCAAACTTTGAAGTGCTGGAACTTGTTTCGTATATATAAATTATAGGATCAAGAAACTTACGCAATTCAAGTTGAAACATTTTGTAGTGCACGATGATTCAACAAGTTTAAATGAATAGCGTTGCAGCAATTCAGCATATAGTTCTAGGTATCAAACTAGCAGTGTAGTTAAACTTATTTTAAGGCAACCATAGCGTCAGCTTAGTATAATGCTTTGCGCGCCTGTCTGGTTTCTGTAGATGTAAAAATCGTTACCCCATTAGAAAAATAATCTTTTTAAAATTGACCTGAATAGAAAGAAACCAAACCATATAAATTAATTATTACTTTTTGAAAACTGGAATAAGACAAATAAAACTTGATAATTCAAACAGCAAAGTTTGAGCTAATTTTGATGATTTTGTATCCTCCAAAAGCATTTGTTTGTAACTTTTAAAAAGCTGCGCGTTGCTTCACCTGCCTGGTTAGTAGGAATATCTTCTCGGGACAACCAGTAACAAAAGTAAATCTCTATTGGTTACTGTCGAAACTCAGGATGCCTTGATTTTATTGATGATGGAAATACAAATTTTTCCACAAAGATAAATTTTTAAACCTTTTTACAATGCGTGAAGATAGAGCATAGCTTTGCATTGAAAGTGTCTTAATGTTTAGAAGAGAGAAAAGGGGAAAATGATATAAACAATATGCGTTAGAGCGTTTCAATTCAAAATACAAGAATCCTCCGATATTGAAAGTGCTCTTTTCGAAACTGGTATTTTTAAAAAAAAACAATAATCTTTTATATTCATAACTTTTTCCGAAAGTGTAACAAAATTGAACAGAACATGAAAATTCAAACCGTCTATTTTAATTTGATTTTGCAATTTCTTGTATCCCTTAAAATTAATCTTTTAGTTTCCTTAAAAACTGTGAGTTGCTTTTGAATTGAATTGATTTTTTGAGCCTGCCTGTCTGGTAGAAATACTTCTCAGAACAACCATCAACATTGTGAACTCTACTGATTTTTGTCAAAAACTAGATGCCACAGTATTTAATGGAGCTATTTAAAAAAATCTACTAAAACAATTTATTAAACTTCCTTGGCGTGACAATGAAAGAGTATTACAGTTTAAGATATAAACCATGCAAAGCGTACCATTAGAAAAAAAAACGTTAGAGCGTTTCAAAGCAAGTTTGTATGTTTTGTTCAGTTCAAACGATTTAACAAATTACGCAATATAATAGGTGAAAAGGTCTTAAAACACTACTTTAAAAAATAATGTCAGTAGTTTTTTGAAATTTGCGGGTTAATTTTTTGAAGATTCTTATCAAAGTTTTAGTCGCAATAACACTGAGACAAAGAACGACACGACTGCTCTCATTGAGGCAAAGTTCTGAATAATCCGACTGTCCTTTAACTGGTCTCCAATAATTTTTCTCAAGGTCAATATTGACAAACTACCTGTTTAGGGTAATAATAACAAATTTAAAAAAATAAATTTTGTTTCGTAAATATTAATAAGACGAAACATTAATTTTCCTCAATTCAATTTTGAACAGTTTTGAATGTTGACATTTTTCGACACGCATATTCAAATTTTCGTATAACATTTGAGCATCTAAGTAGTAAGCAAGCAATTTTTTTAGATACTTCACAGAGCAACTATAGCATTAGGTTAGAATAGTGGTGAGCGCGCCCATTTTTCGACTCGCATAAACAAACTGCCGTACAATATTTCAATATCATAGTAATAATCAAGCCTTTTAGTTAAACACTTACAGAGCAGCCATAGCGTTAGGTTAGAATACTGGTGAGCGCGCCTGCCAGGCTCACGGTGATAAATTAATGAATTTCCCAAAGGAAAAATTAGTTTGAATAGAAAAACCGAATCAGATGTTTTCATAGTTTTCTTTGACAGTCATAATAATTGAACCCGCAAAGATTTAACTTATTTTGGATTTTTTGTATTCCTTGAGAAGATGTGAGTTGTTTTTAAATTGAAACGATTGATTTGGCCTGCCTGTTGGGTAGGATTATTTTCTCGGGATACCCGTCGACAATGTTAAATCTACTGATTTTTAGCGGAATCTAAGACTGTTTTTCGTTAAAAATTTTTTTTCAACTATTCTACTTTCCGTGAAAACAGAGCTTAGCATTGCATTGAGCATGTAATAATTCGAATAAGATAGACAAAACAAAAAAAAATGCATATAGCGCTAACCAATTCAAAAATCATAAATTTTGTTCAATTAAAAATCTTAAAGAATCACCCAATATAACATCTTAAAAAATTTTAAAAAATTAAATATAGAATCATAATAGTAATAACATAAGTTATAATTTGCAGTTTTTTTATATTTTGATTTATTATTAGTGATCAAGCTTTTCTGTGCTTTTCCGTAGAAACCAGCTAAAAAGTTTTCCAGGCTTTTATCAATAGTTTAGTGAAAAACGGAAAAAACATTGATTAAAATTTAATAGGCCTGCTCTTATTGGGCAAGGCTCCGAATGTTCCGACTGCACTTTATTTTGGTCTTCAATCGGTTTTCGTTAAATCAATTTTGACAAAGTATTATTTTTGGCTTATAAAATCAAAGTGTTGAAAGTTGTTTCGTATATGTAACTGATACCACTAATTAGCTTACTCAATTCAAGTTGAAATGATTTCGTAGTGCGATATATTTCGAGACGCATAAATGAATAGCTTTGCAGCAATTTAGCATCTAAGTATTAATCGAGCAGGTTAGTAAACTCATTTTAGAGTGACCATAGCGTCAGATTAGCTCGCGTGGCTGGCTTATGGAGATATAGAAACTAATCACCCAATTGGAAAATTTATTTTTTTAAAAAACTGTTCTGAATAGAAAAAAAAACCAAAATAAATAATTTAGCATTTTTTCGAAAACCGGAACAAAAACAAAAAAGAACATTATAACTCAAACAGTAAAGAGTGTCATTGGTAAAGTGTCTCAGAGCTTTCAACTCAAATTAAATGGTTTTTATTCAACGCAAGCTTTTGAATACGACCCAAAATATTAGCTCAAGAATTTTAAATGATTACAAAGATTACTCATAGAAAAATTGTGTAGTAGATATATTATAATAAACAGATCGTTTCATTTTTTTTGTTGTAAAATCTTGGATTGAACATGTTGTGCATTTTTCATAGTCGCCGGAACTCGCTATTATTTTCTACTGATTGTTTTTGATATTTTTTAAAAATAATTTTGACATAAAGTATAACAAGATCAATTTAGACAAACTATGAACTTTAGGCTGATAATATCCAATTTTGAAATGCTTAAAATTGTTTCGTATAAGTAAATTATACAATCCATTGGCTTGCCGCAAACCTATTTGGAACGATTGTGGAGTGTCGTATTTTTTGACACGCATACAAAATGCGCAACAGCAATTCAGCTTGTAAGATCTAAAGTAGTAGTTAAATTAGACTCGTTTTAGAGCGACCACAGTGTCAGATTAGTTAAGTGGTGTGCGCGCCGGCGGGGCTCACAAAGATCCAGGAATTGACCCGCCAAATGGAATTTTTTTACGAAATTGGTCTGAATAAAAAACCCAAAGCTTATATTTACATTGCTTTCTTGGAAAGTCGGAATGAAAATAAAAAAATATCTGATGATTCAACGCGCATAGTTCGAACTGATTATCCCTTAAAAACAGTCTGTTGTATCCCTTAAAAAGATGTGTTTTGCTTTTTAATTGAAATGATTCAATGGGCCTGCCTGTTAGGTAGGAATATTTTTCGGGACACTCAACAAAAACTTTATAATTTTTGTCGACAACTAGCACGCCTCGGAATTTATTGAAGATGATTGGAAAGATCATTTTTTTCACAAAAAAAATTGTAAACCATTCCAGCATAAATGAAAACAGAGCTTAATGTTGCATTGAAAGTGTGAAAATAGAATAGATTAAGAAGATTAGTTCAAAGCAAAGAACACCAACATTAGCAAAATACGTTAGAGCGTTTCAATTCAACCTGTATACGTTTTGTTCAACTCAAACGATTAAAGAATGACCCAATCTAATAGCTTAAGAACATTTCAAAACATTATCTGTAGAAAAACTATTCAACTCGTATACAATAGAGAAATTTTATACCTTATTTTACACCAAATTGTTTAATTAAGATTCGCAATATTTGTTATGTTCAATTTTTATTATAGCGTCGCTCAACAATTTGAAGTTAAACCATTTCAGCATTAGTTATGCAAGCACTATTTATTCTTCGCATCATTTATATTTTTAAGAAGCAGAGATTTGCTAGCTTGTAAGTAAACTAAAGCATACCAGGCCTTACATTCTTTTTGTCCTTTTATTCATTTTTTTTTTCAATATGTTAGAGTGAAAAAACGTTGAACCAACCAGTTTATGTGTTTTAAATGTCGGTCATTCGGCTGGAACAACACGAGTGAAGTGGAATTAATCCAAAAGCCGAAGTCATCAGCTGACATTTGATTTATCAGTTACGCAACGAAAACGCTGCTTTTTTACTTCTTAGAACACTTGTTAAAATTTATGTTGGTGCTCTTTTTTTACCACTTGTCTTTATTTTGTTTCTTCTGATTCATCTAATGCTACTGTTGCATAAATGGAGACTTAAAAATTACTATGAACACGCGTAGGTTTTGCCGCAAGAACGCAACCGCAATTCAATTTGCTATTTTGTTTTGTCTCCTTTTTTACTTGATTTACCACTTGAAAAATATCAAAATTAAAAAAGACTTGAAATATGGACAGACGATTAAGCACAACCAGAACCCATCAGAGGACAATGTTTACAAAAACATTGAAAACGGTCCTGGTGACGGTGAAAAGAAGGGTAGAGGTCATATAAGGACAGATTTTGGGCTGTTCACGCTGCCAGAGAGAATCCAGATGTCGACAGATTACATCTTAAGGCAAATCAAATCAGACAATAGTTTCATATACAGAGTATGTGCGTTACTTTTAAATTTCAAGTTCAATTTGTAGTAATACTGACATTTTTTTGGGTTTTGACCAGGTCAACATGAACAAAAATGTGCATATCTCTGAGAGCTATAACTTATTACGTCACGCAGGGACAATCTACTCGCTAGCAACAATCAACGAAGAGTTCCCCAGTACTTCATTAGAAGATGCAATCACCAAGACTGCCTCTTGGCTCATCTCCCGTTTGGAGCCAGTGAAAAACAATGACAACGTACTGGCCGTGTGGTCTAAGTACCCCGAGACTAAAATGGACGACCAGGAGGCCAAATTGGGAGGAGCCGGGTTGTCTCTGGTTGCCTTTACGAAAGCCCAAAAAATATCCCAAAGTTTAATTTCTGTTGAAACTATGGAAAAAATAGCAGCTTTTATTGAATCTATGCAAAAACCGAGCGGACAGTTTAGTTCAAAGTTGGATAAAAACTCAGCCGTAACGAGTTTCATCTCGTTGTATTACCCAGGAGAGGCGTGTTTGGGTTTGACGATGTTTCACCAGTTGACTCGCGAGGAAAAATGGTTCACAGTGGCCCTGAAGGCCATGAAGTATCTGGCGTCGCAGCGGGAGAGTCAAGCAGTGGGTGAGGTGTTGCCAGACCATTGGGCTCTTATTGCGACCAGAGAACTGCTCAAGTCCGATCTACTAAGACCCGTGGACCGAGATATGCTGATTAAACATGCACTCAAGGTGAGGCTTCAGACGAATTTGTTTTTGTTCTCTAGCCACCGTCAAAGTGTGGGAAAGAACTACGGCTTAGGATTTTTTCTTTTCTTGCGGTTTCGGGTACTTCTAAGCAAGTTCGTTCGTTGGTGATCAAGTTTGTTTCCTTAAATCCCTTGAGGCCTTTGATTTGGATTGGAGTTTGAAACGATCAGGGGCTAATTCAGGGGGTGGGAGAGAACAATTTGTCATCAATATAAGTTTTTTTGGTTTTTCGAGCGAACTCAGAAAATTACTTTGTTTTTCGAAAGTTTTATTTATAACTATCTATACGTTCTATGTCTATGCAAATGTCAGAAAATTATGAAAAGAAAAACAACTCTACTTTGGTATGTGCAATTTGGAATTTGTAGGTATCGACTAAACTGATATCGGAGCAGAAAAGGATGCCTGGGGAAGGGAGGGTGAAGTTCTCGTTCGACTCCAATGGAGGCCTCAGTCCCACCTGCACACGTCTCGAAGGTCTCCTCGCTATCATGCATCAGGTGGCGTTGATAATTTATTTTTGAAGATATCAGTATAGAGTGAATATAAAATTACACATTTGATTTCATTGACATTCCTTGATTTCTTGTGATTACGTGCAAAATCAATCAATAAACATCAAATATGACATTCTAAAATATATTAAATTGCTGAAATGTTAGCAAAAATTAGCCAGTAAAATCACGATCATGCGAAAAACTGATTTTACAAGCAGAATATTTCCAGTTTGGCAAAAAGTGCAGGTCCCGGCAAGACTCGAGCAACTTACCTTTGTGGTCCAAAGGACAATACCTTTGCGACGCGAGAAACATTGATAGCTCGTAAAACGAACTGAAATTGATATGCTCATAAAGTAAACTGTGAGTCCAGAAAAGTCATGTGAATAAAAATGAGACAAAATCTATGACCCCGTTGCAAGGACATTGTTAATCGCAACGGTATAAAGATGGAAAATTTATGTTTGGTTTCAATCTGCCTAAAGCTAGTCAAAAGCAATCATTCAGAGCTAGATAGCATTTTAGTTGCCCTTTACGCTGAGCTTGCCAAAAAAAATCTGTCTTGAAGTAATCTTTAAGAGTCTATGAACTTAGTTTAGAGTCTCATATTAGTCTTGATAACTTTTGTTAGTTTTTTTTCGAGGAACAGTTTGGACTCAAATTAATTTTTTGCGGTTTATTTTGAGCTTCTTTTTCTTTTTCAGCAAATTCATTTCCTTTGTTGAACGAAAAGCAGACATAATCAAACAGCAAAAGTGTAACAAAAAATGTGATCAAACAAAATCAACCTCCTATCAAACGTAATTAACATCCTATCAAACAAAAAACGTGATCAACTTCTAATTTTGAAGCTATATTTCATTGATCAGATTTTCCATCACAAATAAAAGTGTAAGAGTTACAAAAAACGTGATCGATTTCCAATTTCGAAAACCGATCTCAATTATTGTTCCGACTTTCGATACGAAAGTAACGGAATATTTGTGCTCGGGGTGGGTTTTTTTTTTCTTCAGACAAATTTCGACTTTTTAACTAGCCATTTTTGACGGAATTTTTTTATATCATTCGAAAGCCATTGTTGTCCTGCGCTTAAATTCGAAAAGATATTTCACCTGTGATCATTTCACCTGTGATCGTAAAGTTATGAGGGTTTAAAGATTGCCGTTTTGGCCATTTTGACCAATTTGGGACAATTAACGCGTGATATAATTCGCGCTATTAACGCGTAAGCGGAGATCCGTCTTATAAATCGTTTCAAATTGGTTTAGAGCGACCACAGTGTCAGATTAGTTAAGTGGTGTGCGCGCCGGCGGGGCTCACAAAGATCCAGGAATTGACCCGCCAAATGGAATTTTTTTACGAAATTGGTCTGAATAAAAAACCCAAAGCTTATATTTACATTGCTTTCTTGGAAAGTCGGAATGAAAATAAAAAAATATCTGATGATTCAACGCGCATAGTTCGAACTGATTATCCCTTAAAAACAGTCTGTTGTATCCCTTAAAAAGATGTGTTTTGCTTTTTAATTGAAATGATTCAATGGGCCTGCCTGTTAGGTAGGAATATTTTTCGGGACACTCAACAAAAACTTTATAATTTTTGTCGACAACTAGCACGCCTCGGAATTTATTGAAGATGATTGGAAAGATCATTTTTTTCACAAAAAAAATTGTAAACCATTCCAGCATAAATGAAAACAGAGCTTAATGTTGCATTGAAAGTGTGAAAATAGAATAGATTAAGAAGATTAGTTCAAAGCAAAGAACACCAACATTAGCAAAATACGTTAGAGCGTTTCAATTCAACCTGTATACGTTTTGTTCAACTCAAACGATTAAAGAATGACCCAATCTAATAGCTTAAGAACATTTCAAAACATTATCTGTAGAAAAACTATTCAACTCGTATACAATAGAGAAATTTTATACCTTATTTTACACCAAATTGTTTAATTAAGATTCGCAATATTTGTTATGTTCAATTTTTATTATAGCGTCGCTCAACAATTTGAAGTTAAACCATTTCAGCATTAGTTATGCAAGCACTATTTATTCTTCGCATCATTTATATTTTTAAGAAGCACACATTTGCTAGCTTGTAAGTAAACTAAAGCATACCAGGCCTTACATTCTTTTTGTCCTTTTATTCATTTTTTTTTTCAATATGTTAGAGTGAAAAAACGTTGAACCAACCAGTTTATGTGTTTTAAATGTCGGTCATTCGGCTGGAACAACACGAGTGAAGTGGAACTAATCCAAAAGCTGAAGTCATCAGCTGACATTTGATTTATCAGTTACGCAACGAAAACGCTGCTTTTTTACTTCTTAGAACACTTGTTAAAATTTATGTTGGTGCTCTTTTTTTACCACTTGTCTTTATTTTGTTTCTTCTGATTCATCTAATGCTACTGTTGCATAAATGGAGACTTAAAAATTACTATGAACACGCGTAGGTTTTGCCGCAAGAACGCAACCGCAATTCAATTTGCTATTTTGTTTTGTCTCCTTTTTTACTTGATTTACCACTTGAAAAATATCAAAATTAAAAAAGGCTTGAAATATGGACAGACGATTAAGCACAACCAGAACCCATCAGAGGACAATGTTTACAAAAACATTGAAAACGGTCCTGGTGACGGTGAAAAGAAGGGTAGAGGTCATATAAGGACAGATTTTGGGCTGTTCACGCTGCCAGAGAGAATCCAGATGTCGAGAGATTACATCTTAAGGCAAATCAAATCAGACAATAGTTTCATATACAGAGTATGTGCGTTACTTTTAAATTTCAAGTTCAATTTGTAGTAATACTGACATTTTTTTGGGTTTTGACCAGGTCAACATGAACAAAAATGTGCATATCTCTGAGAGCTATAACTTATTACGTCACGCAGGGACAATCTACTCGCTAGCAACAATCAACGAAGAGTTCCCCAGTACTTCATTAGAAGATGCAATCACCAAGACTGCCTCTTGGCTCATCTCCCGTTTGGAGCCAGTGAAAAACAATGACAACGTACTGGCCGTGTGGTCTAAGTACCCCGAGACTAAAATGGACGACCAGGAGGCCAAATTGGGAGGAGCCGGGTTGTCTCTGGTTGCCTTTACGAAAGCCCAAAAAATATCCCAAAGTTTAATTTCTGTTGAAACTATGGAAAAAATAGCAGCTTTTATTGAATCTATGCAAAAACCGAGCGGACAGTTTAGTTCAAAGTTGGATAAAAACTCAGCCGTAACGAGTTTCATCTCGTTGTATTACCCAGGAGAGGCGTGTTTGGGTTTGACGATGTTTCACCAGTTGACTCGCGAGGAAAAATGGTTCACAGTGGCCCTGAAGGCCATGAAGTATCTGGCGTCGCAGCGGGAGAGTCAAGCAGTGGGTGAGGTGTTGCCAGACCATTGGGCTCTTATTGCGACCCGAGAACTGCTCAAGTCCGATCTACTAAGACCCATGGACCGAGATATGCTGATTAAACATGCACTCAAGGTGAGGCTTCAGACGAATTTGTTTTTGTTCTCTAGCCACCGTCAAAGTGTGGGAAAGAACTACGGCTTAGGATTTTTTCTTTTCTTGCGGTTTCGGGTACTTCTAAGCAAGTTCGTTCGTTGGTGATCAAGTTTGTTTCCTTAAATCCCTTGAGGCCTTTGATTTGGATTGGAGTTTGAAACGATCAGGGGCTAATTCAGGGGGTGGGAGAGAACAATTTGTCATCAATATAAGTTTTTTTGGTTTTTCGAGCGAACTCAGAAAATTACTTTGTTTTTCGAAAGTTTTATTTATAACTATCTATACGTTCTATGTCTATGCAAATGTCAGAAAATTATGAAAAGAAAAACAACTCTACTTTGGTATGTGCAATTTGGAATTTGTAGGTATCGACTAAACTGATATCGGAGCAGAAAAGGATGCCTGGGGAAGGGAGGGTGAAGTTCTCGTTCGACTCCAATGGAGGCCTCAGTCCCACCTGCACACGTCTCGAAGGTCTCCTCGCTATCATGCATCAGGTGGCGTTGATAATTTATTTTTGAAGATATCAGTATAGAGTGAATATAAAATTACACATTTGATTTCATTGACATTCCTTGATTTCTTGTGATTACGTGCAAAATCAATCCACATTATAAACATCAAATATGACATTCTAAAATATATTAAATTGCTGAAATGTTAGCAAAAATTAGCCAGTAAAATCACGATCATGCGAAAAACTGATTTTACAAGCAGAATATTTCCAGTTTGGCAAAAAGTGCAGGTCCCGGCAAGACTCGAGCAACTTACCTTTGTGGTCCAAAGGACAATATCTTTGCGACGCGAGAAACATTGATAGCTCGTAAAACGAACTGAAATTGATATGCTCATAAAGTAAACTGTGAGTCCAGAAAAGTCATGTGAATAAAAATGAGACAAAATCTATGACCCCGTTGCAAGGACATTGTTAATCGCAAAGGTATAAAGATGGAAAATTTATGTTTGGTTTCAATCTGCCTAAAGCTAGTCAAAAGCAATCATTCAGAGCTAGATAGCATTTTAGTTGCCCTTTACGCTTAGCTTGCCAAAAAAAATCTGTCTTGAAGTAATCTTTAAGAGTCTATGAACTTAGTTTAGAGTCTCATATTAGTCTTGATAACTTTTGTTAGTTTTTTTTCGAGGAACAGTTTGGACTCAAATTAATTTTTTGCGGTTTATTTTGAGCTTCATTTTCTTTTTCAGCAAATTCATTTCCTTTGTTGAACGAAAAGCAGACATAATCAAACAGCGAAAGTGTAACAAAAAATGTGATCAAACAAAATCAACCTCCTATCAAACGTAATTAACATCCTATCAAACAAAAAACGTGATCAACTTCTAATTTCGAAGCTATATTTCATTGATCAGATTTTCCATCACAAATAAAAGTGTAAGAGTTACAAAAAACGTGATCGATTTCCAATTTCGAAAACCGATCTCAATTATTGTTCCGACTTTCGATACGAAAGTAACGGAATATTTGTGCTCGGGGTGGGTTTTTTTTTCTTCAGACAAATTTCGACTTTTTAACTAGCCATTTTTGACGGAATTTTTTTATATCATTCGAAAGCCATTGTTGTCCTGCGCTTAAATTCGAAAAGATATTTCACCTGTGATCATTTCACCTGTGATCGTAAAGTTATGAGGGTTTAAAGATTGCCGTTTTGGCCATTTTGACCAATTTGGGACAATTAACGCGTGATATAATTCGCGCTATTAACGCGTAAGCGGAGATCCGTCTTATAAATCGTTTCAAATTGGTTGAACGAAGCTTATTTGCCATAATTGATTTGTTACAAGGAACGAAATCTATCTTTTTGTACTTTATATGGCGTTTGGGGGGATGATTTTCATGAAAAATTTTCAATTTTAGAAAAAAAAATTTTCCTTTTATTTTATTTCATTTCATTTTTTATGTTATTACTGCTGCTCCATAAACCTTAAAAGGCAGTCGGAACATTCAGGGCTTCGCCCTGATACGAGCAGTCTTGTTAGATTTCTCAGCGAAATAAAAATTTTATATATTGATCCAGTTTTCTCAAATTGGGATATATTTTTTTTGAAATTTCAAACAAATTTTGTTCTAGCTGGTTGATTGACAAGATTTCACTTCTTACTTAATTTTACCGTAATTATCGGAAATTACAAGTCAACAAAGAATAACGAACTGCCATTAATTTCGGTATTTAAAAGCAGAACTCAATGAACGCAAAATGAAGACATTAATAAATCAATTTTAAAACAGTGCCTGGGCAACTTGTGAACTTTGTTTCGGTCTTTCAGTTTTTTCGTCTTTTCTCACACACTGTTTTTTGTTCACCAAAAAATTCGTTAATTACGACCTTGGTTTTCTTGCTATGAATTCTAGTGATATCACTGCGAAATATTTTTGCTTGGTGTGCTAGCTTTTCAATTAAGTCTTTTTGACAGAATTTTTCAAAACTATCTAACAGATATTGTTTTTTTGAGCTCAAAATTAAACAAATATTTCATCTGTGATCCTTTTCGTAAAGTTATTGCTAAAGTTCTGAAAATTGCTAATTTGGCCTATTTGGGATAATAAACGCGTGATTTATTGCGTTCCTATACCACTTATAAACTATTGTGGCAAGTCATTTCAATTGAATTGAACCAAGTCAATTTGTCGTATTGTTAAGATACAAGTCTCTAAATGCATCCCTTTGTAGTGTACATTAGCGCGTGCGGGGGAGCGTTCAATGGTCTTAAAGTGCAGTCGGGGCGTCCAGGGCTTCGCCCTGATATACTAGCAGCCTTGTTTTTCTTACTTGCGTTCATTGAATATTTTCCAACTGTCTCTTGACTATGTTTTACCTTTGTGAATTGTAAAGTATTGCAATCACGCATTTGCATTTGTTCATCAGCTTAGTTATTAGTATCTTGAACTCCAGTTACGAAGTGGTACCGTTTGGTGTATAAGTAACGCACATGCTTTTGACGACAACGGTCCTAGGTTTGAACCAGACATGGATCGCCATTTCTTGCTAATTGAAAGTTTTTCGTTTGAGAAATTTAATTGTCAGATTATCGTTTGTTTGCTTAATTTTTGTCAGTTTAGCTTCAACAGCATGCACTTTTTTCTGATTCCAGCTAATTGAAAGTCATTTCCATTTGTTTTTTTTAAATGGTACAGATACGTGAGTTCAAAAAGAATTCAGCTATAAAATTTCTGAAAGCATATATTTCTGCTGCAAAAGTAATGCGAAGCTCTGCTCCGCGCCTTTGTGGTAAATTTCTTTGAGAATAGAAGTTTTCTAATGTTACAAAACTGATTGTAACCTTCTTCATTATTTTGTTTCAACCTCTGATGCATAGTGGCGGATCTAAAATTTTCTCGAGGATGGATTTTCAAAAAACTTGTCAACCGTTCCGAGCTCTACCAAAACAGTAAAAAAAACCCTAACTTTATTTTAAAAAATTCTACGCCGCAGATAATTTTTTTGAAAAGAAAAACAGCAGAAAAACAAAGTTTTGCGCACTTTTGAAATGTTTTGGACCTCGCCCCTCAAAATTAGTATATACGATTGCCAAAAATACCTTTTGAAACTTTTAGGGTTTGACAACCAAAAGTAGATGTAAAATAGAACCAAAGGGAATCCTTTGGGTAGTCAGTGTGTCGAGTCCCCTTTTTAAATCCTCTCCCTAAATCTGCCCCCGGAAGCATGTTATTTGACTGTGAAAAATATACATATTACAGGTTGAATTCTCGAAATTACCCGAAGGAATGCTGGACACTGTTGAAAATGGAATCAAATTTGTCATCGATAACCAAGAGATATCAGGGGAATTCAAAGGCGGCTTCAGACGCCAAGTGATGGAAAGCAAAGACTCAAGAGAACTCGATATCAGAATAGACAATGTGCAACACTGTGTGACTGCACTCGTTAAGTACTACCAATTGGCTCAAAAATGGACTCAAAAATAGAATCCTAACAGAAAACATTAAACCACATTTTCCAAAATTATTAGAAAATTTAATAAAACTTCAAATGTCCACATGCAATTTTAAGTGCCTTTGTTTTGGTGTAATTTTTATATCATTGTACAAAAACGTTGAAGAATTGTCAGCTGAGTTAAATTATATGATAAAAATCAAGCTTGGCGACAGATGTACATAGGTGATTAAACAGGTAGGATTAGATATTTCAATGTCTTGTCAATCTGCGATCTAAAATTGCCTGATTTCAGGACATAGCTGAGCTTCGCGGGCTTTCTACAGCTCGTTTCAGATAGCATATGGCTTTCGTTGTTGTCTGCAAGCCAAATCAGGGTTGAATGAAAGTTCGAAATAATTTTAAAAATTAAGTTGTTTGGATTTTTTAACTTGCATCAAGTTTTTTATGGACTAACAAAAAAATCTGGAAAAAATAGCAAATTCTTCAAGAGGTTATTTAGTAGTATCATAATGGGATGCAGGGCAATACTGAAACAGGAAAGTAATTCCAGTACAATTTTCAGACAACTTAAATAACTTAAGTAAAGAAAATTAATGAACGTAACTACGCTTAATTGTGATTATACGGGTACCATTTTTCCGATCAAACTCGCACAAAGAAGCGCTCAAAATAGTTCGCATTTCACCCGAGTTCTGAAACCTACTGGTATATAAAAGTGAATCTTGTACAAACTTAAAAATAGATTGTATACAAGCCGAATGCTTAAAATTCAGATATGTTACTGCAATTTTATAACTCATTTGGCCATTGAAAATGGGTAATGCCTTTGTCTACGCGTGAGTTTAAAATTTTTTTAACGCAAATTCAGGAATGAAAAATATTACCAGAATGGGTGCGCAATACATAATATTCAAGCCTTTTCAGTAATGATTTGAGCGACTTTGACTTCTTGTGTTTTAGTTTAATTTCGAGTGAGAATAAAGCAATTTAAGAAATGAAAATTTTAGTTTTACTCCAGCAAAACTAGATTTGGAAGTTTTTTAGTGTTTCTTTGATAAAAAAAGTTTTTGTACAAAAATAGAATAAGTGTTTTGCGAAAAAAACAAAAACTGTTGTCGACTATCTAGTATCTAATTCACTAACGTTTAAGCGTTATTATAGTCCTTTCATCCCATCACGCACAAAAAAACGCCGCTAAAAACAGATTTTGTGTAGTTTTTTGATGAACGTGCTCGGAAATTTTTGGGCTACTTGCACAGCAACCGGTTACCCCAGCTTTTATCTGTTTTTGGAATCTTCAGTTTTGCCTCTGTGTTTATTTCATATTTACATTTAGCACCCCCTGCGCCTTTCTACTGATGGACAATTTTTACAAAAGGTGACCTTTCGACAAAAATTTTACAGAATTTTTTTCGATAACTATTTGTGTCAGAAATTATTGATATAAATTTTCCGATTAAAACCCAAAACGTCATTTAAACCAGCTTTTTTTAAAAAATTTGGCTGTGTCCCAGAACTGAACAATTTGAATTGCAAAACTAAAAAATAGGCATAAAAATGTTTTCAAAAAAACTCCCGAGCACGCCACAGCAGATTAGTTGGGCTGATTCTCATTGAAAGGGATGATTTTGATGCGATTTTGACTATCAAGTAAATTTGTTACTTGCTGCTTTTTAAAGGCATTTTACATCTTTGTTGTTCTGGTCTTTTAGTTTTTCTACTTTTTTTCAAGCGAAACCAGGTACTCCAAAAAATGACCAACTTAGGTCAAATGATCTATCATTTATGAGAATCTTTAGTCGTACTTTGAAATTTATGAAAATTTACCCATAAAATTTCTCGTTGTCGAGAAAAACCGATTCAATTTTTTTTGCTTGTTAGTCTGATTTTGAGCGCGTAAAGGGACCGAGTAGGAAATTTTAGTTTTCAAAATTTTATTTAGCACTTTTTTGGCAATAGTTTTTTTAAATTGGATGTTCTCTAAAAAATGAAGTTTGTGAGACATTTTTCTAATTTCATTTTTCCAATCTAGTTCCTTTCATCACACCGTGAGCAAAAATGACACAACTTTTTTAAAAGCAACCGGTTTTTACATGCTCTTGCATTGTTTTTTTTTTATTATTTAGTGGAATCGGGTTCAACATTAGATTCGAAAAATTAAAACTTCACATCAAAACGCAGTGAACTACAGACTAGAGAACTTGAATATTTGTCGCCAAATACTTCGTCGATTCCGTTTCATTATTTAATTTATAAGACAGTTGCTTCCCATACATATCAAAACAAAACTGCTCGTATTAAGGAAAAGCTCTGAATTTTCCGACTGTTCCTAATCGTGTATTGAATTAATTAGACCAAATAGTCTGTCTCAATTGAATTCGGAACGACTTTGTGCTGCGGGATCAATCGCCTCACATTAAAATTTTGTCTTGCACTTCAAGCATCAAACTATAAAACGAGCAGGTTAGACAGACTCGTTGCAGGTTACTATAAAGGTTTGCACACCAGGCTGGGACATAGCAGATCAACAGATCGATCGTCGGCAAGTTAACTTTACCCCCCATTAAATAATGTGCGTTAAAATTTCAACATCAAAGTATCACAGCGCTCTTTTAGGCACGTTAGTCTATCGTTGAGCGTTTCACAGCAATCTTTAACGCAGGATAGTCTAGACGTGAGCTCGCCCATACTGGCACTACGAAGATCCATGGATCAATCCCCCGAGGGAAATTTTGTTGAGAATTGGTCTGAACGAAAAAAAAAACACCAGCACACATGTTCTAACTTTCTTCGAAAGTCGGAACAACAAGACTACTCGTATCAGGGCAAAGCCCTGAATGTTCAGACTGCTCCTTAATTGGTCTCCAATAGTTTTTAGTAATTTGAAAGCTCGCAAAACTATACATTTAGGCTGATTATATCAAATTTTAAGTGTTAAAAATTGAGACGAGTATGGAATTAATAAGACCAATTAGTTGTTTCAAATTAATAAGAAACGATTTTGTAAGGTGGGATAATTCGCCACGCATAAATAATTTGCGTTGCGCTTTAAGCATCAAATGTTGCAGGTCAGCATAAAATTTGCACATCAAGGTGGGCCAATGCAGATCAAGCGATCGATCGGCTGAAATTAACTTTCCCTCAAGCCCAACCCCCTACCCCCGCCAAAAATAAACCAAGTTAAGATCCTCCACCCCAGCGTTGACTTTAAATTAAATTTTCTAAGCGCTGCGTGAAATATGCTATATATTTATTGGCTGAAAATTTGAACTCAAAACCAAGTAAAAATCCCCCCCCCCCTAAACGGCTTGGGGGGACGTTAACTTGGTACCATCGATCAGCCGAGGGACCAGAGTTTTCTAAAATTGGTCTGCATAAAAAACCACCCCGAGCTTATATATTCCTCACTTTCTTCGAAAGTCGGATTAAAAAGGGGAATGAAGATCAAAAAGACTGTTGTGAAATACACAAAGCATTCCCTTCGCTGTTTTGAATTCCTCTAGTAAAATAATTTCAAAAATCTATAAAAATCATTCAACTTGAAAAAATGTACCTGAGTCAGTTCTTTTGTTTATAAAAAGCGCAATCCAATGTTTACATGAAATCAAATTTGATTTGAGGTTAAAAAGAAATCGAAAGACAATTCACAAAAGGACATTTAGAAAAAAACTATAGGACCTAAATAAATGAACATTCTTTTCTTATACAACTTTTGGTTTATTCATAAATCTACCAAACTTGTTTTTACCAAACTAATGGGTTAATTTTATGTGCAGTCCGTTTTTTCAGGGCTTCGCTCACAGTTGAGCAATCCTGCTAACCCTTGCTGTGCGATAACCAAATTTAAATGACAAACCCCTTCAGTTAAACCAGCAATAGTCAATATGCAATAAAAACCAAATTTCTCGCCTTCTGGCAATATGATCCAGTTCAAAATCTAGCTGAAAGGCCTGGGAAGAAAACTGTATTAGAGAAAAATAAACTCTTGTTGGCAATTTGTATAAATCTAAACAAAACTAACAGATACATGTATTTGATATATAACATTTTACAAATTTGGTCTATGTTCAAGTGTAAAATATGAACAGGACCGACAGAGGTGTTGGAAAACTGCTACTGAACAAAATTCAATTCTCAAAAATTTATTTTTCGATTTTTGCCCTAGCCTAATCTCGTATAAACATTTCTCGTATAATTTCGTATAAACTAATCTCGTATAAACTCGCATAAAATTTCACGAAGTATTTCAGAAAACAGTATTTCTTATAGTAAAAGTCTTCCCGATTTTTCAAGTATGAAAATATTCTTTTTGGGGTCAATTCAATTCTATCAGTCCCTCTTCTGTGTAGCCAAAACAATGAAATGAGCTGAGCATACTTAGGTGAAACTGAACGTGAGTGCGTGTGAGCAAAAAAAATATGCAAGCTTCCATTCTTTGATTTTTCAATTTGCGAGAAATTTTCAACCTATTGAAATGTGTAAAATCCACAGCACATAAACCAAGCCCATGGGCATCGCTAAGTAGCACCGAACAAGAAATAGTCCTGAAATACTTGTGGCAAAACTGAAACCCTGCTTGCCGCGACAAAGTTTATGTATCTAGAGTTTTTGGAACGCTAACGCACATCAGCATACAAACAAGCATCTACGAATGAGTCATTCGATTGATTCTGCTCCGCTTCGGGCTAAACGGTATCTGTATTTGTCTTCTGTTGATGACAAGTCAACAATCTGCTTTGACTGCTCCCTATGTTCGAATTTCAGGTGATCTATCAAATACCCATTGCACTGGAATTCTAGGCCACACCTGTAGCAAATGTGTTTGCTACCAAGTCTCTCGTGATACCGAATCCGGTGCTTCGAGTATACGCTTTTGCCAAAGTACAGACCGCAATCCGCACACTTTTGGCATCCAGGTACCGGTTCTATCGAGGGCTTCGGCGAGTGAAATTTGTCAAAATGCTTTTCCAACTCACAGAAACTCCTTTTGCACAACTCGCAAAATTTCTTCGATGCGATATGTTTTCCACTTTCTTTCAAAACTTTATTTGAAGATGGCGATACTTTCGAACTAGCATCACTACTGGTACTAGAACTTTTCCAATTGTATTGCTTCGAGCTGGGTGAATTTGAATTTGCAGTGGGAAAGCTTGCTGTGTTTGCGGTAGATAGATCTTGGATTGCATTATCTGATATAGCCGTGGAGCGGTTACTATTTTCCACATAGATAGAGAAATTTATGTCGTCTTTCCGTTCGACTTTTCTACTTTGTGGCGTCTGATTAGCGCATCCGACGTCATCTGTGAATATATCGTCACCTAGGTCATCCTCATCGGAACTGATATTGATAAGGACTCCGGGTGATAGGCCGGTTGAAACTGTCCCAGATCTAAGCAGAATGGAACGATGAATGAAAAATATTTAATTGATATGTTAAACTAAAGCAACTCTAAAAGAGACACAGAGCATTGAAGTCAAGGAATAATTTATATTAAAAGCTTAACGGCGAAGGTTGAACGCTGAGCAGCCAATCTGAAAAGGGTTTCACGTACTGAAAATACATTGCTAACAGAAAGTTTGATAAGCATTGATGAACTCCTGGACACCTAGGAAAACATAATCAATGCCAAATCAGGAAAAAAAATCATTTTTTCCCGTTTTTAATTGATTTTTTTTTTCATTAACAAAACGCATCATCCTAAATCTCTTTAAATATCAAACTAATTTATACTTAACTTTTTTTGATACATGTGATCATATTTAGACCTGACCAATGCGATACTTTTTTCCTCCTCGTGAATTTTGATTTTGAATCAACAATTGAAATTAAAGTCCATTTCGCGTCATTCCTACTTGCGTTCTCAAAAGCGTAACTCGAGCTTCACTTGGAAAATTACTTTTAAAAGCGCGCTTCAAAAATTCAAACCACCAATCTGAAAAAAAAACAGAACAAACCTTTTGTTAAAAACCTAGCCAACTGGTAGTTGAAAAAGGGGGACCGATCGTTTAGCAGACCAATCTTTCAGCATAAAATGTCAAAAATTAGTCGTTTAGCAGCCCAACGTAAAAAAAAAAAAGATGCAAGCTGAGTCGTGGGTCGAGTTTCCCAATTATCTCACAATTTTGACAAAAAAACTATCAACTTCAAAAACAATAGTCTAAATTAGACAATTATCTCACAATTTTGACAACAAAACTATCAACTTCAAAAACATTAGTCTAAATTAGCGGCAAAACAAAAAATTACGCGCACAATAACACTCGTGGCGAATGGAAGCGCAGCGGAGCAAGCGGTCCCTAATCTAAAAGGCTGCTTTTGAAGCCATCGTTCTGATTTGCTAATTGTTCTGAGTGTGCTAACAGATTGGTCTGCTAAAAAACCGGTTGGCTAAGATCTCTAGCACCTTGAAAAAGTGCCAATGAAAAGACTACCGAAAAAAATACAATTTTTACATCATTCAACGTAACCATCAGAAAGAAAAATATATCAGCTAAAATATATCTCTTCGAATTTCGAAAACCTTTCATGACTGGCATTTTTTGTTTTTAGAAAACTAACCCACTTAGACAAATTGGGTCGTCAGGATATTTTTATGTTAATTCTGAAAATTAAAATCCACTTTTGAAAACAAACTCTTATAAAGTTTTGAGCAAAATTAAAATCCACTTTTGGAACTTGAATCATTCTCGTTTTTAGCACCATTTTCACATTCGCAATTGAAAAGCGTAGTTTACAATCTAGTATTGAACTTCATAACAAAATTTCGAAAAAAAATTAAAAGTCACGCCGCAAAAAAACGGGTGTGATCTAATTTTTTGTGAAACAAAAAACCACACCACCTGAATAGGTGAAAATTAACTTCTTTGATAAGTATTTCAAAAAGAGTATGTAACCTCCCACTGGAGGAATAATTTCAGATCTCGAGGACTCAGCCTTTTTGCCTTATCCAGCATTCTTGAAAATCACAGATCAAAGTTGACGAATAAATTATGAAATTCAGTTGAAAATGAAGATAATTTTTTTTCTAAAATGAAAACCAACCTTTCGCTTCTGTAAACTGGAAACAAAAATATAGTTTAACTGATTATAAAAATGAGTGGGCGCACTGATGGATTACGGCGTTCAAACTTCGAATAACGAATTTCAATTTGTTTTTAACCTAGAGCTCTTCAGTGCAGTGTTTCCACGAACTTCAAAGCAGTGTTTCCAATGAAATGCCCTTTTTCAATTTTTTAAGGAAAACTTTTTTTGTGTTCGCTTTTCCAAAAATTTTCTATTATCGGCAAAATATCACGATTTTTGTGATAAAAATTCCGAGCTACGCGGCCAAAACTACTACCGACAAGTGTTCTTTTTGTTTCATGTCACGTGAACTCTTTAGTGACATTATCATATATTGCTCAGCGTCCATGAACAAAGGAGCCACATTGCTAAGGCGCATTCATCACAACCTTCCATTATTTCTCATCTCAAGTGAACAAGACTGCTCGTAGCAGGGCACAGCCCTAAATGTTCTGTTTGCCCTTTATCGTGTATGAAACAGTTTTTAATTTTTTTTTTAGATTTTGTTTTCCAAAATATTCCTTCCACAAATGTTATGTTAAGAAATGTGCTGTATTTAGTGTCTAACAACGTTTTTTAAACCAAACATGACTGATCGCATCAGAGCGAAGCCCAGAATGTTCCGACTGCCTTTTAAGGTCTATGGAGCAGCAAAAACATGAAAAAATTAAATGTAGTAAAATAAATGATTTTTTTTTATTTGAGATTTTTTTTGTGAAAATCATCCCCCCACTCGCCATATTAAGTATAGGGTGATAGATTTCGCTCTTAATAACAAATCAATTATGGCAAATAAGCCTCCTTCAACCAATTTGGAACGATTTCCAAGACGGATTAAATCTCCGCTTACGCGTTAATAGCGCGAAATATATCACACGTTGATTGTCCCGAATTGGCCAAAATGGCAAACTTTAAACTCCCATTACTTGCCAAAAAAAGATCACAGGTGAAATATTTTTCAAAGCTGAAATCTAAGCTCAGGACAACAAATTTTTTGAATTATATAAAACAAATTCCGTCAAAAATGGCTAGTTAAAAAGTTGACATTTCTCTGAAGAAAAAACCGCCCGAGCCTAAATATTCCGTTTCTTTCAAAACAGTAATGATTTCTGAGCCGAAGTAAACCTCCGGTCACGCGTTTATTGTAGGAAACATATCACGCGCTAATTATCACAAATTGGTAATTTAAAAACCCCATAATTTCAAACATAACCAACAGACAGTAGGAAAAGAGTCAATGAACGCAAGAAAACAGAGAACAATTGACTTGTTGTTCGAAAAATTTCAACTTTTGAAATTCAAATTATATGATCTTAAAACTCGATGAATTTTAAAAACATTCTATTATTGCACTTTATTGATAAAATGAACTCTAACCAGTAAAAGTTTTTATTCCCTTGGGAAATCTGAAAATTAAAATCCACTTTCTAAATTAGTATTGATCACGTTTTTCGTGGTCCTTAGTCTCTCTGCTCGAATTTGGAGTTTGACTTCTGTTAACCAAGAAATTAAACTGAACTTACAAAAAAAAATCAAACCACGAAAATCAAATTGAAAAATCACGACCTATATAAGAGTCTGAACCACGTTCATCGACTCTTAAAAGATCACAGAATTTTTTAAAGTAAAGCTCAGGATATTGATATCTTTTAGAAAATAAATAAATTCATCAAAGTGACTGGTAAACTTGTCTGAAAAAACTTTTGTAAAAATGGCTTGTAAATTTGTCAAAGAAAAACCCACGCTGAGCACAAATATTAGGTAAATTTCTTCGGAAGCCGGAAACAAGGAGATAGCCAACTGACAGTTGGAAAATTGCTTAAGCTCGATGAAACAGAAAAACGACGGACTTTATTTTGAAAAATTTTCACCTCTCGAATTTTATGAAAACATTATATATCACCTTCAAGCTTTTTGAATTTTATAAACATTTTTTGATAAAACTGGATCGAAGAGCATTTTGTTCCGCTTGAAATTCTTAAAACTAAAATCCACTTTTTAAACACTCTGATGTTTTGTCACGAGTGTGGCACGTTTAGCCTCTTACAGGTTCTGCTATTAATTTTTCGTACATTTCGTCACCCGCACGTTTCTTCCCTATTTTTAACCTCTTAGCATACATTTGTTTCGCTTAGCATACTAAAGATCAAAACAATTCTCCCCCTCGAGGCATTAGGAGCGCTACGCGCGCGTCGGTGTTGCAAATAATTTACCCTCCACTCAGCAAATTATATTGAAGTGGACTCAAACAGAAAAAAAAATCAAACTCCAAAAATTCCAACTTGAGCGTGAACAATTTTTGATACTACTTAAAAAAAATCACGCGACCTAAATACGTGACTTCACTTCAATAAGTGACATTTAACCAATTCATTAGTTGAATAGATTTGCTACTCAAAGGTAAGCGACTGAACGCAACCTACTCAAGGATAGCCGGTTGCTGTGCAAGTTGCATAGAATGTTCCGACCATATTCATAAAAAAAATTAATAAAAGGTTTTTCATTCCTCAAATTAATATCGATGTTTGTTCTTGGTTTGAAGAGATGGGAGAACTCAACGAACGCCTAAAACTTTAATGCCAAAACTAAGTTTCCTGGAGTAACACAATGTTATTAAATAATATTCAATCGCTCGAAAATAGACTGAAACTTCAAACAAATTATTTCGACGCAATTTTTTGAGACCCTTTCCGATGATTATTTGTCGTACCTAACCTTGTGGGGAAAAGAAAAAACTAAAACACCCGAATATAAAGCACCCCCCCCCCCCCCCCCCCCATTTTCAATGCTCGGAACAAAAAACTATAAATGGATGTTTACTACTCGTCGTTAAACTTCGCTGAACTGATCTCCAACTTACCTTGCAGATATGTTGGCATTGTGGCAGTTATGGGTCTCAAAGGGTTTAACGGGTTTCAACGGCGGCGGCTCATCTTCGTCAGTATCTGTCGATAATGACGAAAACCTATGAGTTGTTGGAGGAACTGCCGGCGATGAGAGAGCCTTTTGATTTGTCAAAGGAACTGATGGAACTCTAGAAACTGAGGAGGAACATGCCGATGACGAAGGAGCCTCACAGACTTCTGCTGAGACTGCGTTCGAGCTACAGTCACTCGCCTCAGCTAATTGAGTCCGTACCAAAGGTATCACTGTGGTTTTTGACTGTTGTTTAGTTGGTAATTCCGAGGTGCAAGGGAAGGAAGAATTAGGCTTTGTTCGTATACCTGAAACAGCAAGCCAGCCAAAATAGCAAATAGCAGTATAAATAGTATCTTTAAGTTCTATCCGATAAATAGAACTTGCTTTGCTAAAAAAAACATAGTATTCAAATCCTACACCAAAAGCATAAAATTGATAGCTGCCGAAAGCAAGCAATACCTGAAAGAACGAAAGATAAATTTTTATCGTAAATCGAACAAGTAGATGGCTGGAAACTAGTTATATAAACTTAATTGATAATTAATTGGATTTTTTGATAGTTTCCCATCAAACAAAAACAGAGTATTTTGAATTGGCAGTTCTTCAGGCATGTTTCGATTACTATCATTTTATTTATTATCAGATCAAGGCTATGTCAGTTTTCTGCATTTGCGACCGGCTCAATCACCACTACGGTTAAATCGAAAGGGAATATGAATGATTGTCACTTTCTTTGGACGGGACAGGACAAGGCAGAGCGTTAATCTGGATATTGAATCTATGAAAACTTAGATGAACACGATAAGACAGGGGAGCTATACAACGTGAACAAAAATGCGTCATATCCAAGAGGAGCTATCCAAATTGAGGCACATCTACACCACAAAACCGTGATGCTGATTAAATCCATTTAATGGTTTCAACAGAGAATTGGTTAGAGATCCGGGATTCAAAATTTCTAGCAACCATACAACTAACTTAAAACTTAATGGTGAAAGGTTGTAGAAGGCAATCATCGAACAGAATTTACCTCAACAAACATCTGCGAAATAAGTGGGATGCGTTTAGAACTTAAAATGTTCACTAATATTGATGAATTAATTATGCCTGCGTTTGCATCCCGCTTTTGAGTGGAAGCAGTCAAAGAGTCGTCAAATCAACATTTAAAAAAAAAATTGTTTTCTTTGCCAGCTCTGATTCCCCAAAACTAGATCGAAACCAAAAGAGCGCAAAAATAGCACAGTTTGGTTCTTTAAAAATTTTAGACTTGACCCATTAAAGCGGATTCAAAACACCAATGAGTGAAAAATTATCACTTCAAATCCTTATAGGTCATACTTTGATCGCTGATTTGATCCTAAAACGTTTGGCATCTATCGAGTCGGACTTCTTCTCAGGAGCCGGTTCTTAACACAAAAATTGAAAAAAACTGCAATTTAAAAACTGATAGGCCATACCTTAGTTGTTGACTTGAGTTCAATTTGTTAAATAAAAAATTATAATAGAAAATTTGACATCTTTCAATAGAACTAGCGAGCAGAATAATAAAAAACATTTGTTCGACCATCAGGATACGATTTGTACATATCACTGTACCCGCTAATTCGGTTAAAATTTTTGGTTAAATTGGACACCAACTAATATGAACGAATAAAGGTCACTAATAGAAACTTGACAAAAATGGCTGCATAAATTAAGATGAAACATTTTATGTATGAAGAACCTTCAAAAAACTACATCAAAAACTTCTAATAATTTTAAGAAGTTATATGATGAACACTATTAGATTACACTTTTACCTTACAACTTGAAAAACTCTATTTTTGAAACGAAGCCCAGCTTCATTGATGATGGAAAAGTGCATTTTTTTATTGAAAATTGTATTTGCAGTTTAATTATCGAACAATTGTGATTTGAACTAGGACTTCAAAAATCAGACTGAGCACAAACGAAAAAAAAAGAGAAAACAAAATGAATTTTTAAAAGAACGTCATTTTATAAATGTTTAATCAGGTTTATCAAAATTTTTTTCTTTACGCTAGGGTTTCGAGCTGAGGCCAAACTCTGTCTCCAGGTAAGATTTAGCTTTTCTAATTTTCTCAAAAAAATCTAGGTGCCATAAAAAGCCATCAAAACGGTTCGAGCAATAAATCAGATTGAAGCCCTTTAAGTTGAGTTTCGAACGTTAAATTTTTGAAACACTGCTCAGTGACAGGAAATGTCTTGAACATTTCAATTTCTAGTCCAATTTTGTGCAAGTTAAAATGACTGTACGAAAACTAGTAAAATAGGACGTTTAAAGCTTTTAAAACCTTAATCCAACAAAATAAACTTTAATTGAAAAAATTCAAAAATCACTTTTTGAAATTTTTGCTAATTTTACGTTTTGATTTGCACTTTTCAAGTTGTTTTTAGTTTTTTTTTCAATGCAAACGCACTCAATTGAAATTGTTTTTATAAAATTCTAAGCAAATACGAGCTGAAAAACGTTTCGCCCATTACTTAAATCGAGTACATCGAGTGATCAAGCAAAAATGTTTTATTCGACAGTGTTATTATTCAAAGCTATTTGTAAAACGAAAAAAAAGGCTCAATGGTGTGGCTTAATTCAAAATTGGGGCTCAATTACCACGTTTTCACTTGAAATACATGATAGGTGCAGCGAAAAACGTATTTTTACAACTGGAAAGTTTTATTCTAAAATTAATTCAAAAAACTCTTATCATTTTTTCATATATACAGAAGAAAGATCATAAAATTCAAAAAAAAAGATATACAAACAAACTCTTTTTTTGTTTGAAAAAGACTTTTTGATTAACCTATCAATTAAATAACCACAACTCTGAGCATCAAATAAAAAACAATAAGTGCAAAAAAACAACTGATATTATTGAAACCAAATTAATTTTCGAACTTCAAATCAAATTTAAATCCTATAAGCTTTAAGAATCCAAAAACTTTTCAAGATTAAAAATTTTGTATATATAGGGATACTAGTGTATATTCATTACTCCAAAAAGGTTTCTAATACACTTAAGTTAAAAAAAAAAGTCAAGTTTCGTCATTTCGCATTTTTCCTTTTCAAGAACATTGTTTGAACTACCTTCAGCACATGAAAATAAGTTAATCTAGGAGATCAAGAAAACCAAACATTTCCAGTAGACGGGTGGAAAAAGAGTCAAAAGACGAAAGTAAGCAGAAAAAAAACTGTCTTGTTCTTTTTTTTAATATCTCAACAACAATATCTATTTGAAATTCTAGACTTATTTATGATGGAGATTTTTTCAATAAAATCAGCCCAATTGGAGAAAACTGGGTCGATAGATAAATCTCTACTTTGTTAGAAAACCTGAAAAAAATCCCATTTTCTCAAGTAGAAATCGATCATGTTTTTCGTGACTTTTATACTTTTGCTGTTCAATAGTGGAGTTTGCCTTTCTTTGAACAAATGAGATTAATGGAACTTGAAAAATAACCATAACTCGAACTTCAAAACGTCAATTTGAACCTGAACAAATTTTGAGACTTTTCCTTAAAAAAAACTTCACGACCTATATAAGAGTCTGAACTACGTCCATCGCCTCTTCAAATTATTTCCATGGAAATTTGAACAAAGCAAAGAGAGAAAGTTAATTAACGCAGGGAAACAACAAAAGCCATGTTTTTCATCTTTCGAATTTCATAGAAAAAAAACATGCCCATAAAACTTTTTGAATTTGAAGAAACATTTGTTCTTGACACTTTTTTGATAAAATTAACTCAATTTGAAAAAGAAATAAATCGGTGAATTTGTTTATTCCGCTGGGAAATCTGAAAAATAAAACCCACTTTCGAACCTAAAATTCAATCACGTTTATCGTGACCTTTACAAGTTTGCTGTTCGTTATTAGCGTTTGCCTTTAACAAAGGAAATGAACAATTCAAAGTTGAGCAGAAAATCAAATTTCAGCGTACTTAAACTAACAAATTTTTCCTGAAAAAAATATATTCAAAAAAAAATCATCAAGAACTATATAAGAAACTTCATTTCAAGACCTATAAAAGAAACTTCATTACGTTGATTGCCTCTTAAAAAAGCATATTATTAAAAAAGCAACGCTCATAATTGGATATTTAAAAAAACAATAAATCATTTGAACAATTGAAAACGTTTTCGACAAGTTCAAGATTAAGCGCAAAATCATCGCTCCTCAAAGAACAAAACAAAAAAAGCCATGAATAATCGGAAAATTTTTCCTGTTCTGTGGAAAAAATCAAATTTCATAGCAACCAATTTGACTTCGCGAAATTATCTAACGCTATCCGTACATAGAGCTAGACATAGATAACCATTATACTTGATTTTTTTTTGAAAAAGTACTGACTCTTTAAGATGGGTTCCAGAGGTATCTGCTTTGGCTCAAGAGATGCTTGCTGATTGGAGGAAATTGTTTCGGATATCGGCATCTGGTTTAATATGTACGAAACCTGTTCCAACAAAGGATCCGAAATGTTGGCAGCGACGGAAGTCGCCAGCTTGGAAACTTCTTCTGCGGGTTCCTCCGGAGACCCCGATCGAAAGAGCTCTTTTCTTTTGCATGGTTTCGAGTCTGTAAAAGCAAAACGTTCGATCGGTAAACATGGTAACTGTTCCAGGTTTTTAAATTTTAATCTGATAAGCCAGCATAAACCCAGATACACATTATGGCAGTTAATGCTACAGAAAATATTACAAATTACTTAATTTTAACATACTATAACTTAGTTAACAACACACAATTTTGTAAGTAATTAGTAGATCAACTTAGAACATTGTAGAGCTGTACATTTACATTATTAGTTTTTTTCGATGCATTTTGCGAGAGACTGTCGAAATACCCAACCCAAAATATAGATTTAGCAGTTCAGTTTGAATCTCAGCACTTACAGGGAAGATGTTTGCAAATAGCAGTTGGATCTGTTGATGCTAACTTTTCATAGTATCTCCTGGATCCTGGCGTCCCTGAAGTACATATCACTACAATTATTAATCCCGCGATGAAAACAGAACTGATTCTTAACATGAACTTAAACTCTTTTCAAAGCAGGAAGTAATTTTGGACCTCCGATGCTCAAACCTCGTTTTTTTTGGACTACATTGATGTTTACATCTTCTTTTCTGGATATGATTACTTTTAAATAAAGTTTTCAACTTAAAAAAATCATTTAGAAGAATACTCGAAAGATGCTGTCTCAATCAATCAGATCACCCGAAAAAGATAATGTCTATGCAATCTCGGTTCAATCTGGTCCATTTTATGCTGTATATATCGGGGATATTCTTACTTGCAGTCGGAACAGATACCTTCCAAAGTCGTCGGAACTTAGTGCCTGCTTCCTTGTACGGCTGACTAAGTTGACCCCCTAAACAGTCAGAGTAGTGAGACCAGTTTGCGAGTGCTAACTCAAGTAGAGTACTTTCTGTCTATACAACATCTGTTCATCAAGTTTTCTACTCTCGACCGGATAGGTTCGTGCAACTCCTTGGTCTAATTTGAAGTCTTAGTCATCATAATTACTCTTGAATTTCTTATTCTCAATAATTGTGTAGAAACACTAATTTTGCTAGGTTAATATTGAGATCAACTTTACTCCAATCAGTCATTAACGTTATGTGACCACATAAACTGATCAGTTTTCAATCTGCATTCAAGGTTTAGTAAATGTACCATGATTGGGGGTATGGATGAAGTCAAATAAAGTTCCCTTCCCAGATAGGCCAAAGTTAAAATCCTCCACCCCCGTGTTTATTTTTGGATTAAATTTGCTAAAGCGCTGCGTGTTAAATGCGCAGTTCTAAAAATTCAACTCAAAGCCATGTTAGCATCCTCCATCCTAGATGGATTTTTTGAGGGGGAGAATGTTAATTTGGTACGGCAGTACCAATATTATTCTAAAGCATAACTCCTATATGAAAAGATAAAACAAAACAAAAGCTAGAAGCTGAACATAAAAGACGTTCCAATCAGGTTGCCAGCAGCAGTTAGTTATTCTTGATAGTTTTTTCAATAAGTGCCGAAATCGCATGACATTTACAAACTGAGTAGAAACAGCACTAGGACTAGACAATGACAAAGCAATTCGGTTGAATGAACAAAATCATGAGTTTTTGACGCAGCTTTTATGCATTTCGGTGAAACAATGTGTATGTATTAACTTATCATCCAGCAAAAATGAATGATGAGCGTGCAATAAACTGCCTCCTCGAGGCTACCGATGCAATTTGTTTATATATTATTCAAACTCATACCTGCTTCCTCGTAAGATGATGGGGCTGAAAAGGCAGTCCAATAAAAAAGGGAGTGAATTTTCGGGCTATTTCGATTTTGAGTTATAGTGGAGCACATAAAAGCTCCACTTGGAAAACAGAACTGGACAGCGAACTTCAAATAGCAAAATCATCTAACGACAAAATTGAGCGAGACTTTAGCTGAAGAAAACTGACTTCAACATGTGTGTTCTTTTCTTTTGATCTTTTGTTTCTTATTTTTGGTGAATGATCAAATTCCGAACCAGATTCTAACTTTTTTTCGCAATTAGCTTCGAGAAAACCTAATGAGATACGCGTGAAATTAACTTACAAACTGTCGTGCCTGATTTTGAATCCCTGTTTCGATTTTCTGAATTCGTTTGAGCACCGGTTGATTTTGAATGCTTAGATCTATTTTCTGAACTCGTTGGAACACCGCTTGATTTTACTTCTTTTGATAGCTTTTCAGAGCTCATAAAAGCACATCTTGAATTCGACTCGTTAGATCGTTTTTCGGTATGCTTTCGATGACTTCCATATCCAGAAATGTTAGAGCTCCTTGGGTTATTTATTGCCTCTGATTGCTTTCTGTTCCTGCCGTCTATTCGTTGAGGTAAAGAATAGCACTCTGTTTGTTTCATTGATGGTAATATCACCGTACTTGTCGTCTTTTCAGGAGATCTTTCATAAGCTTTAGTACGGCTCTCTCTGTCGGTCCCCTTGTTTGAAGTCGGCAATGCAGGTTTGGCAACTTTAGGAGGCGATCTTGACATCGCAGAATCATTGAGAGCCACATGTGCTGGTCTTTTTGTGGCAGCGTTACTCAAGAAAAAGTATGGCACTACTTCAGGGCTCTTATTGGAAAAAGAGTTTGATGGGCCGAGTGATTGTGAATCCGCCAGCTCTTTCCGAGTATGTTGCACCCGTTTCCGCGGCTCGAATGAAAACGAATTTGACAATGGTACACATGACATCGATTCTTGAACGTCTGTCGCCATAAGGGGAACGTCCTTTCCCGCGTCCATATCTGCCGTTGATATTGCTAATGGTGTTTTAGAACATCTTGCGACCTCTTTGGAGACGAGTGGTATGACCTTGGGACTTGAAACCAAAGTTTTCATTTTCTCAGACCAAATCGTAGCAGTGACTTTCTCAGGAATTGGGGCGTTTGATTTCTTAGAAATTACAGTACTTGGTTTCTGGGGAATTTCAGCGATCGTTTTCTCGGGAAACGCAGTGGCCGATTTCTCGGGCATCGCGTGACTCGGTTTGCCGAGAACAGCAACTGACGATTTCTTGGGAATCGCGAGACTCGGTTTGCTCAGAATTGCAGCGGACAATTTTTCAGAAGAACTTGCTGTTACTGCGACAAAAAAAGCTGGTCTCTGAACTGGCAGACAGACAGCTGTACTGTCTGGAACAGTTTTAAGTTGTTCCGGTGACTTAGTTGCCTTTGTTGAACTAGCGGATGAACTAAGCACAACTGATGGTTTAGGTAACAAAGCAGAGCTAGATATCTGTTTCTCAGAATTTGATAGATTATGAAGCTTTGCAGCTCCATTATAAGGTTTATCGACCTTTATATTTTGATTCTGAGCTCCGGTCGAAACTGGATTAATTTCGCTACCGGGCAAAGTCTTTTCTGTGCTCAGTTTCTCTGACAGTGCTTCTGAAGCCGCAGTAGTATCACTTGAAGTTTTCACTTTCTTTCTCTTTGCTGCAATTTCGTCAGAATCATCAGATGCGGCGGAAGCATCTGAAACTGCACTGCAGTAACTTTCACCTTCTTTTCTTCGTTTGCTAGAACGAACTGTTTTGCGGGCCCGCATTTTCACTAATTCCACCGACGAGGCATCACTGGCTTTCTCACTTTTAGAAGCAACAGCCTTCTGACTCTCAACTGTCCGTTCAACTTTGTCCTGTTTCAGAACTACATCTACGACTGATACCTCCTTCTGTGGTGCAGTTGACACTTCACTAACTGATGAAGAATTATTGGACACCCTTCCACTTTCGGACTTTTTCAGTTTGATCAACTTTAACGCAGCGACGTTTAGCTTTGTTTTCTTTGCATTCCTCTTAACTTCAACAGGCGCAGACAAACTCGCACGGGCCAGCTCACTGCGCTCAACAACTTCTACAATGCAATTTGCTGAGTGTGGGTAAGGGTTTGGCATTTCTTCTGCTATTTCAAGTTCTGGCGTTTCGACCGTGTCTTCCACTGTGGGACTCTCAAACTTGATCAATTTGAGTCTGACTCGCTCTGTCATTGGCCGAAGGGTTCTCGCTTTTGCCACGTTCACAAACTTTGGCTTGTTCTCCACTGCAGTTATTTCTTCAACCTGTTCATAATATAGCTCATCAAGAGCGACAGCGGTGGGCAAATTGAGCACTTGCTTTTCCTCCGCTGATGCTCTAAAAAGAGTACTTTTCTGCTGAATTGTCTCCATGGTTGAAATTAAACCATATCCTTTAATTAAACCGTCTGTAGATTCCGACACGCAGCAATTTTCTGCGATCAAACTACTCGAATTCGTTTCAAGCTTAGTGGGTGGCTTGAAAAACGTCGGCAGTTTGTTTTCTGAGAAGTAAGCTTTCTTCACACTGATGCGAGGCTTGATCGGTATTGTCTCATAAAGTCGAAATGATACGACCAAAGAATGCTGATCACTTAAATTTTCGCCTGTAACGGATGTAGATTCTATCAAAGCGTCCATGGCAGAGGGTAAATTGAGAGACGGTGATTGGGAAAGAGGCCTCACGGGAGCTTCAGTAGCTGCCAGTCGGCTTTCGACAGCCGGAAGCTCCTGCTCCTCATCTTCGCCGTCTTCCAAGCTGTACGAAATTCCATGGTGTTCTCTTTCGTGCACTTCTCTGTCTCTTTCATCGGAGCATCTCAGCGCGCATTCGATACACGTAATAGGGTGCTGTTCCCTGTAATGTCTCCTGGTTTCTTCTACAGTTCCAAAGAAAAAATCCGCAGCTCCACACCATCGGCACTGTTTTGTATCAAAGTACCCTGGATCTCGTGTCTGGATTTGCGAAGCTGGGTTCAGAACATTACAAGATGGGGAAGCTTTATAATGCCTCAGCAGCCTGGCTTTGTGGATATACTCGCGATGACATTTTGCACATTTAAATTTTTTAGCCATAATTGACGAACTGAGGTCTGAGCTTTGTGCACCTGAAACTGAAGCTGCAGTGGATACTGCGATCGAATTTGCACTGCGAACGATTGATGCACTAATTGATGCTTGCGGCTGAACTGACTCAAGAGTTCCTGGCAGTGATAATTCCGAATTAGTCTCTGGATGAGCACGCCTTGTTGTCTTTCTAGCGATTTGTCGTCCTTGTCTAGTTGCTTCAGATGTCGTTGTTGACGAAGATTGTGTTGATGTTGAGCTTCCGAGGTAAACTTGAGCCTGAAATATACTTCACTTCAATTATTGAGAACTATTCGCGGCGAAATCGCTTGCAGAAACTTTTTGAAAGAGATTCATTAAAAAAACGGCAAGAAGATGAACTGTATGTCTTACATTGAACAGTGGCATGCGCATGTGGCTAGTCTCAGAGGTCTCTGCTTGAAGCTGCAATCCAGGGTATCTTCGTGTCTTACTGAGAATGACATTGGCCTGCGACTCCTGCAATACAACCAGGCCATCAAAATTCACCCCATACTAATATCAAGCCTGTAATGAAAACTAATAAGACATGGAAAACATTAGAAAAAAATCACTCATACGTCAATGTTTGAGCGTAAAACTGATTGATAAAACCACTGAATCGAGCCTATACTTCCAATTCTCTACAAGCTCTCAAATGTGAAAAATTGCTCAGATAGAATCGAAGTCGGAGGCGTAAAGATCATAGAAGAAATGAAGACGGAGCACTTGTGGTTCCCAATTGGAGTCAGGTAATTATTGATTTTGTTCTGCACTGATTTCTTCCGTATGAATTGCCAGTAATTGAGACACCGTCTGATTGAGACACCAAGGGGAGTTGTCTTTGAGTCATAGATTTTTTTGGACTTTCCAGCTGTTTCATTAATCTTTTAATTCGTCTCTGGCTTTAATTACTTCCAGCGGAGAAAAGTGGCGTGGGGTAATTATTTTCACACATGAAATTTTAAACTGTTTCAATAATTCCATTTTTTCTTCAATTTTCGAAAAAAGCGACGGACTTTTTGTGCTCGAGTGGTTTTTTCTCAAGACAAATTTTGACTTTTTGTTTCGACTCTCGAAGACAGCGAGAATATATACGACCGGCCTGAGACATGCATAAACGTGCGTTTCAGGGTGATTTTTGTTATATTCAGGCCCATTATTTTAGCAAATTTGACAGCGTATGGGCATCGATCTGGAAATCAGCGGATTGCTGAGCAAGTATGCTTGCACTAGACTAAATTGCGGCTTTGCTGCTGGAATAATACTTTGAAAATTTGTATCAATGCGCGAACTTTTTATGCGTGGCAAATTAACCGCACTCATAACTGATCCAAATTGAATTGAGGCAAGCTAATTTGTCTCATTAATTCTATAAACGACTCAAAATTTAAGTTTGATATTGATATTATCAGCCTAAAATTTGATGTTTGTCAATATTTCATATACCAAAAACTATTCGAGACCAATAAATGGGCAGTTGGAACATTCAGGGCTTTGCCCTGATACGAGCAGTCTTGTTTATTATTATTATTATTATTTTTTAATGAATTTATGCAAAAGCATAGGAATTTGTACCTGGTTTCAAAATCAGCAATTTAATAGTTGATCAAACGTTCATTCTATAAGGGTCACACAGACATAAAATTGTGAGCGAGCATGTATTCAATGGGTTCTAAATCTTTTGAACAAAAGAAATCACTCTTTCGCTCCGGAGACTGCCGGAATACTTGTAAATTGGTCCAGAGTTCCGATTTGAAAGCATCTTATTTCCATAATCTGCTTGATCTTTTTTCTGCATTTCTTTACAAACTTGTTGCTTCATTTTAAATTGTTTAACTCAAAAATGGCCCGTGCTCAGTGATCGTCGGACTTTAATGCTTGGAGAAGTAAGTCCTTTGATTTGATTCGATACACTCAAAAAATGTTAAGACCAAATTACCCTAAATGAGTTTGCGGCTACTTTTTAAACAAGCAAACGTCAAGAAAAGCCATGAAGATTTAATTTAATGGATAATGCATGTGCTTTTATATGCTAGGTTTAAAATTTACAACGAAGTCAATTGTTTAAAAATTCCGAAAAAACTATAGACGGTAGGACGTTCCGAAAAGGCGGTACTGGGGGCAGTTTGAGGGAGAGGGAAATCTTATTTCGATATTGGCCTGTATCACTTCCCGAAATAAAAGCCCTCTATGACCATGGCAATCTCAAAAAAAAGAATGTTTTCTGGGAAATCAAATAAATTTTTGAAAAATTTAGAAAAAACTCAATAAAACAAGCACAATTAGGAATGACTTTTATAGCGCGAGAGAAAACAAATATACTTAAATAGAATATTTAAAAAAAAATTTGCAAATGCTTTTCATATTCTCATTCAGTTCCCTGTATTTCTTGCGGCTAGGGGTTGCGTTTCCCCATTTCCGTTCTATAAATTGAATTTTTGATGAGCAGTATACAATTTAATGTGCTCCAATAAGGTGTAAATTGATGGCAGCTTTCCAGAGGTTTACTCGAAAACAGGCTTGCGAGAATTTCCTTTCAATGGTTTCGCCTTTGATGTAGGTGCGTTGGAAGTATGATGCTACCTCATAAAGTTTTTGGACGATGTTAACGTCGAGATCAAAAAGTTCTCGTTCTCGTCGAGATCGAAAGTGGCGAGGCTTGGTGTTTTTGATGAGGACTGATAAGCCCTTAAAAGCTTTTTGTATAGGTGGTGCTCTCTTTTGTTTGGCAACAGTGCATAAGTGCAGGGGGAAATCAGGCCAGTTTAACGTGGACGGTGTAAAATTGATGAAACTGAATGGGGCAAACTTTGAAGGTTCTGTCACACAGCCCAACATCTTGATGTAATCTTAGATTCTGGATACTAACGCAAAAAGTAGATCTTCAATGTTGCTATCGAAGACGCAAAAATCTTCGTGTTGTTTCGGTATCTTAAACACTCTGTCGACACTTGGAAGCACTGTGATCTCTCATTTACCTTGAGTCGATTGAGGGCCAGGTTAATCGCCGACCGACAAGGCAGAGCAAACTGAACGGCTTTTTCTTCGGAGACAGATCGCAGGCAGTTTGCTATAAAGCTGTTATTGGCTGGTACTTAATCAAATTTCCTGTTTCAATTTTTGCACGAGAAGCCTTGCAGCTAAACGACCAGAAAAAACTTAATATTGCTGTTCTTTTGCATTTATGGGAGCCCACCTCGAATAATTCCAGTGAATGTTCCATATCTTTGATTACTGTGTCTTGGAACACTCATGGTCATCAGTAACAGGCGATTTCCGCATTTGTTGGGTTAGACCCCAAGAAATCTGACTAATTTTGGTAATTGTTAATCCAAATAAAATTGACATAATGAGTTAGTTTAGTTTTTGTTTAATTTTTGTACTTTATATTGAAAAAGTGGGATTGTAACCTGTTAAATGAGACAAATTTCAGAATTTGAGGCTAACACTGCAATTGAAATTTTTGGAACAATTTGCTTAAGTGAAAGACTCAATTTGAGTCTAAAAATTTGGACTCAAATGAAATAACACGTGCTGATATCATTTCGATTCTTATTACCACCTTGAAAGATTACATTAGTAATGCGGCAAATCGACACAATCCGGCGTGTGGATTGGTATGTAGCGCAGATTAGTATAGGGTATATAATGCCATAGGGTAGAATAGTATAGGGTAGTTTGGAAAAGAGTAGATTGTCCTGCCACCAATTTGTAGTGCGGGGTAAGTCACCACGCAAAAACAAAGCGCGTTACATAGAACGAGCAGTCTAACTAAAGTCGTGTTGGATCAACACAGTGGTGCGAGAAGGCGCACGTCCATAGATGGACCCCCGAGAGAAAAAAATTCTTCTGAAAATTTCAGATAAAAAAAGAAACCCGAGCATTTACATTCCCCACTTTCTTGATATCCAAAATCTACTCCCCTTCATGATGTTGCCTTAATTACTGGCAGTTTATCCGGAAGCAATCAAAGAGGTACGATCTCAAAAATTACTTGCTCCCAATGGGGAACTACATATGTTCCTATAGAATTATCGCCTGGAACTACATATGTTCCAATAGAATTATAGCCTATCTTGATACATGGGAGAAAGCAATTTTTTTTGTCTCACTTTATACATGGAGAACCATCTCGCAAATGGTAACCACATATGCTCCGTATATTTTTTAGTATATTAACTTACATCTTCGCTAAGGTAGGCCGTTGTGGGCGCATCAAGAGAACACTCACTTTCCTCGTCACTCGACTGAAACACAACTGACACATCATGCATTTGAACCTGGCAAAGAGCCAATGATCGTATCGCATCAATTATGATCACAGTAGTATAGTAAGGCTAACGCTAAATCCCTCGGTAAAAAGTGGCACCTTCTCTGATTAAATTGTTTACCAAGAGCTAGAAATGTTTTGTTTATTTAAGCGAGGGACGTAAATAAATTCCAAAGTGTCACTTTACTAATATTCGACTGCACCAAATGTCCCGTCCCCCTACCCCCACCCCCACCCAGCTTGACGGATGTGCTTGAGGGCTGCTCCAAACAGAGGAAACCTTGACTGGATTGGACCAAAAATTGAAAGTAGTGGTGTAGTAAAATTTTGAGGACACTTTGAAAGATGTGTATCGCGTGGCGCGTTTGAGAACTCGGGAAATTTAAGCACCAAGTAGGAATTAGGCAGAAGCCTGAGCGTAGTTGGGTGAGGCTATAAGGAGTTTTTCGACTGAGAGATAGTTCCGTTAGAGATACTAGAGGGGTGTTTTTGGCAAGTAATTTGATTATAGGGACTATTCCAATGTAGTTCGAACAAACTCGTTTGTGGAGTACTTAAAGAATACTGGTTTTGGCTCCATTCTCGGTGTACTCGTTAGGGTCAACAAAGACAGACAGGAGGCCGCTTGTGTCGTTGCAGTGAGGGTTTATTTGGCTGGAGATGGGGTCGCTAACAAGGCGATTGCATAGATGGTAACTTTCGTAGTATTAAATGAGAGTAGTCTTTGGATGGAGGTAGAGCTTGCTGTGTGTGACCAGGTTAGGGTAGCGTATTCTAAGACATGTTTAACCAACGCTCTATACATTATTAGAAGCCTTTTCTTATAATGTATTTCGCGTTTTGATACAAATAGCCTGAGTCTTGCAGCGTACGGATTATCCCAGGAATGGGTTTAAGTTGAGTCCTTGAATTTTGGAAAATTCAGCTAATAAAAAAAGTTTAAAAATTTAGCTTGGGTGAGTTTTTTAGTCTTTTGAGTCTAATCAAGAATAGGGTTAGTGACCATTTGGATGAGAGGACTAAAAAAAATTAAAAGTAGAAGAGAAGGTAAATAGTCTAGTTAAATGTAGAGAGCGGAAGATAAAATTTTGATATAGGTGCTTTGATTGTTGACAATTCAATTTTCCGCGCAAGATATTTTGGATTTGATGTCGAGTGGGAAGGAAAATTGCAGACAAAATATTGGCAAAGTGTTGGGGAGAGATGATATCTGTATGGGGTTCTGGTCTATCTACCGTTCAGCTGGTTGCTTAGCCAGCAACTGATAGGATCGGGGGAAAAGGGTTCGTCAGTGTAACGATAAAGTTGTATCACTGAAGAATGGTTCACGCAATCGAATGCTTTTGATAGATCTAGGGATTCGAGAACGGTTCTGTTTGAGGGTCCTTTTTCATTGACACGAGGGAAGTTCAAATATTTTTGGTCAAATGCAAGGCGCGGAAGTCGTGTTGGTGCCTTTCGAGTTTTTGGTTCGTTGAGTAGAGGGAAAAATTCGATAAAATAAGTCGGCAAACAGGTGGAAAAAGAAAATTGGAAAGAGTAAGGTCTCTTAGCTGCTTGACAAGGGGAAGGTTTCCAAATGAATGGAAAATGCGAAGCGTGTACACAAACGTTGTTGAGTTAAATAGGGTACTCTAGGGCAGTTTCCTTGAGATGTTTTAAATGAAATATTGTTAATCTACAGTAACAAAAGCTCAAGATTGACGTGCTATTTTTGCGTTTCTCTACTTTTTCACTATAAAACAGGCGCATTTGTTAGTGAGAGCTGTTGAGCAGTTCTCACAATTTTACAATTCCGTTTTGAAAGTTTTGATAGCAGTGACGAGGGTGAGTCGAACAATAAAAGCGTTTTAAATTGACATGGGTGTGCGAGGGACTTGGAAAATACATTGTGGTTTGAATTTTTTGGGTCGTGAACTGATTAAGGAGAAAACTAGTTTCCAGTATTTGTTTACCTTAGTTCTTCGGCTGAAAAAAAATATTGAGGTCAGTAACCTAAGGGTCGGTGGGGTCAGTGAATCTAGTTAATAAAGTCTTCGGCTTCGTCTGGAGCGCATGTTTCCGGGAATTGGCTTCGGCTGCAGCGTAAGTAGTGCGTTTATGGAGCTTTGTATCGGAAAACTAAGAGCGGAGGAATAGCGTCAACTGAAAAAAAGACGAGTAGTTGATCCGAGCTTAGACAAATTTGTGGCTCCCGACGGCAAGAAAGAACAAAAGTCACGGGACAAGGTTTGTTGCAAGTGGGTGAACCGATTTTTTCTTTCAAGTTAAGCCGGTAATAGATCGAAGTCATAATTTCGTTTTATATCGAAAGTGCTCTAAGTCTTCTGGTTATTTGGAACTTCAGAGAATGCTGTGAGCGTTAACATCACCAAGTGTTGTTCTTTTGAGCCCAGTAGTTGATGTTTATAGACCCTAGAGAGCCTTGAGGGTATGAGGATTCCGGAGGTATGTAGAAGTAAGCCACGGAGACTTTTCCAGAAAAGCAATGTAGATCTTATTTGTATCTAGTTAGAGAAAAAACTCAGGCGCCTTACCACCGATAACAATGAAATTCCATTGTAATAACCGAAGACTGTTTGAGGAGTAATGGGATGATAGAGTAATGCGCGCAATTTTGAGTGGTGGTGTTAGTTGTGGGGATGTTGAGGGTATGAGTTCACATAATCGACGTCTTTGAGGGCGGTTCATGATTGTATGAATCGTGATTTTTGTTGGTAATTGTTGTTGAGTGGTAATTGTAGTATTAACGAATTAGGATGTAGACATTTTTACAACGGCAACTCGAAAAAAAAAAAAAAATTTTCTTCCCCAAACAGCCAAAATTAAACAGTATTAAAAAGCTCATGCCAATAAAAACCCCTGAGTGTTTTGACTACCACTTATGGTCCGCTGGTTGAGTCATCTTCTAAGTAAACTCAAAAATTTCGAAAACAAAAAATAATTGATTTTTCAGATTTTTTGAAATTACTCCCCCTCACGCTAAGTAAAATACTAACATTTTAGTAGTTCTAAATAGCTAGCCTCAAATGCAGTTGGATTGTATTTTGAGCCAGATTAAACCGCTGCTCACAGGGTAAAAGCACGGAATATTTCGAGCGTTAATTATCCCAAATTGGCTAAACTGGCAATTATCAAACCCTCATAACTTTAACAAAAATGCTGAAAAGTGATTCATCTTTTTTACATTTGAGCTTAGGATTTCAATAGATTTCAGATGAAAAAAATTTGCCTTTATTCTCACCTCACATAAGCGTCATCTTTTTGGTGTAACTAGGCGTAAAAACATGAGGACCACATGAGGAAAAAACATGAGGACCACTTAAGTTTGCCATGGCCTAAATAGTCAGCATGCCAAGTTTTGAAACCATGGGATAATGTGAACAAACATTTTAATCTTATCAAATTGCAGGTGGGGGGATGAAAAAGAGCTATATCCCGTCAAAAATTGCTAGTTAAATAGTAGAAGTTTGTCTGACGAAGAAAAAACCATTCCAAGCACAAATATTTGGTCACTTTTTTCGAAAGTAAGGACAATTAGCTTGACGAAAATCAATTTCGAAAAAATTGCGCTTATGTTTTCATCATCATAGATAACTCCTTAAAAGCGCGCATAAACCAATCCCGAAAGTGGACTAATTGACAATTTCCTCAGAACTTGAAGATTGATTCCAGGTAATAAAAACATTTTTACATGAATTCAACGGTTCATACTTTTATCGGTGCAAAACTTTTCGTTGAAACTTTGGTCAGAATAAAAAACCTTCACAATTATATATAATCCGTTATTTTCTTCAAAAGTTATAAAAATAATTGGCCAATTGTAAAATTTCCCATAACACTGAAAATCCCTGAAACTTTTTTGGTTTTACTCAGGGCATCACAATTCTCCATAATGCATAAAACTTACGGCTAAGTCTATTGTTTCGATTACTCAAATTTACCCAAGCCCTTGCATTCCGCTATTTTTTCGAGTGCCGGGAAGACATGAATCGTTCTTCATCATAGCAATGTTTGGCCAGAAAACATACTCCAATGGTTTTTAAGCAAGTGTTTATAAATGATTTTTACCGACTATCTATATCATGCTTGAATTTCAAGCATTAGCACTAACCCAAACTTTGCTTAACAGTCCATGAAAAAGCATTATCGTTGCTTGATTAAATCCATTGATTTAAAATCATACATAACGATGTTCTGTCTTGTGACTAGCTGTGAAGTTCATCCACTAAAGTCACCAAATAAACAAAACAGCAATCAGCTACCTTCAATTCGAATCTTTGGACCCCTGCCAAACTCTGATGTTTACTTAAGATAAATGTTGATCGACAAACTAACTTCAACACCTACAATAATACGTTCAGCTACATTACGGATCAATGTTGAAGTCCATCGAATAAAGAGATGTGTATTGCAATATTCGTTCCAGTCTCTCGAATTGCATTTGAACCAAGATTATTTAAAAAGGTAAGGACTTCAAGAGAACTATTAATTATTCCAAACTAACTTAACTTAACTTATGGCGATCGACCAAATCGCAGCTAGTTAGAATAAGGGGTCTTTCTGAATGTTGTTAAGAATTTCCTATTCATATTCAGCAGACAAAGTTTCTTTCACTCGTAAATAAGTTTATTATTTTAAATATAGGAGACACACATCAAATATAGAACATGATAGTAATAGTAATGGTGATGGGGATCGTTTGGTATATTTTCGCTTGGCTTATATACCGTACTTTTTCATATTTTCAACATTCCATCTGTTGGTTAAACCAATCAGAAAGAGACAACATATGTCGTAATGTTTGCTTTTGGTGATATTTTATCAACCGAGCAAACACACAACTTCAAGATAGCATATGGTAAAAATTTAAGAATTGTGTTTCTGATTTCAATTCAGAACATAACAAGACTGCTCGTATCAGGGTGAAGCCCTGAATGTTCCGACTGCCTTTGAACGTTTAAGGAACAGTAATAACCTAAAAAAAATAAAATGTAATAAAATAAAATGAAATTTTTTTTTCTAAAATTTGATTTTTTTTTTACAAAAATCATCCCCCCACACGCCATATAAAGTACAAAAGGATAGATTTCGCTCCTTGTAACAAATCAATTAGGGCAAATAAGCTTCGTTCAACCAATTTGGAGCGATTTCTAAGACAGATTAAATCTCCGCTTACGCGTTAATAGCGCGAAATATATCGCGCGTTAATTGTCCAATCTTTAAACCCCCATAACTTTACGAAAAACTATCACAGGTAAAATATCTTTTCAAATTTAAGCTCAAGACAACAATACTTTTTGAATGATATAAAAAAATTCCGTCAAAAGTGGCTAGTTAAAAAGTCGAAATTTGTCTGAAGAAAAAAAACCCACCCTGAGCACAAATATTCCGTTACTTTCGTATCGAAAGTCGGAACAATAATCGAAGTAATGAATATATGTTGAGTTAAGTAGCTAGCTAGCTTAGAAGAATATATGAACTGTTTATTGCAAATGTCAAGAAGAGAATTCGATTAACGAAGGCTCAATATATTTGAAAACTTGGATCAATAAATGTTAATACATTGCGAGTATGTGTACTTACAAGGGCAATTTAGCTCATTTAAAAATGTTTATGAAGTGAACGAGTTTCATGACGGTTTAAAATTCAGTTCATCGAGTAGGAAAAATCAGAGAAATTTTGACTTCTTGTCAAAAGTGACCTTTTATGCTTGGAGCTTATCT
Source organism: Symsagittifera roscoffensis (assembly GCF_963678635.1). NCBI lineage: Eukaryota > Metazoa > Xenacoelomorpha > Acoela > Convolutidae > Symsagittifera > Symsagittifera roscoffensis. The sequence continues at coordinate 61,923,242 of NC_087065.1, read as the reverse complement.
TACTTCAACAAATACTTTTACCATGTATTCCAGATACTTTATCTGGTTCCTTTCTGTTATATGTTACGAATTTGTTTGTTTTATATCATAAAAGATATTTTTGGATTGGTTTGCAATTATCTTTTACTACAGCAAAGTATATTTTGGGTAGCTTTTTTAAACTGCCATATAAATGAAAATAGCCATTTCTTTTAAGACTGCGTCGGGGTTTCTCAAAGGCGGCTCAGCTGTTCAGCAAAAGTGAATTAGACTGGTTCAAGGCATGACTCAGCTCCATAAGCAGTTACTTATGTCAACTTGGTTTCAGATTGAATTAGAAGGCTCCTCACTCATTGGTTTTGAACAAACTGGGAGGCCTTTCAATATCCTGAGGCTGAAGGCGCTTCAAGTTTTTAACATGTATCCAATTTAAACGCAGTCAGTCGCATGGTATGATAGACTCAGCAATTCATAAGCAATGAAATGGCGGCATTCGAAGCTCCAAACTCAAGTCAAGCTGAAGGTCACTCGCCTTTATTTTATCACCTAGTTCATAAATCAACGACCGATTAGACACAGAATAGTGTCTTCCATTGGTAACGGTGAACTGATCAGAATGGACCAAATCAAGTTGGCTCAACCCTAGTATAGCAACACATTAATTATCAAAAGTACTTCGTTCAAAAAACGCAGTGAACAAATTGCTTGATAAAAAAATATTTCATTTCTGATAGATTTAATCTTTTGTGGCACTAAACTTTCAACTATCAAGTACAGCTGGTTAAAACAGAAAGCCAACCTAAATGTACCAACCTAATCATTATGCCTGCAGGAAACTTTGCCCAAAAGTGCACTTTTCTAAGAATTCCTAGTAGTAATTAAATTTAAAAACTCTAACACAGTTAATATGAGTTACCTCTGTAAGATATTGGAAATTCTGTGCTACTTTCACGGCAACTGGTCACTCTTTCTTACATCAGTAAGCATTCTCTCCTTGGAATTTAACTAGGAATTGATTTGGCTGAAGTCTACAAACCATTTGACCAATTGAGTTGAGCGACAATTCGGGTCATCGCTGAAGCCAGTAGCATGGAGATGAAACGGCCAGGTCGCGACGAAACATAAATTTTTCGGTCAAACGCAATATTTGACTGAACAATCGTTAATTTTTGGGCACAGGCAATTTTTAGATCTAACCAAACCTTCAATAAACTTAGCCAAGAGACAGCTGGAAAATTGTCAATGAACACAAGGAACCAAATCGCCGACTGATTTTTTTTTGAGAACCTATCAGCTTTCGACGAAATACATTTCTTTCTTTTTTTGACAGTTTATCTTTTTGTTGACAATTTATCAACTTTCAAGGAAAAAGTTAAAACTCCTTGAATCTTTTTTATAGGAACTTCTATCCAAATGAACACAATTAGAGAAACAGGATCAATGTTATTTCAAATCATCATTCGAAATCTGGGAAACCTTTGAAGTAAAATTGCCTTTTGAAACAAAGTCTAAAGCACCAATTTTCACAGCATTCTAAAACTTGTAATCGGAGAGCATTTTTTCTCTATTCAGCAAATAAACAGGACCAGTGCAACAAAAAAACTTTCAAAAAAAATTAGCAATGAGCAACTACTGAAAATTATCAATCTTCGAAGAAAACGCCAATAACGTAAGCTCTTTGAAATCAGTAAACGACTGAGTTTTTCGTCAATCAAACCCAATTAGAGAAAAATGGGTCGATAGATAATTTTCTTCGGCTGGGTAACCTTAAGGCTACAATCCACTCCAGAACTTAGAAGTGAGACGATTTATCGCGCCATTAGCATTTCGTAATTGGAGAGCGTAACCTGTCTTCAATTTAGCAAATGAATTTAATTTCAACTTAAATTGAAATCAAAAAGGCAAACCATGAAAAGAATCGAATCTGAGCGTGAAAACTCTAAAGACTTTTTCAGGAAAAAAAAACACGCCAGAAATAAATGTCTTTACTTAGTTACTTGACACTCAATAAATTCAAAGTCAAATTAAAGCGCGAATAAATGACCAATTCACCTGAAAAAAAATATACGGCTTTAACTCAAAGATAACTTTCTAAAAAACTTGATCTCGGAGAAGCGATGATACATTCGCAAAAAGAAGCCAAAAACGTCCAATTAGTTTTCAAAGCGCCAAAAAATCATGCCTTATAAAAAAAACTTAAGAACAATTGAAATTTGACTCTGGTACGGAAACTATTGGGACCCGCATTCGGCAAATTGATGAGTTCCCAATTTTAAACTACCAAAACTGTACGAAATCATTACAAATCTAACATCTTTTTACAAGCCGAGAGCGCCAATATGTCAAAAAAGGCTACAAAAATGCCTCCCATAAAACATGATTTCGACAAAAATTTACCACGAAACTTGCAAATACGGTTGGAATAAACTGAACGGATAATACTTCGCTTGCAAGCTCACGTGTGCAAAAACAACATGGGAAATCTCTTCACTCAAAAATTTAGCCCACCATTTTTTGCAACACTTTTTGACCTGAGTTTTATCCGACCCTGCACGTAATCATTGAATTAATCTCTCTCAGAATTCATTCGAAATTGAAAAAAATGCAATCTACAAAAAGTCACAGTATAACGTTATTGAGATGAATTAAAATGAAAACTTGGATGTTTTGTTAAGTTTTCAAACTTATTTAAAGGGAAAATTTATCATGTTTGAGTCAAGTAAATTATTCCAATATGATTGACCTCAATACAATTATCGCAAATTTTTTCGTCTCATAAGTCTACATCACAAAGCTTGTCGGTGATATATGACAATAGGTAGTAGGTTCAATTTAAATAGCTGGATCGCTTTTTGTTAGACCTCGAACACTATGTCAAAGGTTGGCAAAAGTGTAAAATTTTAGTTTTTGAATAGCATTTCATCTGGCAGAGTAAAGTATTAAAAAAAACTAGCTTAATAGTAGTACAATTGAAATGATTATGTTGTAAATGACTATATAGTAAAATGAAATGACTATACAACGCAATATATAGTCATTTTTCGGCTAATTAACCTTAAGGCTACAATCCACCCCAGAACTTAGAAGTGAGACGATTCATCGCGCCATTTGCATTTCGTAATTGGAGAGCGTGACCTTTCTTCAATTTTGCAAATGAAAATGATTTCAACTTAAATTGAAATCAAAAAGGCAAACCATGAAAAGAATCGAATCTGAACGTGAAAATTCTCAAGACTTTTTCAGGAAAAAAAAACACGCCAGAAATAAGTGTCTTTACTTAGTTACTTGACACTCAATAAATTCAAAGTCAAATTAAAGCGCGAATAAATAACCAATTCACCAGAAAAAAACTATACGGCTTTAACTCAAAGATAACTTTCTAAAAAACTTGATCTCGGAGAGGCGATGATACATTCGCAAAAAGAAGCCAAAAACGTCCAATTAGTTTTCAAAGCGCCAAAAACTCATGCTTTATAAAAAAACTTAAGAACAATTGAAATTTGACTCTGGTACGGAAACTATTGGGACGCGCATTCGGCATATTGATCAGTTCCCAATTTTAAACTACCAAAACTGTACGAAATCATTACAAGCCTAACATCTTTTTACAAGCCGAGAGCGCCCATATGTCAAAAAGGCTACAAAAATGCCTCCCATAAAACATGATTTCGACAAAAATTTACCACGAAACTTGCAAATACGGTTGGAATAAACTGAACAGATAATACTTCGCTTGCAAGCTCACGTGTGCAAAAACAAGATGGGGAATCTCTTCACTCAAAAATTTAGCCCATCATTTTTCGCAACACTTTTTGACCTGAGTTTTATCCGACCCTGCACGTAATCATTGAATTAATCTCTCTCAGAATTCATTCGAAATTGAAAAAAATGCAATCTACAAAAAGTCACAGTTAAACGTTATTGAGATGAATTAAAATGAAAACTTGGATGTTTTGTTAAGTTTTCAAACTTATTTAAAGGGAAAATTTATCATGTTTGAGTAAAGTAAATTATTCCAATATGATTGACCTCAATACAATTATCGCAAATTTTTCGTCTCATAAGTCTACATCACAAAGCTTGTCGGTGATATATGACAATAGGTAGTAGGTTCAATTTAAATAGCTGGATCGCTTTTTGTTAGACCTCGAACACTATGTCAAAGGTTGGCAAAAGTGTAAAATTTTAGTTTTTGAATAGCATTTCATCTGGCAGAGTAAAGTATTAACAAAACTAGCTTAATAGTAGTACAATTGAAATGATTATGTTGTAAATGACTATATAGTAAAATGAAATGACTATACAATGCAGTATAGTTCTCAAATTTAGTACAAGCACTATAAGCAAAATTATTACCTATTGTAACCTATCACCAACTAGTCACATGCAAAACATGCGCTGGAAAAAAAAACATAGTTCTCGGCTTGTGTAATAAATCAAATCAATATGATAACTAGAAACAAAGAAAACCTGCTATTATTGCTGGTATACCCCGAAGTTTTGCACTGCTCTTGATTGTTTAAAAAAATTCCAGTTCGGCAAATTTGAGATAAATAAGAGGGAAATTTTCAACTTTCTATTGACGCTTAGTGTATGCGGCGAAATAAAAAGGCTTAGACATCATTCCAAATTAAATATAATTAAGCTAAAAGCTTCAAATATTGCACTACTAGGCGCGTATTATATCATTTTTTTTACTTGACATTATAATTTTCAAAACTCAAATTTCTCAGGCAAGAGGTAAAATTTCTTTTACAAAATTTTAACGAATGAATGTCCGAGCAGTCTTATTTATTGCAAATTAACAGAAGTTTAAAACTTGACCAGTTACGTCCATTTTTCTATAGTGCCTAATGAGTTAGCGGCCATGTAGCGGCACCTCCAGAAGTAACAGAAGCCATCTAATTGTTCCCAATTATTGTTCAGACTTTAGAAAAAAGTGCCGTAATTTTTGTGTTGTACTGGTTTTTATTTCTGCAGTCAAATTTCGATTTTTTAAAACTTAATCTTTAGTCGATCAATGTCCTGGGCTCGAATTCAAACAACTATTTCACCTATTCGAAAAAAAACGAAATTAATGCTCGATATATTTCGATTTATTAATGGGTGAGAGACAATTTAATCCGACTCAGAAATCATTCAAAATCGTTTTTATTCTATTTGCTTAATTATGACTTGATATAACAACGAGAAAGTAAATCTTCGTATTATTATTTGAGGCGAGCTATTTAGCCATATTAAAACGATACTATTTTTGTCTGAGTGTGGGGTTTACGTTATAAGGGGGCTCAAAAAAACAAAATAGCTTTTTAATAGACGTTAAAGGGCAGTTAGAATATTCAGACATTCAGAATTTAGCCCTGGCACGAGTAATCCTCATTGTTTCCAACAAAGACTGAGACAAATGATGGGGTTGTCAAAACATTCATGGCTTCGTTTTGATACGAGCTGTTCGAATATAAAGCTCCATACATTTTCGTTATTAACTTTTTTTCTGTTAATTATTACAACCGAACATGCGCGTGATAAAAACTACTATTGCACAATAGCCCTTGCGGCCCGCTAGTTCGAACCGATGAAAAATTAAGAAGCTTTAACAAAAAAACATTGTTCAAAATAGACTTCAGCTCAAAATTACAATATATTTTTGATTAAAGGCAATTCAATCTTGTTTTTAAGCGCTGTTAATAAAAGCACGGCATGCCACATTACTTAACATGAAGAGATGAACAAAATCAGTTGCAGTGCCTATGGATTACATTGTTTTCTGCAATGCAATTCTAGTATTGCACTTCCAAGCAATTTACTCATAGGAATGCGTCAGCCACAAGTCAGTAACATATTGTTATGCCTAGATTTTAAAGGAACTATTTTGCATCATTTACTAAAGCTCAAGAAATACACAATCTCATTATATATTGTGGAAACAGTAAGTAAAAAGGATGATATATTTGACGCAAATCCGCATCTGAGCTGTGTTCATGTTCATTTGCTACTATCAAAGTAACACGTAGTTACTGTGGAAATTTCCTTTTGTGCTTCCTGTAACTATTCGGAGCAACAGTTGAAAAGCTCCTATTTTTTGAAAATAACATTGAAACTAATTGGACAGATTTAACCACAGAACGAAACCAGAAACCATGATTGAAAAAATCTGAACATTTATCGGAATAGTAATGGAACCGTAATTCCTTGCTGAAGGCCTTCGGAGGTAAACTGCACTGACCTGAGTAAGGTCAATAAACTGTATCTCGGAACTGCCGATTGATCGTCTTTGAACAGGAGAAGAGGGGGGCATTGTCCTTTCCACAGATTCTCCTACCTCTTGTCTGTTCGGGTCTTCAACAGGTCTCCGCCTCTCTCCGTTTAGAGATAGAAACTCAATTTCCAAAAACAAACATGCTATCTGAAAACTAAAATAGTTAAAGTGTATTTAAAATGAGCAACAAGAGATCAGCAAGTGGACAAAATGCGAAGTTCATTTCGATTGTAAACAATAATCTCTCTAAAGGTAAATAACAAGCGGTAACTCAAAAGGAGAGAAGCTTGATTGAAAGGAACAAACAAAGTGTCAAGAATGAATAGAACATTACAAGATAAGGACAAAAGCCTCTTGGAGGTATTTGCCCACTAAAGACATAGTCCACTAGATAGCTTTTTCGATCAATTCAATTAAGCCTCAAATAATAATATGTCTTTAAAACATTTTTATAATGGCAATGAAGAAGAAATATTTCAAAATAATAAGCCTTATTGAAACCAAAACAAATCCTTCAAAACCATCCAAGCAATAAAGTTTTCAAAATTTTGCGGTGCCATAAATGGACAATACTTTAGAGCTAAAGCATACGCGCTCCAAAAGATGTATGAAACAAAAACCTACACAGAGGCGAAGTTGTACTTCACAAACACAAGCAAAAAAAATGACCGACAACGCTACTGGGAAAAACTGAATGAGTAAAACTTTGAGTCTACTAAATTTTTTAAGTGAAGCACGCCAAATATGAATCTCCATAACTCCTAAGTGACGCAAGCCAATTGATGCATTAACAGTACCAGTCAATTTAAAAAGAAATTTACCAAATAACATGCCTCAATTTATAGAGAGGACGCATTTCAACTGATATACGAAAAAGTTCATTAAAAACATCCGACCGTGCCCAGGTTCGAACCCTCTCATTTTGCTGCTGGTCTCCTTTCCTACCTCTACGCTACAGAACCATGATACCTTGAAGCTAAAGTGCTATTTGTAATATAATAGTCTGTGTTAATATCCTTAGCATTGGCTGTACTTAATAGCTGGATAATAATGAACACTTTCAAAATGAACACATTTTGTCGCAACAATTGCATCGCAACAATATTTGCGACTTTGTTTGGGAAAAAAGAAAGCTCATACTATAACATGCTTGCTATGCTTGTGTAAAAATGAACTTGGAAGCTTCGGGTCAACTGTTTATATGGATGAAAAGATGTACAGGAACAGTCGTATAAACATTTTCAGAAATTTGAATTCAGTGGGGGCGGCGCGTTCAACAGTGCCGAAAAAGGCTGGAAAGTTTCAGAAAAGCTTAAACGCATTTTCCAAAAGCGGGAAAAAACTGACGCTAATTAACAAAGAAAATCATTTCAATTTTGGCACCAAAATTTTTGCAACTGCAAATTAAACAATTATTTTGGCGGCAAAGTCTAGCTGGCAAATTTTCTGATTCAAAATTCTAAAAAGTTTTCACTTGAGATTGTAATTGAAAGCCGTTTAATTTATCTTGCCTCACTTAATATGTTCAAATTTGTTCCTTCAAAAAAACTGGTTCCCAAAATTTAGAAATTGCGGGCTATCGTTTCGGGAAAAATTTTTTTACATTTGTGTAGAGAAAAATTGTCAGGCAACAACCGTCTTTGATTTTAATTTGAGCAAGTTTACTCTTTGTCCAGCTATTCACAACCATCCCGCGGTCGACGATTAGCTAAAATCTGCGAAAATTTGCCTAAAAATTTGGTCAGCTGTCGAACATGAGCCCTTAAAAAACATGTCCGAAATTTATGAAGATGTGGTCCAAAAAATTCTTGAAATTGACCAAAATCCCCTACAAAACTTTCGGCACATTCGAAATTTTTTACAATTTCATACCTGAGATACCGCAAAAGTGTCAGATATAATTTAGTTCAGTTGTTGAGGCAAAACTTTATCCGGAAAGCAGTTTCTTCTGAAAAAAAAGTAGAATTTGAGGCAGTTGTCATGTCAACCAGATTTTTATTGAAAATCATGCTGAATGCGATACAGGTTCAGCCGATAGAACTTTCAAAACTGCGCCAGAGTCATTCATTCAGATTTATACGAGTCTTGGATGATTTGAAAACCAAAAAAATTCCTGTGGTTCTAGCATTCCTTTCAAACAAGTCCAAAGAATCTTACAAATTCTTATTGAGTGTTCTTGCACTGAAATGCGAAAAAACTGTAAAACGATTCTCACCAATTTTTTCGAATGATTACAAAAGAAACTTACTGCAGCAGTTCCCGATTTTTTACCCGAAGCTCAGCATTTGGGCTGTCATTTCCATTACTGTCTGGCTGTTTTCAAATAATTCCAAAATTTTCAACTAGCAACTGAGTATCGGCAGGACCAAAAAACTCGTGAATTAAATCAGAGATTGTTTACATTGCCTTATTTGCCTATCAGATTAGTCAGAAAAAACTACATGCGAATCAAGTACGATGTGGAAAACCTTTTTATGATCCGAGTTTTATGACGGATTTGCAAAATTTTTTGTGTATTTCGGAAAAAACCTGGCTCAATGGACAGTATCCATTAAAAACGTGGAGCTTGTATGAAAGACCAGCTTCACTCACCACCAAAAACAGTTGTGAAAATTGGCACAATATCTGGAACAAAAAAATTGTGCAATTCCATCCAAATTTTTGGGTTTTGATCCAAAAACTGAAGCGAGAAGAAAAAATGTCGAAACTTGCCTTGAAATATTTTCCCAATGGAGATATTCCACTTCAAGTCTGCTTCATTGTTTAAATGAAAAATTTTCGAATTTGCGGCCTTCACATAGTGGCGTCTCTGAGAAAGCGCTACCATTTTGCACTGGTCCTTTTACCGCTTTCAAATCAACTTTTATTGCAGTTAACAATTGATTACCGGAAATTGACCGAAACATTGTTCCAAACTTTCGGAATATTCGAAATTTTTTATTCTTTTATCGCCCAAAGTAGCTAATTGGGATACCGCAAAACAGTGTCAGAGATAATTTTTTTTGACTGTTGGGGCAAAACCTAATCCGAAAAGCAGTTTCTTCTCGAAAAAAAAACGTAAATTTGAGGCAGTTGTCATGGCAACCAGATTTTTTTTGAAAGTCTTGCTGAATGGGATACAGGTTCAGCCGATGGAACTTTCAAAACAGCGCCAGAGGCACTTACTCAGATTTATACGAGTTTTGGATGATTTGAAAACCAGAAAAATTCCTTTGGTTTTAGCATTCCTTCCAAACAAGACCAAAGAATCTTACAAAATTTCATTAAGTGTTCTTGCACTGAATTGCGAAAAATTGGAAAACGATTCTCGCCAAATTTTTTTGACTGACTACCGAAAAGGATTTACCGCAGCAGTTCCCGACTTTTTACCCGAAGCTCAGCATTTGGGTTGTCATTTCCAATACTGTCTGGCTGTTTTCATAAGATTCCAAAAACTTCATCTAGCAACTGAGTATCGGCAAGACCAAAAAATTCGCAAAAAAAATCAATGATTGTTTACACTGCCTTATTTGCCTATCGGATTGGTCAGAACAAACTACACGCGAATCAAGTACGATGGGAAAAACCTTTTTATGATCCGAATTGACGAAGGATTTTCAAAACTTTTTTGATTTTTTCGGAAAAACTTGGCTCAATCGACAATATCTATTAAAAGTGTGGAGCTTGTATGAAAGACCAGCTTCACTCACTTCCACAAACAGTTGTGAAAATTGGCACAATTATAAGAATAAAAAAATTGTTCAATTCCATTCAAATCTTTGGGTTTTGATCAGAAAACTGAAGCGAGAAGAAAAAATGTCAAAACTTGCCTTGAAATATTTTCCTAATGGGGATATTCCACTTCAAAACTGCTCCGAGGTTTAGATAAAAAATTTCGAATTTGTGGCCTTCACATGGTAGCGTCTCTAGAAAAGCGCTATCAATTTGCACTGGTCCTTTTACGGGTTTCAAACCAAATTTTATTGCAGTTAAAATTTGGTTACCGAGGATTAAATTTTTCAATACTGTCTACCAACAAAAAAGAGGTTTCAATTTTCGATATTTCAAATCTCTCAACTAAAAGACTTGATTCTGCGTACCCTATTATATCGTCAGCGGCCAGTAAAATGGTAAGCAATTAAGCCTTTATCTAAATTTTGAACAGTTTGGCGGTCAACTTCCTGGCTATTAAAGTCAGCTAACCCAAACCAGCGCTTTCTTTCTACGACTTCATACAAAGAGCTCAAACGGTCGCTTTTCTCGATTTCTAATAAAGCAGGTGAAAAAAGCATTTTACCTTCAATACTGAATCAGAAAGATCAGAACTCTCTAGGCCTTTAATTAGCAAAATAAAAACAATTCATTAGATGAATTCAAATGATTTGATACGCTATTAATGCAAAATTTGATACGCCATCTAGAGCAAAAACAAAAAAAGTTAGAGCGCAGTAAAAAGAGAGATCAAATAAAGAAGGTAAGCAATCATAAAAGCTCGCAAAGCAGTTGATGTTGGGACAATTCTTTGCTTCGGTTGTATGAAGTGATATCCATTGCCTTGAAAATCATTTCAAAATGCAAATTGATTTTAAAGTTTGTTAACAAACTCAAGAGTAACAATTTTTAGTAGATGTTTCTTGCTTAGACGATGTTCAAAGAAATTGTAAAATTGCATGAATTTTTTTCCCATATGCTTTTGTAAACTTACACCTGAAACTTACTTCAGCACTACTATATTCGGCATATTCAGAGATCTAACCTCTTACAAGCAGTTTTATTTCACTATTAGGTTCCACTCCTTAAAAATACTTGAAAAAATTGAATCTGTTATTTTGAAGCTTGATTTATTTAAAGGAGGCAGTACAAGAGTGACAAAGTAAAATCTTGCCGAGAAACTAGTATTGAACATGTAAGGTTGCTGAAAGCTTTATGATTCACCGCAAAGCATTGACAAATTAATTAACTCAAACTGGCAGAGGATTGAAATGCAAAAGTTTCTATTTCATTTGAAGCCGCCTGCTAAACGTGTCGTTGTAAATTTTGCTGAACGATCAATAGTCTCAGCAAATCTTTATACAAACCAGGCAAAAACGTCAACAATACTCACGCAAAAGTCTCAGAAATTCAGAATTAAGAATTTTCAAAAACCATCAATTCTTGATTGAATTGTGAAATTTTCAGTTTTGGTAGTGTTGTACTTCGGCAATGTCGAGCGACCTTTTAAAATTTATAACGAAGCCTTCTGTTTTTGAGTACACTTGTTGACTTGACTTTTAAATACCCTTCACATTGAAAGCTTATTGTGAAAAGATAGTTTCAGCAGACAACAGATCAACGCGAAATCGTGCCACTTTCTCCAAGACGCTGCCATTTTAAGACCAAAACGTTAAAAAAATTATTTATGCGAAAAGTGATTCACGCATAACACGATTAATTTAGAATCTGTGACCAAAAATGGTAATGTCTCTAAAAAAGCGCTATTATTTTGCAGTGATCCCTTTACCGGTGTCAAACCAAATTTTATTGCAGTTAACATTTGATTACCGGCGACAAAACCTTTTAATATTGTTAATCAACAAAACATTAGTTTGAATTTTTCATTAATTTTGAAATACGCTGATTTTCAAACCTCTAAACCAGAAGACTGGCTTTTGCGTACTCTACTTAATCATTGCAGGCCAGTTTTTTATACTTTCATCGCCAAAAACAGCTACCTGAGATACAATAAAAAGTGCCAGATATACTTAAGTTTAATTGTTGGGGCAAAACCTTATCCGTAAAGCAGTTTCTTCTTAAAAAAACGTAGAATTTGAGACAGTTGTCATGGCAACCAGAATTTTCTTGAAAATTATGCTGAATACGATACAGGTTCAGCCGATGGAACTTTCAAAACTGCGCCAGAGCCTTTCACTTAGATTCATACGAGTTTTGGATGATTTGAAAACTAAAAAAACTTCTGTGGTTTTAGCATTCCTTTCATACAAGTCTAAAGACTCTTACAAATTCTTTTTAAGTGTTCTTGCACTGAAATGCGAAAAAATTGGAAAACGATTCTCACCAATTTCAATTTTTATGACTGATTACAAAAAAAATGACTGTTTACATTTTTATGACTGATTACAAATTTTTATGACTGTTTACATTGCCTTATCTGCCTATCGGAATAATCAGAAAAAACTACACGCGAAACAAGTACGATGGAAAAACTTTTTTATGATCCGAATTTACGACGGAATTGCAAAAAAATTGAGTATTTCGGAGAAACTTTGCTCAATGGACAAAATCCATTAAAAATGTGGAGCTTGTATGAAAGACCAGCTTCACTCACCACCACAAAGAGTTGTGAAAACTGGCACAATATATGGAACAAAAAATTTGTGCGATTCCAGCCAAATTTTTGGGTTTTGATCCAAAAACTGAAGCGAGAAGATAAAATGTTGAAACTTGCCTTGAAATATTTTCCCAATGGAGATATTCCACTTCAAGTCTGCTTCATTGTTTAAATGCAAAATTTTCGAATTTGATGCCTTCACATAGTGGCGTCTCTGAGAAAGCGCTATCATTTTGCAGTGGTCCTTTTACCGCTTTCAAATCAAATTTTATTGCAGTTAACATTTGATTACCGGAAATTGACTAAAATCTTGTACCAAACTTTCGGAATATTCGTTGTTTTTCTATTCTTTCATCGCCAACAACAGCTACCTGGGATAGCGCAAAATAGTGTCATATATATCTTTTTTCAATTGTTGGGGCAAAAATTTATCCGGAAAACAGTTTCTTCTCAAAAAAACGTAGAATTTGAGGCAGTTGTCATGGCAACCAGATTATTATTGAAAGTCTTGCTGAATGCGATACAGGTTCAGCCGATGGAACTTTCAAAACAGCGCCAGAGCCATTTACTCAGATTTATACGAGTTTTGGATGAATTGAAACCAAAAAAATTCCTTTGGTTTTAGCATTTCTTCCAAACAAGTCCAAACAATCAAGTCCAAAGCTACAAAACGATTCTCACCAATTTTTTTGACTGACTATCAAAAAAGATTTACCGCAGCAGTTCGCGATTTTTCACCCGAAGCTCAGCCTTTATGCTGTCATTTTTATTACTGTCTGGCTGTTTTCAAAAGATTCCAAAAACTTCAACTAGCAACTGAGTATCGGCAAGACCAAAAATTCGCAAAAAATCAACGATTGTTCACACTGCTTTATTTGCCTATCGGATTGGAACTACATGCTAAGGAAGTACGATGTGAAAAACCTTTTTATGATCCGAATTTACGACGGATTTGCAAAAAAAATTTGAGTATTTAGGAAAAACTTGGCTCAATGGACATTATCCATTAAAAATGTGGAGCTTGTATGAAAGACCAGCTTCACTCGCCACCACAAACAGTTGTGGAAATTGACACCATATTTGGAACAAAAAAATAAAGCAATTTCATCCAAATTTTTGGGTTTCGATCCGAAAACTGAAGCGAGAAGAAAAAATGTCAAAACTTGCCTTGAAATATTTTTTTAATGGAGATACTCAACTTCAAGTCTGCTTCAATGTTTAAATGAAATTTTTCGATTTTGCGGCCTTTACATGGTGGCGTCTCTGAGAAAGCACTATCATTTTGCACTGGTTCTTTTACCGGTTTCAAACCAATTTTTATTGCAGTTAACATTTGATTACCGGAAATTGACGAAAATCTTGTACCAAACTTTCAGAATATTCGAAACTTTTATACTTTTACTGTCAAAAACAGCTACCTGGGATACCGCAAAACAGTGTCAGATATGATTTTTTCTCAATTCATGGGGCAAAACCTCAGCCGGAAAGCAGTTTCTTCTCAAAAAAAACGTAGATTTTGAAGTTGTCATGGCAACCAGATTTTTATTGAAAATCTTGCTGATTGCGGTACAGGTTCAGCCAATGGAACTTTCAAAATAGCGCCCGAGCCCATCAATCAGACTTATTTGATTTTGAAACACTTAAAAATCAATAAAATCTTTTGGTGTTAGCAATCCTTTCAAACAAGTCCAAAGAATCTTACAAATTCTTATTAGGTGTTCTTGCACTGAATTGCGAAAAAATTTGAAAACGATTCTCACCAAATTTTTTTGACTGACTACCAAAAAAGATTTACCGCAGCAGTTCGCGACTTTTTTACCCAAAGCTCAGCTTTTGGGCTGTCATTTCCATTACTGTCTGGCTGTTTTCAAAATATTCCAAAAACTTCATCTAGCAACTAAGTATCGGCAAGACCAAAAAATTCGCAAAAAAATTCAACGATTGCTTACACTGCCTTATTTGCATATCGACTTGGTCAGCAAAAACTACACGCGAAGGAAGTACGCTGGGAAAAACGTTTTTATGATCCGAATTTACGACGGATTTGCAAAAAATTTTGAGTACTTCGGAAAAACTTGGCTCAATGGACAATATCCATCAAAAATAAGGAGCTTGTATGAAAGACCAGCTTCACTCACCACCACAAACAATTGTGAAAAGTGGCACCATATCTGGAACAAAATGTTGTGCAATCCTATCCAAATTTTTGGGTTTTGATCCGAAAACTGAAGCGAGAAGAAAAATGTCAAAACTTGCCTTGAAATATTTTCCTAATGGAGATATTCCACTTCAAGTCTGCTCCAAAGTTTAAATAGAAAATTTTCGAGTTTGTGGCCTTCACATGGTAGCGTTTCTGGAAAAGCGCTATCATTTTGCACTGGTCCTTTTACGGGTTTCAAAGCAAACTTTATTGCAGTTAAAATTTGGTTACCGGCGATAAAAATTTTTCTATACTGTTTATCAACAAAACAGAGATTTCAACTTTCGATATTTCAAATCTCTCAACTAAAGAAGACTTGATTCTGCGTACCCGATGATATTGTCAGCAGCCAGTAAAATGGTAAGCAATTAAGCCTTTATCTAAATTTTGAACAGTTTAGCGATCAACTCCCTGGCTACTAAAGTCAGCTAACGCAAACCAGCGCTTTGTTTCTACCACTTCACAAAACGAGCACAAACGGTTGTTTTTCTCGATTTCTGATATGTGTAGGTAAAAAAGCGTCTTACCTTCAATACTGAATTAGAAAGATCAGAACTCTCTAGGCCTTCAATAAGCAAAAAAAAACAATTCATTGGACGAATTCCAATGATCTGATACGCTATTCTAGAGAAAAAACAAAAAAGTTTGAGCGCAGTAAAAAGATATCAAATAAAGAATGTTAGCAAACATAAAAGCTCGCAAAGCAGTTGATGCTGGGACAATTCCTTGCTTCGGTTGAAATGAAGTGATATCCATTGCCTTGAAAATCATTTCAAACTGGAAATTGATTTTAATTTTTGTTAACGAATTCAAGGGTAACAATTTCAAGTTGATGTTTCTTGCAAGGACGACTTTCAATGAATTTGTAAAAATTCATTAAATTTTGTTCCACATGCTTTTGTAAACTTACACCTGAAACTTACTTCAGCACTACTATATTCGGCATATTCAGAGATCTAACCTCTTACAAGCAGTTTTATTTCACTATTAGGTTCCACTCCTTAAAAATACTTGAAAAAAATGAATCTGTTATTTTGAAGCTTGATTAATTTAAAGGAGGCAGTACAAGAGTGACAAAGTAAAATCTTGCCGAGAAACTAGTATTGAACATGTAAGGTTGCTGAAAGCTTTATGATTCACCGCAAAGCATTGACAAATTAATTAACTCAAACTGGCAGAGGATTGAAATGCAAAAGTTTCTATTTCATTTGAAGCCGCCTGCTAAACGTATTGTTGTAAATTTTGCTGAACGATCAATAGTCTCAGCATTTCTTTATACAAACCAGGCAAAAACGTCAACAATACTCACGCAAAAGTCTCAGAAATTCAGACTTAAGAATTTTCAAAAGCCATCATTTCTCGATTGTCTTTGCGCAATTTTCAGTTTTGGTAGTGTTGTACTTCGGCAATGTTGAGCGCCCTTTTAAAATTTATAACGAAGCCTCCTGTTTTTGAGTACACTTGTTGACTTGACTTTTAAATACCCTTCAAATTGAAAGCTTATTGTGAAAAGATCGTTTCAGCAGACAACAGATCAACGCGAAATCGTGCCATTTTCTCCCAGACGCTGCCATTTTAAGACCAAAACGTTTCAAGACCAAATCTGTGGCCAAAAATAGTAATGTCTCTAAACAAGCGCTATTATTTTGCAGTGAAGCCTTTACCGTTGTCAAACCAAATTTTATTGCAGTTAACATTTGATTACCGGCGACAAAACCTTTTAATACTGTTAATCAACAGAACAACAGTTTGAATTTTTCATTAATTTTGAAATACGCTGAATTTTCAAACCTCTAAACCAGAAGACTGGCTTTTGCGTATTCTACTTTATCATTGCAGGTCAGTCTAACAGAATAAAAAGTTCTACAGATTAGACTAGATTAACAGTCTAACAAGATTACTTCCCTTGCTATTAAAGTCAGTATTGGCAACACAAACGCTTTTCTACCTCATCACAAAACAGGCGCAACACGGTTTTTTTTTTTCATTTTTTCTGTTTGAGGCCGGCAAACGGAAACCTTACGTTCAATACAGGACTAGAAAGATCAGCACTATGACTTCGATTAGCCAGTAAAGCAATTCAATTAATTTTTTGGTTCACTGAGCGAGCTCAAATTAGCTGATACGCTATCAGAACTGCCGCCATTTATTCTAAACAAAGAAAAAAGTGAGTGCAGTGTACTAAGCAACCGATTAGATCTTTTTTTAAACAATACGTGAGCACACAAAACAGTTAAGGCTGGCTTAATTGCCTGCTTCGGTTGAAGAGAAAATAAACATCGGCTTTGAAGTCATTTCAAATTGAGTGCACTTGAATAAACACGATAGAAACTTTTTTCAGTTGATACTTAATATGTAGACTTTCAAACAAATTGAATGTAGAGATATTTTTTGTAATTTTATTTACTTCTTGTGATGAACTTATTCCTAAAATTACTTCAGGCAAAATCAGAACTTCGACCAGATGCTAGCAGTTTTGTTTCACTCAACTAGAACATGTGCCTTAAAAAATTATTGTTCAGTTTAAGTTTGAATTTTTTCTAAAGAAGCAGTACAACAGAACCGAAAAAAACCTTGCCGAAATACAACAATGGCAAAAAAGTAATGTTTATCAGTGAAGCCGAAATTTTTATCATTAATCTTTAAAAAAATTGTCATTTTAATCTTCCCAAGTCATTAATTTTTTCAAAATGGCAGATGATGACAAGACAAACTTTGCTATTTTACTTGAAGTCGACTGCTAAACGCGTTTTAGCACATTTTTCTATACCAAGAAAAACCTCGAAAATAGTCTAATTTTTCCTCAATTTTGTTGTAAAACAGTGTTCAGAATTTTTTGAGTTTTGGTAATGGTGTACTTCCGAACTGATGAACGCCCCTTTTTCAACTTTACAAAAGCGACTTCAGTTATACGATTTACTTCTTAAGACCTTGAATTCAAAATACCATTGGAATTGAAAACCTTTTTTTGAAACAAAAGGCATTTCAAGCTGTCAACAGAGCAACGGAAAATTGTTGCTCTTTCTCATAGACGCTGCCATTTTAAGATCAAAAAAGTCAAATCAAGACAAGTCTGCTTCAATGTTTAGATAGACAATTTTCAAATTTGCGGCCTTTACATGGGAGCATCTGAGGAAGCGCTATCATTTTACACTGGCCTTTTACCGGTTCCAAACCAAACTTTATTGCAGTTAACATTTGATTACCTGCGGTAAAACCTTTCAATACTGTCAATCAACAGTACAATGCTTTGACCTTTATATTATTTTTCGAGTTATTCGATATGTCAAACCTCTAAGCTAGAAGATTTGTTTTAGCGCACCCTACTATATCATTGGCGGGCAGACTGATAGGTTAAAAAATTAGACTTTATTGAAAATTCAAACAGTTATGCGATCACTTATCTTGCTACAAAAGTCAGCTACTACAACACAAACGCTTTCTATTTCTTCACAAAATGAGCGCAAAACATTCACTTTTCTGAATTTCTCTTTCAAGCAGATAAACCAAAAGCTCCTGACCTTGAAAGCAGAATAAGACATATCAACACAGTCTTCAATTAGCAAAAAAAAACAAGTTATTACATTTTTCCGTTCACTTAGCAAGATTGGATGAGTTAATAAGCTATCAGAGCAGCCGCTAAATATGCCAAAGAGTGAAAAGATTGAGTGGAGTGCACTGTACTAAGCAACCCACTAGAGCGTGTTATTACAAATAAATGAGCATGCAAAGCAGCTACGGCTGGCATGTTTCACTGCTTCGTTTAAAGGGAATTCAAAAAGTTTGGCTTTGAAATTATTTCAAACTGAGTAAATATACAAAACTCGAAAGTAACGAATTTCAGATGATAATTCGTATGTAGATTTTCGAAAGATTTACAGAAAAAGTTTTTGTAATTCTCTTTACTTGGTGTTATGAGTTTATCCTAACACTTACTTCACGCACTACTACAATCGGCAAAATCAAGTCTTCAACTTGATACTGGCAGTTTTGTTTCCTTTATTGAATCATTTCCTTAAAATTATTGTTAGATTATAGGTAATTTTGTAATTTTCTTTAGTTCCTGTTATGAACTTATTCCTTCAGGACTTCGACCAGATGCTAGCAGTTTTGTTTCACTCAACTAGAAAATCTGCCTTAAAAAATATTGTTCAGTTTAAGTTTGAATTTTTTCTAAAGAAGCAGTACAACAGAGCTGAAAAAACCTTGCCGAAATACAACAGTGGCGAAAAAGTAAAGTTGATCAACGAAGCCGAAAACTTGATTATTAATCATTAAAAAAATGTCATTTTAATCTTCCGAAATCTTTAATTTTTTCAAAATGGCAGATGATGACAAGACAAACTTTCCTATTTTACTTGAAGTCGACTGCTAAACGCGTTTTAGCACATTTTTCTATACAATGAAAAACCTCGAAAATAGTCTAATTTTTCCTCAATTTTATTTAAAAAAAAACAGTGTTCAGGTTTTTTTTGAGTTTTGGTAGTGGTGTACTTCCGAACTGATGAACGCCCCTTTTTCGACTTAACAAAAGAGACTTCAGTTATACGATTTACTTCTTAAGACCTTGAATTCAAATTACCATTGGAATTGAAAACCTTCTTTTTTTGAAAAAAAAGGCATTTCAAGCTGTCAACAGAGCAACGCAAAATTGTTGCACTTTCTCACAGACGCTACCATTTTAAGATCAAAATAGTCAAATCAAGACAAGTCTGCTTCAATGTTGAGATAAAAAATTTTCGAATTTGCGGCCTTTACATGGGAGCATCTGCGAAAGCGCTATCATTTTACACTGGCCTTTTACCGGTTCCAAACCAAACTTTATTACAGTTTACATTTGATTACCTGCGATAAAACCTTTCAATACTGTCAATCAACAGTACAATGCTTTGACCTTTCTGTTAATTTTCGAGTTGTTCGATATGTCAAACCTCTAAGCAAGAAGATTTGCTTTTGCGCACCCTACTATATCATTGGCGGCCAGACTGATAGGTTAAAAAGTTAGACTTTATTGAAAATTCAAACAGTTCAGCGATGACTTATCTTGCTACAAAAGTGAGCTACCACAACACAAGCGCTTTCTATTTCTTGACAAAACGAGCCCAAAACAGTCATTTTTCTCAATTTCTCTTTCAAGCAGATAAACCAAAAGCTCCTTACCTTGAAAACAGAATGAGACAGATCAGCACAAAGACTTCGATTAACTAAAAAAAAAAAGTTATTACATTTTTGCGTTCACTTAGCAAGATTGGATGAGTTAATTAGCTATCAGAGCAGCCGCGAAATATCCCAAAGAGTGAAAAAATTGAGTGCACTGTACTAAGCAACCCACTAGAGCGTGTTATTACAAATAAATGAGCATGCAAAGCAGCTACGGCTGGCATGTTTTACTGCTTCGTTTGAATGGAGTTCAAAAAACTTGGCTTTGAAATCATTTCAAACTGAGTAAATAAAAAAAACTCGAAAGTAACGAATTTCAGATGATAATTCGTATGTAGATTTTCAAAAAATTTACAGAAAAATTTTTTTGTAATTCTCTTTACTTCGTGTTATGAACTTATCCTAACACTTACTTCACGCACTACTACAATCGGCAAAATCAGGTCTTCAACTTGATACTGGCAGTTTTGTTTCCTTTATTGTTCCCTTAAAATTATTGTTAGATTATAGGTTGATTATTTTAAAGAAGCAGTACAATAGAGCCGAGGTAAAACCTTACCGAGGTACTACAGTGCCAAAAAATTACTGTTGACCAGCGGAACCGAAATTTCTAGTAATAATCCCAAATAATTGACAATTTTATTATTACAAAATGGCAGAAGATGAACAGAAAAATTTTCCAATGCCTTTAGAAGCCGCCTGCTAAGCGTGTCATAGCACATTTTCAATTTTTTTTTTAAATTGTCAATTTTTGGAACCGTTTATTTTTTTTCAGTTTTAGTAGTACTGTTGTACTTCGAAACTGTTGAGCATCTCCTTTTAAACTTTACAAAAACGTCTGCAGTTTTTGAATTTACTTTTTGACCTTGACTGTAGAATACTAATGAAAATTAAATTTGTTTTTTAAAATGGCACTTCAAGCAGTCACATATCAACACAAAATTGTTGCATTTTCCCAGAGACACTGTCATTTTCAAGAAAACAACTTTTAAAAAAATCAGCTATGACAAGTCTGCTTCAAGCCCTAAATCAAGGAAACTAAATGCTTAGTTTTTGAGCAGCTTAAATGCTTAGTTTTTGACCGCTTAAATTGCTGAAGGTCACCGATTTTAGAAAACAATTGGGCATCAACTATAATATTTCATCAGCTAAAACAAAATGAGTTCAGCTTAATGCCAAATAATTGGTAATATTGGTTACCTCGATCATCTATTATATGTGTCGGTCAGAAACTAGCAAGATTTATATCAGCTTTTTTGAAACTGTTCCTCTATACTTACTTCAGTAAAAACAATTGGTCTCCAACAGCAAAATGAGCAGTTAAATGTTTAAGAAATTCGTTCAGAGCCCTTTCCTTTCACCTTACCTCGCATGAGTAACAATTTTTTGGTTTACCGAGTGGTTTCACAAGCTTAAGCATGAAGCTCCAATATGTTTGTTGGGCAAGTTGATCAAACATTTTGCTTGCAAAAATTCGCAACGGGAATGGGACGGGGGTTCCCGTTCAGATTTGTTGACTGACACATTTACTGCCAACAAATTGACAATGACTATATTTCGAAAAATTACGACATCTGAAACATTAGCTTTAAACTATGTACCAGAAAACTTCATGTCCGAAAAAACTCTCACTTTAGATTGCGACATGAAAATGGTGCTTCATATAAAATCCAGATAATGGATTTGTTGTTGTTGTTGTTGTTGTTGTTGTGGATTCTCAGAAATACTTCTGATGGGACTGCTCCCAGTTCATTTCTTCTTAAAACGTCTTCCATACATCCCTGCAGTTTCGACAATCACAAAACAGTATCCATGTGCAAGGATTCGCCTCATTGAATTTCGCCATTTGATAGGTCCACATAAAATTCAAGAGTCTGTTTTTTAGCCCCGTGGGATTGAAGAAATCTACTGTTCCAGGTAGATGATTGGCCACCCGAGACAGCCTGAAACAAAACTCAGCGCGAGCTTTTTCTGTGCGGACTTTTTTAAGGCTTAATGTCGGGCCATCATTTTGTCTTGTATTTGAGGCAGACTTGTTGGTTAATAGTCGTATTTGTAAATCGTTTTCACTGTGAAAAAAGCTCGATAGGTTCAATAGATTGCATAGCTGTATGAACATAGTAAGGGGCAATGTATTCGTTCGTTTTAACAACGTTAGATAATCACTCTCATAACTGTTTGTTACCCATTTTAGCGCTCTTTTCTGGAATCGTTCAAGTTTTGATAAATTTGCGCGGCATATATTAAAACACGAAGATGCAAATGTTAAAAGTGGTAAAACCGCTGACTTGTAAACACCCAATTTTACTTTCTGTGAAACCCCTTTTGCCACATTTCTTTTAGCAAAATAGAAAATCTGATTTGCTTTTTTCATTCTCGCCATTAGATGATTTGACCAGCTTAGGGTTTTATCAATATGTACCCCCAAATCTTTTATTGTTTCTACTGATTCAAGCATATGCCCATTGATTTGAATTGAATTTGAGTTTCCTCGAAAAATCAGCTCTTTGCATTTGTCAGGAGCCAACTCCATTTTGTTTCCGTTCACCCAATTTTCTAAAGCCGATATATCTGATTGTATTTCAAATTTGGATAGGCCCGCCGAGAAAAGTTTTAAATCGTCTGCATAAATGAAGGGAGTAGTGAATTTTAGCACTTCTGGCAGGTCATTTATAAAAATGCAAAACAGTAACGGCCCCAGCAGAGACCCTTGAGGAACTCCACTTGTAACTAATTTAGAAGAGGATGATACATTGTCACATTTTACCCACTGCGTTCTGTTTTCAAGATAGCTCGCTAAGACTTCCAAAAAACATCCCCCTACTCCAATATTCGCCACTTTTTTCAACAATTCAAAATGGGGCACTTTATCGAATGCCTTTGAAAAATCGGTGTAATAAACGAGCACTTCATCGTTCGGATTTTTATCCAGCGCCTCGTAAACTCGTTGTAAAAATGCTAACAGATTAGTTACAACCGACTTCTTTTTAACAAAACCATGTTGACTTGATTTCATGTATTTTTGAAAGTGATCGTAAAGTGGTTCGTACATGCATTTTTCGAGCACTTTAGAGATAATTGTTAATAACGAGACAGGTCTGTAGTTTTTTATTTGCCTTTTGTCGTCTTTTTTGTGTATGGGCGAAATAGCAGCACTTTTCCAGAATTTAGGTACACATCGTAACCTCTTGATATTTTTGAAAATAGCATTTAAAATGGAGCTCATCGGTTTAGCTAAACTTTTCAAAAAACAAGGCGGCAGGCCATCCGGGCCTTTACTTTTTGTTACATCCAGTTTAGTCAACAATTCTCGGATTTTGTTTTGAGATATGTCAAAATTTATGAGGGAAGCATTTTCGCAAGCAATGTCTGTTACTTTAAAATTCAATTTCGGCGTAAATACAGAGTGGAAAAAATTATTTAATTTTTCGACTTTTTCAGCTGACTCCTTATATTTAATACCATTTAATTCCATTTCACGCGGTAGGCTCGACTTCTGCTTTTTCAAGTTTTTGAAATGTTTGAAAATCATGTTAGTATTTCGAGAACTTAAGATACTTTCTTGGTACTCTACTCGTTCTAGTTCCATATTTTGCATTAAACTGTTTTCAAAATTCGTTATCGTTTCCTGCAAATGGGGAGTAGGCCTTGAGTCGAATTGTTTTCGCTTTGTTTCTAGAATTTTAATCAAATTTGAAGTCTTTGGACTCACCCAAGGTGGTAATTTTTGTCTATGCATGGTTCGTTTTGGAACAAAATTTGAAATAAGATTGTTGATATATTCGTACATTTCGTCAGACATTCTATCGATATTTGTAAAACAAATAGGTGAAAAGGGATATTTCTGCATATAATCAATCATGCTATCATAGTCCGCCGAGCAAAAACTATAAAAACTTTCTTTGACTGGTTTTTCGTCTTGAACATCTATTTCAATTTTCAGCGATATAGGTCTGTGATCTGTTATATCATAGCTTTTTTCAAAATTCGTGCAAATTTCAGCGAAACCCTCCAACCCCCTCATTAGAGCGACATCTAATATATTTGAACCACAAGTTGGAAATTCAATTATTTGATTCATTTCTGCTTCGTCTACTAATTCCAAAATTTCATTTTCATATATACTCGTGCTTTGGTTAATTCTCCAATCCGTTTGAGGGAAATTTATGTCGCCACATAAAAGAACATGATGATTTTTAATGGAGACAATCGAATCAAAAATCTTTTTGAAATCTTCAAAATTATATCTGTATTTGCTATCTTCTGGGGGATTGTATACGCAAAAAATCACGAAATTGAAATTGTTCACTTCTATTTGAACCGCTAATGCACATTCTGGTAGATCTAGATTTAGTTTATATGAATTAAAACAATCTCTTACTGCGATAAGAACACCACCGTGATTCGAAGTGTTACCTGTTAATTTGCGGTCCGCTCTATAAACAGAATATTCAAGTAGCATGAGTTCAGTGTCTTCAATTTGATCATTTAGCCAGGTTTCAGTCACTAAAAGTACAGATGCTGCACAATGAGATACAGCTGAAACAAATTTACTTCTTCTTTCAAATTTCAATAAACTCCTGGCATTCAACAGTACACAGTTTAGGTACATTAGTCATTCAGTGGCTTTTTTAGCATCAATGTTTACCAAAACATCGTCTTTAAATAATTGGAAGTTACGAATTTTCAAGCTGCTGGGTGGTACGTTTGCATTTATCAATTCACGTCTTTTTTGAAGGCATAAATTTTCTTTCTTTGAATCCTCATAGCTTAGGGCAGGCAATATAAAAAACCCCATATTTTTCAGGTCATCCCACATTTCAGCACTTTTGGCTAATATCAATTTTGCATGCCATTCACTAGATAGTGTAACCATAGTAACTCTTGGTTTAGAACGACTTTCTGAAAATTTTCCAAGTCGATGTACATTTTCCACGTTTGCATTCACTCGCAGTTTTTCAAATATTTCTTTTATTGTTTCGTTTGCGTGAAAAACATTTTCATTTTTTGAAAACTCTTTGTTTTCAGGAATTCCCTGAATTCTTAGACATTTCGACACATTGTGAAAGTTATTTGACTTCTTATCATCTGCTTTTTCATTCTGTTTCATGCTATTTTTCTTGATTAAGGCTTCTGCCTTCTCGGTGCTTTTTTCGGTAAGCGCATTCATTTTTGAATTGAAAATTTGTTCTATCGTGTTTTCGATTACAGGCTTTAGGGTATTGACGACCGGAATAAATTTGCTCTCAATAATATCAGTAGTGAACTTATCTTTAAGTTGCTGAATTGTAGCATCTTGAACAAAGTCGTCCCTCTTGTTGTTTGCTACACAGTCGTTGCAGAGAAGCATGGCCCTCGTTCCCAGTTCCCTGATTCCATTGACTGCCACAGGTGTCAAACCAGTGCATGTAGTATCGAGATGCATCCTTGCGTCACATCCCACACAGTGGTACATTTCAGCAGAAGACATCATTGGTTTACGGCATGATTTGCAGCTATGACGTTGATTTGACATGTTTATATGAAACTATTTAATAATTTAATAACAGATTTGTTAAGGGGCTTCATAGAATCAGGGGTTTAAGCAAAAGGGAAACGATTTGAACGAGTCTTCGGTTTGAAAACGGATAATTTGAAGTAACGAAACACGAGCAACTATTCTTGATAAAACAGAAGCCGCAAATGAACAAATGGTTTCCATGATTTTTTCCTATGGTAGCCCATAAAGTTTATTCTTATGAAACAAGGAGGGTATAATTTTCTGGTTATTCTCAGTGAAATATTGTAATCCGCAACGCTTACATGAATTGAATATCGGCATGATGCGACAAACTAGTAATTATTACGCAACGAGTATTCGAAGAAACGTGAAAGCAATTTTCAGCCGGAGCTGGAGCAGGCAGTAAAAACACGAAATTATCTCCGGGGGTTAAATTAGATGTTGTCGATCGAAGTCATTTGCGCTAAAACTGTACCTCCTGTATTACGAATAACCTTTTGTCAATCCTGAGTCGAAGTCGGCGGCTCAAGTCCCGACCGAAAACGGTCGAGTGAGGTAGATGACGCGACCATACTTTCGGTCGCCTTAAATTTTTTTCGTGCAAATTCTCAACTGCTACGCAATCATTATATACACAACAATCCTGCCATCCGCTTCAATTCTTCTCGACCAGAAAAACGTCAATGATTTTAGTGTTCTTGGTCCAGGATTTCAGAACTGATAGTTCGGTTAGACACTTTAGTAGACAGCAAACCTTCTATTCTTTGTGCTGCACCTGTTTAGAAGCACCTGTCCGCAGGGCCAAATTCAGTCATCGCGCTCCAAGTCAATCAAATCTGTGCTATCGAGAAATTCTATCAGCAATACGCTCCTTGCATTCCACTAATTTATAAAATGTGAGGCACAAATGTAAAAACATCAGCTAGAAGCTATTTCGATCTTTTTTCCAGGTGAAATTGATAGGGATAATGTTATCAATAAGGTATGAAGGATTCGACGGCCGAATTTCTGAACAACTGCGTGTAGCGGTCTTGATGTAATATTCTGCAAGTGTGTTATAGCTGGATTATTGTCACATTCTCTGCTTTCCTTCGGCACTTTTTTGCTCTTTTGGCAGTCTTTTTGCAGCGGTTGGCGAGCGGTTTTGTATTACCAATTACGATAATAAATCAGTGTTTCAATGCATCGTAATATTTTGTATTCAAATTTTCAGCCATAATGAAATTATAATTTCGAATCTCATTGTTTGGTGTTCTCTTTACTGTTTTTGCAGCTGGACTTTGATGAACAGTCGCAAGTAAATGAAATCGAGGTCCAATAAATGCATAAATGCAATGACGTAATTGTTCAGATAAGAGCGGAGCGTTTGTCAATCTTGCCAGCCAATAGTGAAATGAATTGCAAGTGACTCTATTACGTAATCTTTGCTCTCGTTTTGCAATTACATAATCACGGAAATTTCCTAATCACGGAATTTGTAAGAAATTATATTTTTCATTCTGTATTATTATTCGATCTGGAGTGCGGGCAAATATTAGACTAACTTTTATTTCTCGGTGGGTATTCACAAGTACCAAAATGATAAATCAGTCCCATTTGTACCAAAATAAAAAATCAATCGCGTTAGTACCAAAAATTTTCAATTGGCCTAAGACTATTAAGCCGACTACTTTAAGCTCTTGGTTTAAGATCGCCGGTGGGTGCGCTACGCGCGCGTCGCCGCTTCGCGGTGATAACCGGCTCTAATAAGCAGAATGGTCTAAGAGCAGAATGGGTCCAAGAGCAGAAAAATAGAAAGATATCAACTTCTATAAGCTAATCGGTAAAATAATTATCAGAAATGTCAACAATAGCAAAGCAACGAACATTTTATGCATAATTTGAGCAATTTAATCAAGAATTAAAAAAAAAATTAATCAAAAAATTTAATGAAATTAGTCAATTCATGCATAATTTATTCGTTTTCTTGGTATTTTTTGACGATTCTAATAATTGTTTTATCAATTAGCCCGTATAAACCAATATAAGTCAATATTTTTCTGTTTTTCTGCTCTTTGACCCATTCTGCACTTGGACCATTCTGCTTATTGCTCGGCCTCCAAATGAACGTTGGTACAAATGGAGCTGTTGAGACGACAGCCGCTTTTGGTGGGACTTAAAGACGACGCTACACCTATTTCTCATTCGTTAAACAGAAGACAAATAAAATACTGAAATGTCTTTGGTCTAAACTGAACGCGAAAAGGAACTTAGAGCTCGAAATAATAATAAACTAATATCTGAATAGCCGAAAGATAGTGATAGTAATATTAAGCTGAAATGATGACCAAGCCTACACCGACATGTAATGGCTCGAAACCCCTCCTACCCTCTGCATGGGAGCAGGAAATTTTCGCTCTGCTTAATATAAGTTTGCCTTAATTATGTTACGCTTAAAGTTCTGTCCAAGGATAGTTGATTAATCTTGCGTACGGAGAAGGATTAATAAGCAGATTGGTCTAAGAGCAGAAAGGGATGAAGTAACGTTTCGAAATTCCGGGACGGAAACTGGTACGGATGATCCTGATGTGAAGAAACCGCGGTCAATCCAATCTTTAAACTAGTATAATTAACAAATTTCAGGCATGAACTGTCTTTAGACCGACAACTCGATTAGACTCATAGCAAAGATAGATTTGAAGTTAGAAGGTTAAGAATAGAAATTATAGATCTTTCTGCGTAGTACATCATTTTAAGGTGGAACATTCAAAAAAAAGTTCAAAGAGTTTTGATAACAAATAAGTCAACCCAAAAATGGTTATTATACCGTAAAATAATTTGAAGCGAGCATATTTCTTGATATAAACAAGGTAATGAAAACACGAGATTTTGAAATGCATAATTTATTCACAATGTATTTTTCAGCATTATAACATGCGAAATGCATGCGAGGGACCTGTCTATCATATTTGCTTTTTCGCCCAGCTTTTCCGGCCTGGATTACTTCATTTATCTTTTTGGTCACGTGAATAATTAGAGGACAGGCCCTTACATAAGACGACATGCCCTTAAGACGACAATACATTGAGACGACAAATAAGCGTTATTATCTGAAAATTGAACAGTTCGAATTTAAGCGGCTGAAATTTCTCAGAAATACAGTGTAGAGAACTACGTGTAGCGTCGTCTTTAAGTCCCACCAAAAGCGGCTGTCGTCTCAACAGCTGTCGTCTCAACAGCTGTCGTCTCAACAGCTGTCGTCTTATTGACCGGACAACTATTGGTCAATACTATAAAAAACAATACACTCACTGGGTGGAGGACATCCAGCCGACGGGATTTCAAGCCTATCTGTAAGTATAGTAGCAAAGATTGATTTACGGTGTTTTGAGACCATGATCTATCAATTTTTTTTTTACTTGAAGCTACTAGTTTTGAAAATTTAACGGACCAAGTTAACAATCCCCCTTAAACACGTTTAGGGTGGAGGATGTTAACTTGGTTCTAAGTTGGGAATTTTCAGCCAATCAGAATCGAGCATTTTACATGCAGCGCTTAGCAAATTTAATTTAATTTAAGCGCTGGGGTGGAGGATCTTAACTTGGTCTATTAGGGGGGGAGGATGTTAACTTGATCCAATTTAACTTCAAGTTTTAAAAAATTGATAGATAATATGGTCTCAAAACACCGTAAATTGGTGATTTTTATGTATACTTACTGCTTACATTGTCGGATCAATCGTACAACCTCTCCTTCCCCCTCCCTGAGGGACCTACCGTAGAATGGTGCGTACCCACGGAGCCCTTTCCCGGATAGCCGAAAAAACTTAAACATCTCCGGTTTTAATTTAATTAAATCAGAAAGCTTGTCACTAAATTGAGAAGCATTTTGTTTGGACAAAAAAGTGCCTCAAAATTTTGCAGCCTGTTAGCTAACAGAACTCTCCACCTGTTAGCCACTCGTAGAATGCCCTCCGCAAGCATGTATTAATTCTGAAAAACAGTTCTGAATAAAATATGCATTTCATACAAACACGCAAATAAAATCAATTTTTACATTTTTTTATGCAGGGTTGCATTTATTTTTTGTAAATTACACCACTTAATGTTTTAATTTAATTTTCTTTAGTAATATGGTTAATGCTTAACGAATTGTACGGTCGATCCAAATTATCAATTGAACCTGAAAACTGAAACTGTCGTTAAAAACTTAATTGTACTCTTGTTACAACATATTATGCCTGAATTGCGCCTGAAAACTCTAAAATTCGACTTGAAATCTGTTGGCTTGTTTTCCTCGACCACACTCACTAAGATCAACTGCAATAAAAACTGGGTGCATACTAAGATAGGATGTGGGCACGTCAGTGATTAAGCCGAAGATATTCCAAGCATAACAAAAAGAGTGAAATTCAAACAACCAATTCTATCCAATTATGAAATTATCGTAAAAGTTTTATTCGTGTGCTATTCGTTTTATAAGTGTGCTATAAACAGTCAAAAGAAGTAATAATCGATCTAACTTGGAAAATTCCAGGTTGAAACGATAGCTGAGCGCGGATAAAAATTAAACTGACAAAAAACGAAATAGTATATAAAAGGAGGAAAGAGTAAAAAAAAACCTGGCACGAATTGCAGTGCAAAATTTATATTTAGGAAAACAAGGAGAATGAAATAGCTGGGAGAAAATGCGCTTCTGTTTGATAGAAGCAAAGGGTAAAATTCTGAAAATGCAGTTCTATGTTCAAGCTGTATATGACTTTAGCTCAAAATGCGCTACAGAAATATAAAATGAAGAAATTTGATTGGCTAACACTTCAAATAGCCTAAGAAGGGAAGATAAAGACCTTCATGTATAGGACAGGACGGAGGTGCACGTGACAGCAGCTTCAAATTTTAAACAGTTCAGGCGTTTTTAATTTTAACCGAAAACAATTCAAAAACAACTTGTTTTTCAATACTCCGAGAAGTCAATTGAACACTCAAAATTGATTTTGAAAATATAGAAGTTTTCGGCTTCAAGTCCCCAATTTTACGATTCAAAATGAAGGGATCTACTTAACAATCTCGGGTCTTATGCACTAGACGACCCAAAATCAATTTTTCTACATCGTAAGCTGGAAATTATGCGATCAAATTTGATTGGGTAATTTTAGCCAATCAAATTCAAGTTACATGGTCAGGCATTCCGATCAACTTTTCTAGCAGATAAAAAAATTAGCCGAAATTGCCGAAAAGGTGGAACTTTGAGTCAAATTGTCAAATTATTTTCGAGTCACTCGTGAAACCTTGCCCAGACAAGCAAAATTCAGTAAAATGGCTTGACAAAACAAAATTCAACTTTCTTTATCATTTCGGCTAATAATTTTATCAGCTTGAAATTTCAATTGATATGGCAGAAAATGTAGATGGAACTTGATTGGCTAATTAGCCAATCAAATTCAACCACATCAATTTCAGTTCAAGAGATGTAGAAATAATGAATTTGGGCCCTTTAAAGCATAAGACCCACAATCTCCACCCCTTAACAATTTCCACGCCTAGTTTTTATTGAATCCATAAATAGTTTTTATTGAAAAGATATATAGTTTTTATTGTAACCTATTTTTATTGAAACCATTTATAGTTTTTATTGAAACGATATATAGTTTTTATTGTAACCTACTTTTATTGAAAGCAATTATAGTTTTTATTGAAACGATATATAGTTTTTATTGTAACCTATTTTTATTGAAACCACATATTCAGCCGTTTTAATAGAATCTTGCATTTAAAGTTATGGATCAACCTGTAGAAATGGCGATTCTACTGTAATACATGCTATAGTAACCTGAGCGTAAGATTGATTCGTCAGTAAGTTAAGTAGTAGAGCAAACAAAGGGTAAAGTTCGAAATAGTTCAAACTTGGCAGATATCGTTCCTCCTATGCCAGAAAACAAAATTTGACAAAATGGGCGACCCAAAACCCCAAAATCGGAACTAAGAAAGCTAATGTTATGAAAATCAGAGGAGCGATACTAGGGATGATTTGACCCGGGCATACAAAAAACGGGACCCCTCAGACTCTTGGGGGGCAAGTGATAACGGTCCCCGGAAGTGTAAATGCCCCTATCAGAACTCGGAAACTAGCGACGGTGTTGGGCTCAAATTCTAGTATGTTGAAGGCCTAGTTAGGGGAAGCTTAAGTTTGGAACCCCAGATTCTTAGGAACCCCACTTCCAGTTTTATGCCCTAAGTAGACAAACCCACCCATAAATTCCGGGATTCGTTTGTCTGCCTCCAATGATGGCAAGGAGCTGAAACTTGGAGGGGCGATAGGTAGAGGCAAGATACATCTTGTATTATAACTTGAACCAAATCCGGCGATTGGGCCGGAAGCTATTAGCACTTGGAAAAACGCCCCCTTAGACCGGAAATAGGCAATTTACGCGAAATGATGAACGGTGGCATAATGAGTTTTTTGTGGCAATTGGTATAAGATACAAACCCCAAAAAAAGACCCCTTGTAATTGAAAACTCTCCGGTGACTCCTTCCGGTGTTGATAGTATTTTTCCGGAAAAAAAGATAATGGACCTTAGAAATGGGATTACTTGTGAAATATTAATGGTAAATGAATGAAACTGGGTAGTTAGGACCACCATGGGAT
This sequence comes from Symsagittifera roscoffensis, assembly GCF_963678635.1. Classification (NCBI taxonomy): domain Eukaryota; kingdom Metazoa; phylum Xenacoelomorpha; order Acoela; family Convolutidae; genus Symsagittifera; species Symsagittifera roscoffensis. The sequence continues at coordinate 61,891,212 of NC_087065.1, read as the reverse complement.
TCTGAACCCAAATATGGACGTTTGACCCCGGAAGTTTGACATTAAGTTGACTTTTGGTTGTTTTGATCCCAAAATTGCATGGAAAACCTCGAGATTAACACCGGAAAGTGGCGTATTTCCCAGCCTAACCCCTAGAAATGAGAATGGATCACCTTGCTAAAAATTTGTGCAAAACTTATATATCGAAAACTGGAGCAGAAGCTGATAGAGATATATCTTTTACATTGCAACCCTGGAAATGTGGGTTTAATTCAAAGTGGACTTGGTAAACATTGGGTTCAGTTTAGCTTGGCGAGTCATCTATTAATAGCATTTCAACTAGACTAAAGAAAAGTACTTTCAGAAGAAATTGATACTAATAGAACCGTAGCATGAGAATTAGGCCCCTAAATTGTATGAACGGACGGGGATTTTACTTGGCTTCCCGGAGGTTACTTTTCAGTTTGATTTGACCCCTAATAGACAAAATACCTCACCCTGATAGCTAAAAGGTCGGGATTGGAATAGAGTTCAGATAGAAATTTTAGATGCCTGAAATAGATTAGCTACCCATAAAAAGGGTCTCCCTCTACACTTAGGAGGTCGGAGCGTTAACGGGATATTCAAAATAAAGAACTTGGGCGGATTACTGGGTAAACATAGCATCGTTTAGAGGTTAGTTGAACTCGAGGGCTGAAGTCACTGAGGTCAAGAAATAGTTGATTAGAATCCAAAGACAATTATTTGCTTGGTCAAATTGTGACACCTACCGCAAACCGGGTATCTAATAAACGTGAAAAGATTGATAAAAGAAACTCAAGTTCGAAAGTGGCAGAAAAGACAGGAAGAGGAATATAGTCTTAAAACATGTGCGGATGGGTGATTTAAGCGGATGTCGGGACCGATGGGGAATGGCGTGACTTATATAAAACTAAGCGTAAAGAAAGACAAGGATTTGGAGGGTACCGAAGAGCCTTTAAGAGTCAGAACAGTTGTTAACTACTATTGAGAGTAGTTGGTTCTCAACCAGAGAAGAGAGCAATTGATACTGAGAGAGAGAGAGAAAGAGAGAGAGTATAATTGGTTCTCCGTTAATTAGAGAAAAGAATTATTGCTAGCGAATCGAGTAGTTGGTTCTCGAAGTCAGAGAACAACTGTAGCAGAAATAGTAGATAGTTGCTTCTCGTCAGAGATTCTCTAGAGAGAGAATAGTTCAGTATTAGTGGAGTTAGCTGGAAGTTATTTGCAATAAGACAATTTATGCTGATACATCGCAGACCCTTTCCATTTGATTTGATTATTAGATCAAAACCTGGCCACTCATAGCCCTCTGCAAATCAGACGTATAATCATCTGATTTGAATTACAATTTGAAACTCTTGCGATTGTAACGAGTAGACAAGACAACCGGAAGAGCAATACACAAAAGGGGCAAGCAACAGAGAGCAATACAGGATTTTTGCCACCAAATCAAACTTTTCGGGAATGTAGAAAGTAGTGAATCTCGGTCGCCCCGCTGAATTCCTTGCCAAAGGGACAGTTTGCAAACGAGTCCCCTAATTCTACGTTGGCGCTCCTGGGTGGGCCTAACTCTGGATTGCAGTTGCAAGGTGTGTGTTGCCAATTGACGACTCGGGCTTAATACGGCATGGAAGAGCATGATAGGTCGCTGATTGCTGAAGTTGCAGTTGCAGCAGCAAACCCGCTGGACAGGCAACAAGGCGTGTTTGGATTCGCAACAATACGCCGGATTGTTTTCCTTCCAGTAGCTATCAAAACTGAGCAGACTGGAGAAAGCATTTCGCTTGGGTCGCAGATGCCAACCGCTGGGAGGACGAGCAGGCCAGGATGGTACTGCCAACCTGTTTGACGAGCTTGGCTTTGAACAAATTTACAAGCATGCTTGCCCTCTTTCGAGTAGAGATCGAGGGCTACGACGAGCCAACGTTGGCTAGGATGCTCACCGAGCTCAATCAACGGCTGATGCCATTCCAGAGTCGCGCGGCATCCAGAGCTGAGTTCAAGAGCCTGATGCAAGGAGAGAAGAAAAGCTTGCGAGAGTTCTCGAGGCGAGTAATGTCGCTAGGTGACGTGACAAACAGAAAAATGGATGAGCAAGCGAGAGACGACATGAACTGTGAGTAGTTCATAGACGGCATCTACGATGAAGAAGTGCAGGAGTTACTTCTACGAGAGGAATTTGAAAGTTTCAGTCAGGCGATAACACGACCTCGGTCTCTTGAATTGGCGAAAAATACTGCCAGAACGAGAAGCGGGAGATGGCCCAACTATATTCGAAAGCTGCAAGGCGCATCAGAATTCATGTCTGGATCAACCAGCGATGATCGAGAAATTGGTAGTGCCAGACGAACTGGAGCAGAGCTTAGAAGAACACAGACGGGTACTGATCAGAGACTGGACGAACTTGTGTGACAGATCGAGATGTAGAACTCGAGGCATGGTGAGTTGATGACGGCGATGCGGACGACCACCGACCAACGAATGGATCAGGTGGCTTTGCAGATGCATGATATGATGACTATGATCGGCAGGTTGGTTAATTCACTAAATCCTGCTCCACACCCTAAAAATCTGCCGTTACAGGAACCAACGCAAGGGCCCAGGCAGCCGACTGGTCCGAACTCGAAAGAGAATCGAGAAATCAACGCGAGGCATGGAGGGGACAGTCTAGGTTGTTTCGAATGCGGTCAGTAGGGTCTTTTTGCGAAGGAGTGTAAGAGAAAGTCTTCGGTTCGTTTAAAATACCGAGGGCCGGGCAATGAGCGAGCTCCAAGTAAGTTTCTTACCGGTCGACTTACAGAGACAACGAGCATTGAAGCGAGACCAACTGACATACTGTTCGAGTAGAGGAAGCCACAACGAGTGGCCGAAACGAGATGCAGATGTAAACATTAAAACACTGTGGGAACAGGAACAAGTTCTGTCGATTTTGGAACGAATACCTCGGGGCTCAGAGGTCTCTACCGGGCGAGAAACGAAAGAACAACCTCAGCCACGTGTCGAGCGATTGCTAAATAGTCACGATATCTACGGACCTCGTGGAGAAGTCGTAGATGCTTGCATAGGGAGAACCCAAGTCGAGGCCTTGCTAGTTACGGGAGCCACGACTGACCTCATTCGTACAGATGTAGCTCGAAATCTCTTAGACTCGTCTGAGATTGAGCCATATCGGGCAGACTAGAGACAGCAAATGGACAGGAAATGAAAGTGGATGGATGTATCACCGCCCGTCTGAAATTGGGGGCTGTTGACAAAGATCTTGATATGCTAGTTGTTCTAAAAATGAAAGCAGAGCTAGTTTTCGGAGTTCGATCGCTGAAGGAAAATCGGTGCACGTTGACGTTCAGCCATGATAAAAGTTTTCTGTGGACGAGAGTGAAAGAGGGTTCCATGGTTCCCATACGTTATCTGCCACCCAATGAATCCCCGAAGCGGATGCTCTCGACCACCCATGATCCAGGAGGAAAGAGTGAAGGAGAAGGCTATTCGAGTAACGAGAAGAGAAGGCAGCTGATAGCGAAGATAGCAGCTGCTGTCAAGCAATCCGATGATGTCCTATCCGATGAAGAGGGATGGCCAGCTACTTTTGACGATCACTCAGCGGGAGCGATTTGCGAAAACATGGACGATGACGAAATTGCAGGTTGCCACAAAGAGATCTCGTTAGAAGAGGCACTGCGAAAGTGCAGACCTATGAGTGTACCGGAAACAGTTGCAAGTGTCAACGAGTCAGCAACGAATGAAGACGATGACATCGAGTCGAATCGTTAGAAAAGAACGCCAGGCGGAGTTGTGAAGATGCAGAAAGAAGATGAAGCGATTGCTTAAGTTTTCTATTGGGCGGGAACATTTAATGAGACGATTAATATGCCGTCACTTGGAACGAACATCAACCCGAAGGAGAAGGCCATGCAGTATGGACCTGAAACACTGGCCTACTGGTCAAGATGGAATGAGTTGAGCATTAAAGATGGAATAGTGTACAAAAAGAGAGTTTTCAGCGAGATAGCTCGAGGCCAAACCTTCTGACAGTAGTTCCAGTGGTTGGACGGATGGAAATCTTTAGCCAATTCGATTTGATGGAGACTAGAGGAGGACAGCTTGCAGTCAAGAAGATGCTGGCAAGAATACGACGAGGGTATTGGTGGCCGACGATGAGAACGGATATTGAAAGAAAAGTCCAGGGGTGCTTAAGCCGAGCAGTCCAGATGACAATGAAGACGAAGCGGGCACAGGGCCTGGCTCCATTTGATCCCGGGAATCAGATTCTGCACGTTGGTAGTAGATATCTTGGGACCAGTGACAATGGCAACGAGTATCAGAGCAAACCATGTGCTTATTTTGACGAAATTTTTCACAATGTACTCGATTGCAGTTCCTCTGGTGTCGACAGATTCTGCTGATGTGGCTCGTGAGATAGTGGACAATTGGGTACTGAAGTTTGGAGCTCCCATTGTGCTCCATACAGATCAAGGAAAAAATGTTGGTGGCAAAATGATTGAAGAGATGTGCCGACTTTTGGGTATTGTTAAAACTCAGACTTCTCCCTATAAGCCGAAGGAAAATGGGCGGACTAGAAGACACAACGCAAAGATGGCCGAAGTGGTTTTGAATTTTTGTGCCGAGAACACAAGGATGTGGGACACGACGTTGCCGTACTTGAATTTTGTGTACAACACGACGATCAATAGAAAAACGGGAGCTACGCCGTTCTGTTTGGTGCATGGAGAGGAGTGCCAATATCCAGTTGATCTGTTCTTCGCAAAACCTCATGACGAAATGATGATGAGGGATGGTTTTGCCGAATTGCTAGACATTGCCGAATGGCTAGACAAACAGTTCCGAGACGCACACAGCAGCGCAAGAGAACTACTCGAGACAGATCAAAGTCGACAAAAAAGCTATTACTGGAAGAAAATTCACGGAGAACCCTATGCGAGTGGTGACAAGGTCTGGGTGTGGTCACAAGAGACAAGTAAGTCAAAGAAGTCTTTTGACCTGTGGGAAGGACCATATGTTCTGATGGCCAGGCTGTCCGAAGTCAGATACAAGTTGTCAAAGGTGTCAAATCCGAGTAGGGTGAAGTTTCTGCATTTTGACATGTTGAAAGGTTATAATGAGGAGACCCTGCGACCAGAAGATACCCTTGCAAGGAAGCGACCGACACCCTACTGGTCAGCTACTTTTTTGATGCTCCGGAGGGGCACAATAAAAACGAGGCGTTTTGGGCAAACAACAGCGAGGGATTCAACTATGATCCAGGCCCAAGGCAAAAACTTTTGGGGAAAAAAAGCCGCGAAGAAATCGGGTATGTTTAAACTACCGAGGGCCGGGGCAATGAGCGAGCTACAAGGAAGTTTTTTCCCAGCCGAATTACAGAGACAACAAGCATCGAAGCGAGACCAACTGACTTAAGTTTTGACTAGAGGAAGCCACAACGAGTGGCCGAAACGAGATGCAGATGTAAACATTAAAACACTGTGGGAACAGGAACAAGTTTTGTCGAATTTGGAACGAATATCTCGGGGCTCAGAGGTCTCTACCGGGCGAGAAACGAAAGAGCAACGTCAGGCACGCGTTGAGCGATTGGTTATTAGTCACGATACCTACGGACCTCGTGGAGAAGTCGTAGATGCTTGCATAGGGAGAACCCAAATCGAGGCCTTGCTAGATACGGGGGCCACGACTGATCTCATTCGTACAGATGTAGGTCGAAATCTCTTAGACTCGCCTGAGATTGAGCCATATGAGGGCAGACTAGAGACAGCAGATGGACAAGAATTGAAGATCGATAGATGTAACACCGCCCGTCTGAAATTGGGGGCTGTTGACAAAGATCTTGATAAGCCAGTTGTTCCAAAACTGAAAGCAGAGATGGTTTTCGGAGTTCGATCGCTGAAGGAAAATCAGTGCACATTGACCTTCAGCCATGATGAAGATTTTCTGTGGACGGTAGTGAAAGAGGGCTCCATTGTTCCCATACGTTATCTGCCATCCAATGAATCCCCGAAGCGGATGCTCTCGACCACTAATGATCCAGGAGGGAAGAGTGAAGGAGAAGGCTAATCGAGTAACGAGAAGAGAAGGTAGCTGATAGCGAAGATAGCAGCTGCTGTCAAGCAATCCAGTGGATCTGTTCTATGCAAAACCTCATGCCGAACTGATGATGAAGGATGGTTTTGCCGAATGGCTATACGAACAGTTCCGAGACGCATACAGCAGCGCAAGAGAACTACTCGGGACAGACCAGCGCCGACAAAAAAGTTATTACTGGAAGAAAATTCACCGGAAACCCTATGCGATTGGTGACAAGTTCTGGGTGTGGTCACGAGAGACAAGTAAGTCAAAGAGATCTTTTGACCTGTGGGAAAGACTATATGTTCTGATGGCCAGGCTGTCCGAAGTCAGGTACAAGTTTTCAAAGGTGTTCAATCCGAGTAAGGTGAAGTTTCTGCATTTCGACATTTTGAAACGTTATGATGAGGAGACCTTGCGACGAGAAGGAACCTTTGCAAGGAAGCGACCGACACCCTACTGGTCAGCTAATTTTTTTGATGCTCCGGAGATGCACGTTGAAGACGAGGCGTTTTGGGCAAACAACAGCGAGAGATTCAACCATGATCCAGGCGCAAGGCAAGAACTTTTGGGGGGAAAAGCCGCAAAGAAATCGCGTAGTGGTGGAGCCACTAGTTAATCCTCCTGGGCTAAGCGGAGGCTTGCGAAGGCAAAGCGACGCAGTGGAGACATACAACGCAACGAAGATTGAAGCCAGAAGAGAAGAAAAGACGGCGAATCTCCCCAGCGAAGCTGACGTTAGACCTCCGGGTGGGCAGGCGATGGTTGATCCTGTGATGGAATGTGGGACTACAGATGCGGTTAGAACAGTCCGTGTAAGAAGGCCTGCAGTTAGGTTTGGGATCGACGAATTTGTGAGTTAAAACTAGTTTCTCGGAAACTTTGTCACCCAGCTCATTGGTGCTTGTTTAATATCTTATTGCGATCCCACCGCAGAGTATATCTGAACATTGCGGTACTGTTGAACATTAGTTGCTTTTACAAAAGAGGTTGGGTCGCACTGCGTGGAGTAAATTTATTAGCAGTCAGGTCAACAGTTAAGATTTCTGTAACAAATAGTGCTTACTAGCCGAATCTGATTATTCATATGGGGACTGACTGAAGGGTCCGCGATTTTGTCTAACGAATGGTAATTCGGAAGTAAGGAAGTATTATGATAGGATTAGGCATTCGATAGGGCTAATCTAGTTTGATAGGAAGACGGTGAAATAAAATTTTGTCATTAGCATTATTCGGGAGAATAATAGGCTAGAAGGTAAGACTGTAAATTTATTGAAACCATATATATAGCCTTTTTAATAGAATCTTGCATTTAAAGTTTTGGATCAACCTGTAGAAATGGCGATTCTACTGTAATACATGCTATAGTAACCTGAGCGTAAGATTGATTCGTCATTAAGTTAAGTAGTAGAGCAAACAAAGGGTAAAGTTCGAAATGGTTCAATCTTCGAAGATATCGTTCCTCCTATACCAGAAAACAAAATTTGACAAAATCGGTGAACCCCTCCCCCCCCCCAAAAAAAAATCGGAACTAAGAAAGCTAAGGTCATCAAAATCAGAGGAGCGATACTAGGGATGATTTGACCCGGGCATACAAGAAACGGGACCCCTCAGACCCTTGGGGGGGGGGGGGGGCAAGTGATAACGGTCCCCGGAATTGTAAATGCCCCTATCAGAACTCGGAAACTAGCGGCGGTGTTGGGCTCAAATTCTAGTATGTTGAAGGCCTAGTTAAGGGAAGCTTAAGTTTGGAACCCCAGATTCCTAGGAACCCCACTTCCGGTTTTATGCCCTAAGTAGACAAACCCACCCGTAATTTCCTGGAGTCATTTGTCTGCCTCCAATGATGGCAGGGAGCTGAAACTTGGAGGAGCGATAGGTAGTGGCAAGATACATCTTGTATTATAACTTGAACCAAATCCGGCGATTGGGACGGAAGCTATTAGCACTTGGCAAAACGCCCCCTTAGACCGGAAATAGGCAATTTACGCGAAATGATGAACGGTGGCATAATAAGTTTATTGTGGCAATTGGTATAAGACACGAACCCCAAAAAAGACCCCTATAAGACACGAACCCCTCCGGTGTTAATAGTATTTTTCCGGAAAAAGTGATAATGGACCTTAGAAATAAGATAACTTGAGAAATATTAATGGGAAATGAATGAAACTTGGTAGTTAGGACCCCCATGGGATTCTGAACCCAAATATCGACGGTTGACCCCGGAAGTTTGACATTAAATTGACTCTTGGGCGTAACGACCCCAAAATTGCATGGAAAACCTCGAGATTAACAACTGAAAGTGGCGTATTTCCCAGCCCATCCCCTGGAAATGAGAATGGTTCTCCTTGCTAAAAATTGGGGGGAAACTTTTATATTGAAAACTAGAGCAGAAGCTGATAGAGATATTTCTTTTACATTGCAACCTTGGAGTAGTTGAGTTAATACAAAGTAGACTTGGTAAACATTGGGTTCAGTTTAGCTTGGCGAGTGATCTATAAATAGCATTTCAACTAGACTAAAGAAAAGTAGTCCCAGAGGAAATTGATAGTAATAGAAACGTTGCATAAGAATGAAGTCTCTTAAACTGTATGAACGAACGGGTTTTTTACTTGGCTTCCAGGAGGTGACTTTTTGGTTTGATTTGACCCCTAATAGACGAAATACCTTACCCTGATAGCTAGAAGGTCGGGATTGGAATAGAGTACAGATAGAAATTTTAGATGCTTGAAATGAATTAGCTACCCATAAAAAGGGTCTCCCCCTACCCTTAGGAGGTCGAAGTTTTAACGGGATATTTAAAATAAGGACCTTGGGAGCGTTACTGGGTAAACATAGCATGGTTTAGAGCTTAGTTGAACTCGGGGGCTGAAGTCACTGAGGTCAAGAATTAGTTGATTAGAATCGAAGGACAATTATTTGCTTGGTCAAATTGTGACACCTACCGCAAACCGGGTATCTAATAAACGTGAAAAAATTGATAAAATAAACTGAAGTTCGCACGTGGCAAAAAAGACAGGAGGAGGAATATAGTCTTAAAACATGTGCGGACGGGTGATTTAAGCGGATGTTAGGGTCGATGGGAAATGGCATGACTTATATAAAACTAAGCGTAAAGACAGATAAGGAATTGGAGGGTACCGGAGAGCCTTTAAGAGTCAGAACAGTTGTTAAGTACTATTGAGAGTAGTTTGTTCTCAGTCAGAGAAGAGAGCAATTGACACTGAGAGAGAGTAGAGTTGGTTCACGTTAATTAGAGTGAAGAATTATTGCTAGCGAATCGAGTAGTTGGTTCTCGAAGTAAGAGAACAACTGTAGCAGAAATAGTAGATAGTTGCTTCTCGTCAGAGATTTTCTAAAGAGAGAACAGTTCAGTATTAGTGGAGTTAGCTGGAATTTAATTGCAATAAGGCAATTTAAGCTGATAAATCGCAGACCCTTTCCTTTTTATTTGATTATTAGATTATAACCTGGCCACTCAGAGCCCTCTGCAGTAAGACGCTAATCACTTGAATTAAATTACATTTAGAAATTCTTGCGATTGTATCGAGTAGACAAGACAGCCGGAAGAGCAATACACAAAAAGGGAAAGCAACAGAGAGAAATACAGGATTTTTGCCACCAAATTAACCCTTTCGGGATTGTAGAGAGTAGTGAATCTCGGTCGCCCTGCTGAATTCACTGCCAAAGGGACAGTTTGGGAAGGAATCCCCTAATTCTACACAACCGAACAGTTTCCCACAAAAATCGAACTATAAACTGAATTTTGGGACGAAAATACCCGTTTGAGATTATTTTGATCTAATTTGTAAAAAAAATTTGATACGAAAGTATAGAGTGTGGTCAATACTTTTGTTGAAGTTTTTCTGAGCTAGAAAAATTTGAGAAAAAAATTTTCTAAAATGTTTGGGAAAACTTTTGAACAAAAAAACTTGTTTAAACATATATCAAAGAGATATAGGAGTGAGTAAGTGGTATCTAGAAGGTTACTTTCACTTCCACTGGCTTGAAATTCAGCAGGTCGGAGAAGTGCTGGAAAATTAAAAAATAAAAAATAAGAAATAATAAATAAGAAACGGGCAAGCAACAGAGAGAAATACAGGATTTTTGCCACGAAATTAACCCTTTCGGGATTCTAAAGAGTAGTGAATCTTGGTCGCCCTGCTGAATTCACTGCCAAAGGGACAGTTTGGGAAGGAATCCCCTAATTATAGACAACCGAACAGTTTTCCACACAAATCGAACTATAAACTGAATTTTGGGACGAAAATACCCGTTTGAGAAGTTAACATCGAGAGCAAATTATTTTGATCTAATTTGTAAAAAAAATTGATACAAAAGTATAGAGTGTGGTCAATACTTTTGTTGAAATTTTTCTGAGCTAGACAACTTTGAGAAAAAAAATTTTCTAAAATGTTTGGGAAAACTTTTGAACAAAAAAACTTGCTTCAGAAAAGCAACAAAATGACGTATTTCAAATATTATCAAATAATGCGCTAAAAAATATTGCTTAAAAGGAGGACTTGAATGTTTTCACGGCGATTTGGCAAAAAGAAGAGTTTATATAATGGGGCAATCATCACCCAGTATCATGCTACCTACATCTTTAGTCGGAGTTGAGTTAATTATCGCGGAAAGGTAAGTGAAAATTTGAGAAATTTTATAAGTCTTGGCTTAGAACTTTTCAATTATCCAGAAAAGTGAGAAACTTTCCTTTTTTGTTAAAATTTTCTCCTCTGAAAACAATTAAGAAGCAAATTGTATATGTTTTCCTGGAAATTGAAATAGTAGTATTGTAATCCGCAGTGTGTCATTGGGGGGGGGGGGGAGTCTTTTCGACTGTAGGGGTCTTTGGGGTCCTACCAAAAGTAGGGTCCAAAAGGACCCATATTTTTTAAAGACCGCAAAGTACCCTGCCCGAAATAAAAAGACCCCTCGCTTACGACACCCGACAGAAAAAAACTTTTTTTTTCGCGCGGTGGTTAAATTTAATCCCTTCCAAACTTTCCCACTGTTCAACTAAATAAGTTTGAGACCTCATTAAAAAACTGACCTGCTTGAGAAGGACGAAGGACGTGACAAATAATAAGAAGGTGAGAAGGTAAGAAGGACTTGATAAATAATAGATAGAGTAACATATAAAAAATAGGAAAAAAAATAAAATAAAAACGGAATGTTGACAGGAGTGCGGATAGGAGAGCAGAGGAAGGGTTTACGGCCACATCCGCATGACGTCTTCGGGATCCGACCACGGGACATGAAGAATAGTGATTAGACGCTCCATTTGAAATTTGAAGCGCCACTCAGTACTCTCGAATCCCGCACCCAGAGACTCGCACAGCCAGAAGTTCTCCATGCTCCCCACATCAACACACACATATTCAAATATGCCCTCCTTTTTCTCAAGTGCAACCTCAATGTAATGCATCTTAAAATTCGCTGCAGTGATGGCCGGGGTAAACTTCACGGTCACACCAAAGATATTTTTGCCTTCGTGAGTTCCAGGTCCCACATAAGGCAAATCAATGGGTGACTCGTGGAGACCACCAAGGGGAGTATCCATCTAAACACATGAAAATAGGTTGAAATCATTAGTTAGAAATCCTTTAAACTACATTTCGTTAATAAATTTCCATTAACAACCATTTATAACGATTATAAACAGTCAAACATTTGATGTGAAAATGTCTTCTATAGAAGATAAAGACATGTTGATGAAAAACAAACTCAGCAAAATGAGTTTATTAGGAAACTGGCATACTGAAGATATTGATAGTGAACGATTAAAATTCTCTGTTTTTTCAACTGGTTCTTGGTCAAAAAATATGCACATTCACAATCGTCATATAGTGTTTATTTCTCGGTGGAAAGAAGTGGCAAATCATACATTAAAGGAATACGAGCAAAGTTGTAAAGAACAATTTTATTTGAGCGAGCTATTGCAAATAACCTGGTGCATTTTTGCGAAGCAGAAATATGGAAAAGCGACCGATCTATCGATTGTTACTTATGAAAATGTTTTTGATTACTCGTATAATTTTGAGTCAATTCTGATTGAGAAAGGAGTGGAAAGAAAAATTTGACTTTGTTTCAATAAACTTTCGAAATACCGAAAACAAGCCGTGGTTTACTCAAACATATATCAAAGAGATATAGGAGTGAGTAAGTGGTATCTAGAAGGTTACTTTCATTTCCCCTGGCTTGATATTCAGCAGGTCGGACTAGTGTTGGAAAAAAATAAGAAATGAAATTGGAAAAACGTAGAGTTACTTCAAAAGACTTGGAAATTATTCATGAAATTTTTTTTACTTTGAAAAAAACCTATCCGGAAAACACCAACCGTCGAAATTGTTTCTTAGCTGCATGTTCACTGTTCTTCTTCTCAGCTACTAATGGTATAAATTACGATGTTGCTATCAAGTTGAGACCCTATGGGGGTCTGATCGGTAAAGACAATTCTTCTTTGGATAAATATTTAAATGATTCGAAAATTTTACGAATGCATGCTATTTTAAACGATGCCGCCGGTTTTGTCCGCGAAGTTTATAACGCTGGTCCCACATACTGCTATGTTTCACCATGGAAATTGAACAGTAGTCTGATTGGTCACTTGAATGGAATTACGTTTTGTTTGTATATCAAACTGAAGAAACCGAAACTCTACCATTTATTAGAATGCTGAAGGAAAGATCAGTTGTGTTAGATTTTGAGGGATTTCGACACCAGAAAAACACACTTATAGTAAAAGAATTAGCTATAATCACTTCCGACTACAGTGATTCCCTAATTTTTCTACCTCCAATTAATTTCAATTTCCTTCCAAAATCTGAACAAAAAGCCTACAACTGGCTGACAAATTATTTGCACGGACTTCATTGGGATAGCGGTGATTATTTATACCTGAATTCGAACCAAATCATTCAAAGTTTTGTCTTAAGAAACCCCAATGCTATATTCTACGCCAAAGGAAAAGAAAAAGCTGATTTTTTATCCAAATACTTAGACCGCAAAGTTGTGAATCTTGACGATTTGGGCTGTCCACGAGTCGAACAAGAATTTTGTGAATTGCAACAAACACCTACCACACCATAACTCTAAAAATCATTGTGCATTACAAAAGTCGAAAGCGTTCTATGATTGGTTGAAAAATGAGTGTCAACAACGAGCGTCAGGGGAAAGTGGAGAAATACATATCTCCAAAATCAGTTCTTTGTGCTTGAATGACACCAGAAAGTAACATAAAGATTTCATTGACCAGGATTGAACACATTGATTGTAGAGGCCTAGTAGTTCAACGAAAAGAACAAGTTACATTTTCTGAAGAAGAGTTGTGCACTTTGAGGAGGTTCTTCCCCGTGATTGACCAGTTCATCTACTTTCAATGATTCAAATACATCAGTAATGTTACCCAGCAAGCGCGGTCTTTGTCTTCCCAAGCTAGTCTTAGTGCCCAAACGTCAACCAGGAGTTCAAATGGATCTAACCACCAGTGAACTACCCAATGAGATTTTAAAAAATAATAAGAGAAGATTCTGTGAAGAAAATTGTGTATCATGCCAAAACTGATCATGTCCCAGCCAATTATGTTTTGGAAACGCACTATCATTTTGATGATGATAGAAAACCGAGTGTCTATACAGGTTATACACGATATGAAATTTATTACTGTTCAGATGCCTAATTAATTTTATATATATATATATATATATTTTTTTTCATTCTGCAAGTTCGAGAGTGAGAGAAAGCGGCAGTGAAATTGAAATGAATGACACAGTAGTTGACGAGAATGATGGAACTATAGTTACCGATTTTGTGTATGACGAAAATCATACGGAGAAAAAATCATGGAAACTTTGCAATAATGTGAATGTACCACGGTCTGAAGTAGTTTTCATGTCACAAATGTTGTTAATTCTGATTTTATTGGCTTTTTGTATCTTTAAACTTTCCTTAACGCAGTTAACTTGTGAAGAAAGCTCAGTTTGGTTCTCAATTTTATCGGGTTTAGTTGGTTATGTATTACCAAATCCAAGATTATGAATAACGTTATTGATACATCTACGAGACTTTTTTTTTGGCCATCGTGGGCCCCTCGGTTTCTGGAAAAACAGAGCTGATATTCAAATTGTTGAAAGGAACAACTTTTTATCCCAAATTTTAAAGAGCCATATACTTTTACAAAAAGATTCTGCCTCTTTATAGTGAAAAATCCAATACCCACAGCATTGATCTAATTTTCATAAAATTCAATGGCTTTGACAGTTTGCGAAACCTTGAAAACATTCTTCTAGTTTTTGATGATTCATGCGAAGAATTCTATAACGATAAATGCTTTGTCAAACTTGCAACAGCATGAAGACACCAAGGACTAGATGCAAAATATGTTAAACATAATTTGTTCCAACAAGCAGATGGTCTTGAACAATTGATTTAAACACATCACACATCATTCTGCTCAAATCATCTCGTGATATTCAGCAACTTGATCATCTTGGAAGACAATTGAACAACACTAAATTTTTGAGAAACTGTTATCAGTTCGCTACAAAAGACACATACGGTCATCTTTTAATCGACTTGGATCCGCGTACATCCGATTGTTTGAGATATTGTTCAAACATAGCACCACCTGGTCCCTCAGTTTTTTACTTACCAATAAACCAGGCAGAGGTTAAACCTCTCACAAATGAACGCGAAAAAATTATCTTTTCTGCAGCACATGGTACAATTGAATCCCAGCCAGCTCCGAAGCTTCATTAGAAAAAGAACAAATCCTCAAGTTATTTCAGTTATATGTGAATGTTTGCTCAATGTAGTCAATGGCAATGCATCTGTTAATATTCCAAACATTGAAAATTTCGAAGTGGCATATACTTTTACAAAAAGATTCTGCCTCTTTATAGTGAAAAATCCAATACCCACAGCATTGATCTAATTTTCATAAAATTCAATGGCTTTGACAGTTTGCGAAACCTTGAAAACATTCTTCTAGTTTTTGATGATTCATGCGAAGAATTCTATAACGATAAATGCTTTGTCAAACTTGCAACAGCATGAAGACACCAAGGACTAGATGCAAAATATGTTAAACATAATTTGTTCCAACAAGCAGATGGTCTTGAACAATTGATTTAAACACATCACACATCATTCTGTTCAAATCACCTCGTGATATTCAGCAACTTGATCATCTTGGAAGACAATTGAACAACACTAAATTTTTGAGAAACTGTTATCAGTTCGCTACAAAAGACACATACGGTCATCTTTTAATCGACTTGGATCCGCGTACATCCGATTGTTTGAGATATTGTTCAAACATAGCACCACCTGGTCCCTCAGTTTTTTACTTACCAATAAACCAGGCAGAGGTTAAACCTCTCACAAACGAACGCGAAAAAATTATCTTTTCTGCAGCACATGGTACAATTGAATCCCAGCCAGCTCCGAAGCTTCATTAGAAAAAGAACAAATCCTCAAGTTATTTCAGTTATATGTGAATGTTTGCTCAATGTAGTCAATGGCAATGTATCTGTTAATATTCCAAACATTGAAAATTTCGAAGTGGCATACAAACTTTTAATCAGCACAAAAAAAAAACTTGAACGAAAACGAGCAATTATTCTAACGAAACAAGGTTTCAACTTGATCAGACTGATACTTTACTTCTGCCACAGATACTTACCATCAGCATAAAATATGGCAGCAGAAGAGTTTGTTTTAATTCCAAAACATACATATATCCGTGAGCAGCCGCGTGCATCACAAGTGCTACTTAACAGTTCAATTAAACACAAAAAGCCCCAGTTATCTCACTTGAACCGCATGAGACCTCTAATACCCCCGAAACAAAACTCAGTATCGACTGAAACTCTTCCACTACCCCTTCTACCAACACCTCCCTCAACGCCTCTTGTTGACCCTGGGGAACAATCAACAGGACTTCTTACAGATGATGAGTCTAATCAATATCTGGAAGGTGGGGAGGAAGAGGAGAAGCGGATTGTGGATGAGAAGGAGCAAAAGCAAAATAAAATAAACTATGAACGCATTCTATTACAATTGCAAATAATGGAGGATAAAAAATTCACGAGAGCTAAAAATATCCTGGAGGTTATCAAAAGCTCAACTCGAGTCTCAGTAAACGCCATGGATGAAACATTTTATGTTGACAATGTACCAACCGGTCTCAAAGCAGCATCGTTTTTGTACGATATACAACAGCAAACTAAAATACTACACAACCCTGCTTACATAATGATTTTATCCGCTCTCGAACTTACCGAAGAGTCTATTATTAACAAGTATGCCAAACACGCGGTTCAGTCAGGGATTAAAGAACAGGCTCAACGAAGAACCAAAAGTCCAACCAAATCTCCGTCAAATTCGGGCAAAACAAAAAATCCCGACAGTAGTAAGCCATCATCAAGTTCAAAACAAACCAAAAGACTCAAAAAAAGAAAGAAAGCCACCACGGAAAGAGTCAAAGAAAGAGAGAAAGACGAAGACGACACTGAATCGTACGGTACGCCCTATAACGATTCAGATTCTTCAACGTCAGAAAAGACGGAGACGAAAAGTAATAGATGGGAAACGTACACCAACTGAGGAAAAACTTTTGAAAAAGAGTTACACAGATAAAAAACCAGCAATGTTCGGCAGTCTTAAAACTTTGAAGGCTACAATGGCCATACCAAGACGAAAAGTGAAACATTTTTTTACATACAGAACCAGCTTATACAAAATACCGAACAGTTCGCCGCAAAATACCTCGGCTTAAAGTGATAGTTTATGACATAAACGAAATATGGTCAATTGATTTGGCATATGTTGATAAACTAGCAAAATACAACAAAGATATCAAATATCTTTTAGTTGCAGTAGATTTCATGTCCTGCTATCTTCGCGTGCAGTCACTGAAATCAAAGTATGCGACAACAACTGCAGAAGCGTTCAATCAAATGATAAAGACAGAGAAACCGAAAAAAGTCTGGGTAGATAAAGGCACAGAGTTCAAGGGGTCATCCAAAACTTTATGTGAGAAAAAGGGCATCAAAGCATACACAACAGAGAGTGAAAAGAAGTCCGCTTCCGTCGAGAGGAACATTTGATCACCAAAAGGTTTGATTTATAAGCATTTGGAGGACAAATGGAACTACTCTTACATCGATAAGCGTCAAGACTTCGTCAACACAATAAATTCGAGAACAAACCGCGTCATCAAATTAGCCCCCAATAAAGTGACAAAAAAGGATGTTCCACGTCTAATTTCATTAAGAGCGGAACAATCATGGAAACTAGTTTGCCGACCAAAACTCTACGTTGGCAATTTTGAGAGAATAGCAAAAATTGACATCTCTTTTCGAAAAGGTTATAAACAATCCTTCAGTGACGAAGTTTTTGAAATATTTGACATACCAACAAGGAACCCACCGACTTATAATCTTATCGACGCTGATAGAGAACCAATAGAGGGTAAATTTTATGAGCCCGAACTAAACAGAGTTTTGGAAAAGGAAGGGTCAAGCTAAACAATGTCTAGCAACTTTGGAGGAAACAAAGATTCCTTTAGTATTACATTGGTGTCATCAGCCTGAATGAATATCTTCATTGACAACTCACTAGTGAGTTTTAAAATTCTGCTGAGTGAAGATATCGATCTGCAAGGCGAATGGAGAGTTGCATTGTCAGGAAGAGAGTTGGATCTTAAAGTGGTAAAAGATAGAATATCTAGACCATATCATAGAGAGATAAATGAAATAACAAAAGGGTGAATATGGCAAAATCGAGAAATTATTCAACGAAATCAATCGGAAGGTTGATCTTGATAATTTCAGTTATAGCATCGACCCCATTACCATACATCTTTCAATTTGGATGCATTATTGGGAAGGCATTACGTTTGAGAGCCCACAAATTCCTAGTAATTTAGGTTTCAAAGGTATAAGAAATGGAACGGGCTACCATATCGGCTATAAAGAATCCAGTCATATCCATAGCCTTCTCACATCGCAAAACCTCATTTCCGACTACCCTGTTGATATTTCTGCTGGAACCCAAATGATTTTTATCTACTTGGATATAATCCATTATCAGATTGTGGGTGACA
>NC_087065.1:61842506-61872828 GCF_963678635.1 Symsagittifera roscoffensis | reverse complement strand
AAAGAAACGAACTCCACTGAGAAGTTGCTTCAACTTTTTCACCAAAGTACGAAATGATTTCTAATTTATAGCCAACTGAAGCAACTCACAGCTCATTAGATTTATTTGAAAAGCTTCCTCTACTCGTTACACTTGAAAATGCATTCACTCAAAAAAATGGTCCATCTTAATCACCTGATGGTCCTATGATCCTAGGAGATAGAAACAAATTTATCGATATTCAACGAACTCGCTTGGAGATTGTAGCACGCGTTGTTCAAAATAATGGTAATGTACTGCGAACTCATGCTACAGAGGCAGCACAACGAGAGACCCCATATTTGGTTATCAATCCACTTTCATCTTTATTTTCCGAATGCACAATGTCCTTGAATGGAGAAAAAATTTCAACAGCCCATGCCAATTTTGCCCATAAGAGTTTCATTGAGACCGAATTTTCACATGGTAATGATGCAAAGAAAACATGGCTCGCTTGTCAAGGTTATTATTATGAAGATAATCCATCAGGTATGATGGTGCTAATGGGCGAGCTGAAGATGTCGCTGAACGTAAGCGAATCGTAGCTGCATCAACCGAATTCCTTTTATTTGGTAAAACTGCTTGTGATTTTTTATCATGTGACAAACATCTTATAAGCGGTGTTACAATAAGACTTTCTCTGAGACGATCTCCTAATGACTTTGTTATCATGTATGAGCATAGAGATAAACATTTCCGTGTTGAAATCACTGAGGCTAACCTATATGTGCGCAAAATGAAAGTAACCGATTTTGTGCTATCGTCGATAGAAAAAAACTCTGTTGAAAACACCCGCAATATACAATTATATTGAAGTTTTACCAAGAACTATTTTGGCCACAACTGTTGTGCAAAGCTGGCGACAAGAAGACGTTTCTGCCAAAGAGCCAGTTCGTCGAATGATTTTAGCAATGAGCTCGAATACAGCAAACCTGGGAACTAACCGAACAAAACGGTTTCATTATCAAAAATTTCAGCTGAATGAAATCATGGTTTACCGAAACGTTCTACCCATTGCAGAACTCCTGTGTCAACGACTGAACAAAACAATATACTATAACACATTGGAAGCTCTAGAGTTTATTTTTAACAATAGTCAGGGAATCAGTTTGGCTAATTATCACAATCATTATATTATGGCATTTGATCTCACATCTACTCAAGAGGCTTCACATGACTTTTTTCATCCTGAATTGACCAATTGCACCATTTCAGTAGAACTGAAGTTTGATGCACCACTGGGGGAAAATGTAGAGTTACTTTTCATGGGAGAGCGTGCATCAACAGTTTACGTGCGTTTCGATGGAAAATTAGCTAAAAACACTGTAATGAATTGACTCGGTGTAAAAAATGGACAATTTACAGATTACTGAGCTTATTAACCGATGCAAGCATTTGAAACATCGATTTCGCGAAATTTTTTCCGCTAACTTAGCATTTAATACAATATTGAAACGCGACAATACTTTCATGATAGTGAACGCATCAAACTCAGACCAGCAAGAAACTCATTGGTTACTGTTTGCTCAAGCTGGTGGTCAAATCTTTTTTGCAGATCCTCTTGGACGAAGCCTACACAACTATCCACATGTACACAAAAATATGAGACGTTATATCCATGAGGGAAACCAAATACTGATGAATAAGCCAATCCAATCAGCTAACTCGGTCTTGTGCGGACTTTATTGTAATTGTGTTGCTCATGTTATAATTTCATCTAAATTTCCTATAGGTTTCAAGGTTAACGACCATGACATGATGCGTTTTGCTAAACATATGATGTTATAACTTTGTGATACTGATGCATTTCTTCAATGATTTATAATTTATTTTTTTAAAAAAAAAAACATTTTTTATGGTTGCTAGAACACTTGCCTCTGGCGTTATCACAGGCACTAAAAATCGTTTTCAGACATTAAATTTCTTTTCCATTATGAATTATTTGAGTATTTGAATCAATCTCTAAACGACCATACCCACTCAAAATAATATCAATAATTTTAGAAAACTCGGCAGCATTATCACCATTCAAAATATTAATGAAGCGTTCAATTGTTACATTAGTGATTAAATCAATTTGAGTTTGAATGGATCGAGTTTGTGACGCAAAGCAAACTTGTGGCAATCTTCTTCGTAGAGAAGCACCACCAATGTCTGTTGAGTTGTTAATAGAATTGTTGTAGTTGACAGCAATTTTTAATTTTTCCATCAGGGGTCCCAATAGGTGAAATTTACTGCAACCCAATATTAAATGTTTGAAAGATGAGAGTACACAAGGTACAACGAAACTGGTTGAAGTCATCTTGTTCACTACGTCGACACAATCTTTTGTTACTTCGATGAGAACATGGATGTGGGGAGGGGCATCGTCGAGCAATTGGGCGCAATACTCGTTGTGAATTGAATGGGTTGCAAATGCAAAATATGTGTTTAAAGGGAGTTGTGAGGTGTCGGGTTCAGTGTTCAGAAAAAAAAATTTAAAACTCTTTCGAAATTTTTTAAAAAATTCAGGCGGATGCTCATACATTGCTTCAACCATTCTGCTGGTTAAATCAAATTATTCAGTCGTTTTTTTTCTGTTTCAGGCAACTCTACACTTTTTATGATTCGAGTTTTCATCATCCGCCTCGTTTTCATCACCACTTTCAGCGCATTCTTTTTCGGGACGGACTGATCGTTTTCACGTGTATCGTCTTTTAGGATGTTCATCATTTACAGCTGAGGATGAGGAGGAGGTGGAGGAAGAAGATGAAGTCTTTTCACCAGTTTGTTTTTTAACCATCTTTTTAATCTTTGAATGATTATCTGCCAAACAATCAAATTCTCTTGTCGTCAAGGTCACTGCTTGATAACACTTAAACACACCATCTTCATTCTTTTTATACAATTTAACTGTGATATATGTACCCGTTTTGTCAAAAGTTTTCGTTCCAACTCGTACAATGCGTTTTTCTCCCAAAAATATATCTTGAAAATCGTCGTAAAAGTCTGTATCATTTTCTAGCGACGAGTACATAGTGTTGGTGGTAACTGTAGTGACTTGTTGGCTCAACTGTTTTATGGTAGAGAGAAATGAATAATGAATTGGATAAAAGATAAACAAATTTCTGTGGTAAACCTAAGCTCCGAGAGGGAACAACCAATTAATTTTAGTGATTAGAAATTTATGAGGCATATAAACTTTTATTACACCTGTCATTATTGTCTGGCACTCCTTAAGTAGCTCGTAAATCAGGATATAACTTCCCGTCGGTACACGTGTAAATCCTTTGATGTGGTCAGCTGCATGCCATAATGTCTAGGAGGCAATTAAAACAGGATTAAGGTTTTTCTTTGAAGTATACTTATTCCGACCGGGTTAGAATTGTACTTTTCATAAGTTTTAATCTGATTGCCAGCCAAACATGCAGCCGCACCTTTCTCACCCACACATTACACTAGCTTTTGCTTTCCAGAGAGAATGAAACCAATTTTGTCAAAATAATTCTAAACTTAAAATGACTGTTCCTCTACAAATCATTTCCATCTCAGATTATGAGAGAACAATAATCTACCAAACTTATACGAGAGAATCAGTTGCCATTGTGCAGCAGCATAGAGAGAGGCTAGCATCCTCTCCATTCAACGAGCTCGCCGCCAATCAACAATGGCAAGAGTGGTCAACGAAGAGTCATATAATGCTGCCCAACTATGTGCTCGATCACATTGACCGTCTTCGCCAGGAGCGTAAGCGGATGTATGAAAGCCCTACAATCCATCAATCCTACCCGGCTCTCGAAAAGACTGAAATAAACGACGCGGGATACCTCAAAGAATCAACAAAAAAAATATTTGTTCGGTATGATTGTGACTCCATACCCCTTTAAGAGAACCAAGAGGGATTATTTCGCGATTTTGCTGACCGCCAGGGCTACTGGGACATTCAAACAACCATCTCTTCTCCCGATTCTACTGTTCTAGATCAAGTTACTCCAATCTCCTCTATTTTGGGTTCAGAACTAAGCAGTGGAACACAGAATTCCATAACCCCAGTGGTGGACCTGGCTACTCCTGAAACTCCGCCTCTCAGTGCTTGCTACGCACCGAAGAAAAGAAGATACAGTTTAAACAGTTCTGAAAACTTTATAACATTTTCAATCTTGCTGAGTTTTTGTGTTGTTCTAAAATTTTTTTTGAAAAAATTATCAACTAATGTGTACAAATTCTTATTGGATAACTGACCTCAACGATGAATTAAAGTTTCTTTTGTTCTTTTCAAGCAATAAAAAGGAAATAAAAACAAAAGAAAAAATTAATAGAAGAAAAAATCGAAATAATTTTAAAAAGTCGGCATAAAAGTCTAAAAGTATAATTTTTGATAAACTTCTCGTCAAATCCAACTTACTTATATCAGTTTTCTTTAATGGTCATTTCAAAAAATCATAAAAGATAAAATAAATACTCTTCCTAAGATTTTATCTAATGATGTTAAAACAAAAAAGATAAAAATGTTTTTTGCTATGTTTTTTCATAAAAGTTGTCAAAATTTAAATATCAACACAGAAAAATATAAAGAGAGAGAGAGAGAGAGAGAGAGAACTGACAATCCATAAACCCATTAATATCCCTTTTTGGATATAGCTTTTTCAAAAGAAAGCTATTTATAGATGGGTCCAGCAATTCTGCCGGTTAATCAACCATTGTTACTTTTGGCTGTTTACACTCTCTATTTGTGTTTTTTTTCTCTCTCTAATATGTCTACAGCCTGGTTGGGTTAGCCAGGACTCTTAGGAGTAGACTTTAGAGAGTGTATGAGCCAGTATAAAGCATTATATTTAATAAAATCTCATCTCTGTAACAGATTTCACGTTTATTAATATTCATATTATGTTTTTTCTCGATTTTTCAACATGGGTTACAACCCTGTCCAATAAATCACGACAAATTGATTGGACCAGGTTTCACTGTATTTGGAGAAAAAAAAATTTTTTGTAATTTTTGTTTTTTTTTCACGACAGGAATATGTACTAAAAACGAAACATCTCAAAATTTTCACCCGACATTACAGTGGGGCAAGCGTTTCAGAGGTTCCTAATGAATAGCCGGGTAGTTATTGCCTACTGCACCAAACGGTCCTGCATCAATCTTTTGATGAACTATATGTGAAATTTGTCATAGAATACTAATTTATTTGAGAAATGAACCAAATTCTCAACTACCATTTATCATTTTTGTCAGGTATGTTTGACTTGACTTGATTCATGGGTCTTCCTTGCTTGACTTGATTGGTGGGTTACCATTTTGGTTGAAACAAAAAACTTGGCAAAATAGTTTGATTATATTTTCAATATTTAGTCAAGTTGACTAAACAGGGAAGTTGATAATAGCAGTGGTGTTATCATTCACACTCTTTAGGTAAAAGAAACAACATTCCCGGATTGATACCTTCATGGAATTTTCAGCTACTCTAACCACAAGTATTTATACGATTTAATACAGTTGAGTCATTTACCCAAAACCGAATTGACAGTCATTTCACAAAAACCATATAAAGCCCCAAAACTACAACCACTTCAAAGCCACTGTTGATTTTATGCTTCACCCACGTGAATGAGTTTAATACGGTCTTGATCCAAATTTGGTTTTTGAAAAACTTTTCACTTCTCGCTTTTGCTTTGTCAAAATCAGCTTTGTCAAAAATTTCTTGAAAATAATTCTTCTTTTCTGAACTCTCAATCTCGAACCAACAATGCCTAACTCAAGTGGAAAACAGACACCAGTCATTTGTTCCACCTGCTCGAAAGACTTTAGTTAACCAATGAACTTGAGACGACATGAACAAAATATCCATAAGATATTCGCAGCCCCACCACCACCAACTAAATGTGACGAATGTCGAGAATCCTTCAGTTCGCTGGCGGAAGCTAGGGAGCATGTCGAGCTAGCTCACAACGTGTCAACTGATAGTCTTTGTATCTACTGTCATACAATCTTCCTCTCGGTTGAGAAGTTCCGGCAACATATGTCGAAAAACCATCAACTGCCCATTTGAACTCCCGGAATTGAGGTAGGAACATCAACTGAATCTGCGTTTAGGGGAAAGTTAAGACGATACGAGTTGAGCGTTAGGGAGGATGAATTGGATCTGATGAATGTAATCCTGCAAAACAAAGAGGAAATTGATGCGTTGATAGACGAAAGAGTGCAGGAAGTACCCTGTAAATTTCAACTGCATGAGGACGTGAATATGATAAAGTTATCGAGCGATACAAACGAAACTGGTGACGTGGAATTACGCCACGAGAAGACAACGTCATATCTGAATTCTAATATGATCAATGTCTTCTTCAATGGAATCGAGAAAGGGACATATTTGGAATTGATTGAGCAGATGGTCAATGCCATCAACACGTTCGCTTCTCAAGGTAGCGGTTGGATTGTGGAGCGCATCGAAAAGCTGGCTGTAAGTTTTGCAGCATTTTCTCCGATCCGTGCTGGCTCATACATTGACCTTTGCGATTCATTGAAACCGGTGAAACAGAGTTTCACCAACATTAAAACGAGAAACGATCAGAAGTGCTTTCTATACTGCTTTGTGGCCGCGTACCATGATCGATATTCAGAGACCACAACTGCTCTTTATCCTGCTGGTCAAAGCTACCAACATCGAAACAAACAAGCTTTCTTAACAATTACAAGCTCTCCCAAGAACATGTTGTGAAAATTGAAGGCTGGTACGAAATTCCACTGGGACTATACGATATTGACCGATTTGAACAACTTAACAACTGTCAAGTCAATGTATTCCGGTGAGCATTGATTTTTTTTGATAAAATATTTGTTTAATCATCTATAACTCATTACGTTCATCCAGAAACCCGAGCACTCAATTGTTTGTTTTCATTAGGTACAAAGAAGGTGAACCCAGCAGATACTCAAGTGATCTATGTGTTGACCTACTACTACTCAGCGACGGACAAACTCATCACTATGTGCTGATCACTCATTTGATGAGGGTGGTGGAATATGTGCGTGGAAAACTACACCGAGACCGAAACCAAATTTGCCGCAAATGCTTCCATACATGTTCATCCATCGATATACTACAAAGACACCAGGAAATGTGCTACCAGGACGAGGGAGTGGTAATCACTATGCCAAAACCGGGAAATGACACTCATCATTTCAAAAATTTAACTGCCCGCTGGTATGTACCGAGAGTTATTTACTTTGACCTCGAATCGCTACTACTACCCGTATACGGACCGCAACCAGACCCCGAAAAATCTAGCACGCAAACACTAGAGATTCATCAACCATGCGGTTACGCTCTGGCCATTGTTGAATTTGGGAAGCGCGAAGTTTTAAAGTTTGAACTGAAGAGAGGAGAAAATGTTATGAAGGAATTGATCGCCTCGCTCGAATCGTTGGCGAAACAAATGTACCTCGAAAAACAAAAGTATTACACGTTCACTGGCACACCAAGTTGCACGCGTGAAGAAGCGCACACTTGTTGGATATGTGAAACAGAATTTGCTGACAATGACCAAGTTGTACTTGATCACTGTCACTATACCAACAAGTTCTTGGGGTGGGCGCATAACGAATGCAACATCAATCGAAAAACGGCGATCTATATACCCGTAATTGCGCATAACTTGTCAAACTATGATCTGCATTTCATTATAAAAGCGCTCTCAAACAGTAACCACGAAAACACTTACTCAGTGATCCCTTCCACTGAGGAGAAATATATATCACTCACTATGTCGGTCTATATCAAATCATACACAAATAAAAACGGAAAACTCAAAAAAAAAGTATGAAAATCTACGTTTCATAGACTACTATAAATTCATGCTGTCCCCCCTTTCAAAACTCGTCAAATACTTGCCGGAAGAAAAATTTTCCTTCTGAAAAATTACTTTGAAGAGCTTGGCTACTCAGCAGAACAGATAGCATAGCTAAAACAAAAGGTTTCTACCCGTATTCATACTTTAGTAGTTTTGAAAAATTTTGAGAAACTCGACTGCCACCTAAAAAAATGTGGAGCAACACTTTACAGGCAGGGGAAATAAGTGTTTCGAAAAATCAGTACAACCATGCCATTAAAGTTTTCGCCGAAATGAAATGCGCATCACTAGGCGAGTACCATGATGTATACCTCGCAACGGACGTACTACTACTCGCTTTAGTATTCGAAGCCTTTCGTGAAGTTTGTTACGAAACGTACGGATTAGATTGTGCATGCTACTTCACGGCTAGTAAACTCTCGGGAGATGCATTCCTAAAAGTCTGCAATGCAGAACTCAAGTTACTTACTGAAAGGGAGCATTTGAACTTGGTTCAAAAAATGATTCGGGGAGGGATGTCATCGATATATGCACGCCGTTTTTTCAAAGCCAACAACAAATATCTCGCAGACTACAATCCTGAAGAGCCCTCTAGCTATCTATTGAATATAGACGCTAACAATTTATACGGGGGTATTATGAAACACTGTCCCCTTCCCATCAAAGATTTCTCAAAAGTTGAGGAAAGTCTCGAATATATTTTGCAAACCGACGATAACTCTGAGTGGGGATACATTTTGGAAGTGGATCTCAGTATACCTGAAGAACTTCAAGATTACTTTAAAGACTACCCGCTAGCCCCCTCGCGTGAAGTTATCGGTACGGATAAACTAAGTAACGAGCAAATACAGATGTTAGGGGAGATGGGGGTCACGTCGCTACCAAAGGTACCAAAACTGGTTCAAACATTAGATCCAAAAGAAAGGCTACGTTCTGCACTACCTTACGTTAAAACTCTACATAGAACTAGACTTAAGAGTTACCAAATTGATTAAGGTCTAAATATTTCGTCAAGTTAGATGGATGGAGCCCTTTGTCGATTTAAACACTCAATTGAGAATGTCAGCGCGCAACAAACTTGCAGAGAACTTTTACAAGCTCATCGTAAATTCAGCATTCGGAAAAACTATGGAATCAAAACTAGGACGCAAAAAACTAGAAATTATTAGAAACGAAAGAAAATTGCTTCAAAAAACAGCTTTGAGCCCGATGAAAAGCTTCCAAATAATCGACGAGGAAGTTGCTACTGTTTGTTTTGCTGTAACGAGTATTTTATGGGACAAACCCATGATAATTGGTGCAAGTATTTTGGATTTGTCGAAAAGATTCATGTTTTGCTTTCATTATCGGCAAATGAAATCAAACAAGAACCTTGAACTGCTATACAGTGACACAGATTCGTTTATTCATGCGATAAAAACCGAAGACGTATACGCAGATCTGCAAAAACTGACCGATAGTTTCAATTTTTCCAACTACCCAAGCAATCACTTCTTATTCAGCAATGTGAATAAGAAAGTTGTATTGAAATTTAAGGACGAGGCGGCGGGAAAAATCATTGCAGAATTCATCGCGTTGAAACCAAAGCTCTACTCGTTGAAATATGCAGGTTAGTATTGAAAAAAAAGCACCTCTCCGAGTACCCTCCATTTTTTTACATTAAGGGTTCCATCCATTGGGGTTTTGGATCTTGATGGGGCCAAATTAATAACTTTTGTTGATCCCTGTCAATTTAAATAGACATAACTAGCCCTGAAAGGCTCTGATTCTTCATTTAAAAACTTAAAATGAAGAACCATTCATCATTTAAAATGTTTTAAACAAATACTCACGACAAACGCACTTTTGTAACTTCTGACGTGAACAAATTTAAAATTTTGACATGGAATTATTTTTTGATAATGACACGATTTGGAATTTTTATGATTTGGAATGAATTAAGATATTTAAACTTTTTGGAATTGAAAAAATTGGAATGTTATTAGATATTGAGTCTTCAAAATATTCAGATTTGGGAACCGTTTTCGATATTAACACTAGAACTGGGCTTGCGAAGTTTCATGGGCTTACAAGGCTAAACTTTCATGGGCTTTATGGGCTAATCTTTATTCTTCATTTAGATTCAACTAGCAAGAGGAGTGCAAAAGGAGTAGTGCAGCACTCCCAGCAGCAACTTACACACCAGAGGTTCAGGGAAACATTACTGAGTGGAAAAACTTTTTGTATATACAACTACTCAATAAAATCGAAAGCCCAAACCAACATAACCATAGCGCAGAACCGAATTGCCCTTTCACCCTTTGATAGTAAGCGGTTCTTACTGTTTGACTGGATAGCTACATTGCCCTTTGGACACAGGTCTACAGAAGAAAATGTGTTCTTCGAGGCCATTGCGGAAGAAAGCGAGTGGGCAAACTCAGAGTTGACAAATACCCCGACTTATAGCAGCAAAAACAGCGAAAGCTGGCAATCACCGGAATTCCGGGTCCCAGATTGGGGCTTTCTTCAAGAAAGCTATGCTGAGGAAGAGCTTCAAGAAGAAAGCGCAGCTAGCAGTTCAAAAGACCCTCCGCCTATCAATAACCCATTCATTCTAACAGAAGCGTCTGTTAGTTCTAGTCAGAAAAAAAGGAGAAAACTTGATAAAACTGATCAATAAAATCTTTTCACTTAAAAATGTCGGCTAAATTGCCTTGTTACTTGGAATTACGGCTGTACAATTGTAAATATAAAACATTCAACAAACATTGTTTTAAGTTAAATAGATCGGCGCAAAAGAGACTGGTAATTGCAACTTACCCTTGAAGCAGGAGCGAAGGATTGCGTATTTAGTTTCCCAAAGTAAGCTAATAGTAAGGCTAAAAGAATCAAAATGGTATAAGTCGAAAATAAGGGAGAGTTGGAAATAAGTTTGAAAATAAAATAAGAAAGCGAAACGAAAAATAATTACCAAAAATTTTTATAAGGAAATATGAATGGTTCTTTATGTAAACTCATATTTATCTGAACGAAAAGGATTAGCTTTCAGATAAAAATAAGCGAGAAAACCGCCGCCGGATATACCCATACTTATTTAGTGGTGGGAAAGTTTGGAAGGGATTAAATTTAACCACCGCGCAAAAATAAATATCAAAGTTTTTTGTCTGTCGGGTGTCCTAAGAGAGGGGTCTTTTTTTCGGGCAGGGTACTTTGGGGTCTTTAAAAAAGATGGGTCCTTTTGGACCCTACTTTTGGTAGGACTCTAAAGACCCCTACCGTCGAAAAGACCCCCCCCCCTAAGGACACACGGCGGATTACAATACTACTTGAAATACATGCATCTTATTGTCTTTGAGGTGTATATTTTCCAATCTCTCAAATCCAGACAAATCTCAACTGAATGTGACAAAGCTTATTGAAACCTGATTACACTGTTAATTTAGTTTTTTGAAATTAATAAATCGAATACTGTTTTTCCTACACCTTCCGCATTCTAAGGCAAGACAATCACAACTGTGGATTCAAACAATTAGTTTTGTCAGTTGTTTCTAAAGTTTCAAAAATTTTAGGAAATTAACATCTTTACCAGAGTTATTTAACTTCGATTTTGAGAAAACACTAAACAGTGCTAACCTCCAATAAGATACAATCAGAGAGATGATCCAAACCAGGGACACAGAGAAGAGTTGAAGGACAAAAAAATGCGATGAACAATTTTTCAACGAAATTAAAGTTCAAGAAACATTCTCTTAGTAGAATACAAAATAGTAATACCTACCTCTTTGCACACCGTGGTCATTTTCATCACGACGGGAGAAAGAATATGTTCTGGACCGCCAAAGACCGTTAGTATCCACAACTAAACTGCTCAATCGACTCAATTGCTAAAAATTGCGGACAGTGTGTAATTTCGCCGGTAAGGATCGCAAACCACTATGTAAAAAAGGTACGTCGGAAAAATGCCTGAACGCGAATTGTCGAGAAGCCAATGAGTCAGTATAACTCAATTTTTAGGGCCCTAAAAGCTGTTTAAGTAAATAGAAAAAACATCTTATCGTAGAAGTGGATCGATTTGGCGCTGACTCTCGGCAATCGTATACAGAATTAATATGCCAGAAAAATCCATAAAATTCTCAAAAACATGCGTGAAGACCCATGTGGCACCAGGAGAATACACATTGACAAGGGAATAAATTATGCTGAAGGGCAAAAAAGCTTTTTTTAATTAATGGGAAGACAATAAAAATTTAAAATTGGTGAACTACCCATGGTGAACGATACACGGAATGTGTAGAAAGACCGATTGGTAAACTGAATACTTCGATACTAATTTAGAAAAAAAACGGACATTTCGTCTCAAACAATAGAAAGATCCCGCAAAGCGCTAAGGTTCTCAAACAACGCGACACTTAAAATCTCTCCATACGAGGCTCACCATGAGCGGAAGAAAAATACAACGCTCAGAAGCTTTACCAGAAAGTCCCCAGCAAGATATCTAAGCTGGTCAAATTTTTAACGAGCAAAAACTGCATAATTATATAAAAATCGTCCAGAAGCGCAAAAAATACCACAGCCAGCGGTTCCGTAAAATTAATTTCATTCGTTTGTAAAAGGAGATATGTCGATAAGCAAGTTCACTTAAAACTAAACAAATTCACTAAATAAAGGAGCTAAAAAATCACGTAAGACTATTCAATTTGCAAGTTTATAAATCATCCGTCCATTATTTTGGTTCTGATTGAATGCGGCATGTACCGGCCTTCGGCGCAGTTTGTCACCTTCGATTTGCCTCTAAAAATATAGTTGATACTATATTCTGAGATATTAAGTTAGTTCTACCTTTGGAAATTACTTTTATTTAAAAACAATTCAAATAGAAAACAATTAGATTTTCTGTGGACCACAATCGTCTTTCAGTCATATGAGTAGATAGCTGACTGTTCCTTGATTTTAATTAAGGGCAGAAAGGATATCATTTGTTTGTTAGTCTTGCAAGCTAAATCAATCAGTTGATGTTGAAATACAGATTTGGTTTCAGTCATCAAATCGAAATCTTACTGCACTGTTCTATTTCAGATCATATCGGACGTTAGAGATCGCAAGGTCACGATAGCAGGTCTCCAGACAGAAGGAAACAAATTGATAGCACTTACATAAACTCAAGCAGGTCTCCAGACAGAAAGAAACATATTGATGACACTTACATAAACTCAAGCAGGTCTCCAGACAGAAAGAAACATATTGATGACACTTACATAAACTCAAGCAGGTCTCCAGACAGAAAGGAACATATTGATGACACTTACATAAACTCAAACTGGTCCCTATCTCAATTTATACAGATTTTATAAGGAAACTAAAATTTTTGTATACCATTTTTGTCCACTCTTTAAAAAACAAAACGTTTTTCTTTAGAGTTCTCACAGCAATTGTTCCTATGAAACAAAATCTCGGAAAACAAGTTCTCGGATCAGATTCAATGGAACATTTCACTACAATTTTAGGCCAATTTCTGTTTGTGAAGATGTTTTATTGTTCTTATCAGTTGAACAATAGCGTGAATGAACAATGTATATGCTCATTGCTTTTGATTTAAAAGAAGAATTAAAATAGAACTAATTCAGTTTTCTGTAGCTCAATGAAAATTCAACCCACCAGAATTGACCCATAATTGGAAAAGCTCCGTTGAAATTAAATTATTTTCCTGGAGTTTTTTACCAGACCAAAAGCAAAGATTTTTCTTCCAATTTCCTGGTTGATGCGATAGATGCTGAACCTAAGTTTTTCAGAAGTTTTTGTACGTTTGATATGTTTAGTCAAGTTTATTCGATTGAGAATAGGTTTAATTAGAGAAATAAAAAAATTATCCTCTGAAAAATTGAGTTACACAGTTTTAATCTTACCGTTGAGTTTTGCGGAAAAAAGAGAACTAAAAATATTATGAGCAAAACTTCAATTAAACAGAGAAATTGTGCGATAAAATTTTTCAAAAGTTTTTCAGTTTTGTATTTCCAATGCAAAAATGAGAGAAACTGAGTTATTTTTTATCTTGTATTTTATTTTTTTCTACTGAGTTAAATCCTAGTTTCAATTTTTCTTCTTATATATATCTGCAGTTTATTCTTCTTTTTTACGGAACAAAAACATTTGGCCAGTTTTTATTGCCTTACCTTTGGTTGCATTTTAAATATTTTAACTACTTTTTAAATTTCCCTAATGCGACAAGGCTTAAGCGCGCTTGATGATGATTTTTCTTTTGTTGGACTTAGTCAGGACTCAAGCAATTCATTCAAAAAAGCTGGTTGTGGACTTTCCTGAGATTCGGGATCCCATTTTTGTTGTGCAATCAGTCGAGAACATTCAATTTTTAGGGAGGATGGGGATCACCTTAAAATCCCATGAGCAGATGAAGGGGGTTCAGAAGCTAACACTCCGGCAAGCGATCTCCCCAGAGACGAACGGCCATAGAATCTAATCGGATTTGAATTCCATCGCAAAAAGTAGTGAAACTTTTTAAAACATATGTTACGAAATTTTTCATCGTCTACTTTACCTTTTTCTAAGCAATAGTCTTCAAGTTAAAGACTGGTTCTTAGAAATTAAATTACAATTGGAAAAAACTCATTTGAAACAAGTTCATTCGATTTGTTTTATTTGAAAAGAGTGATTCTATATCAAATTCTATATCATTTATCTGTTTCAGTCTAATTTGTTTATTTTCAATACCCATTTGTTATTGCTAAACACTATACGCTATTACAAGAAATGGTCCTTTTCTGATATCAATTGGACAAACTTTTATTATTACTACGATCCCCTATGAAACGTTTTTAAACTTCAATTCATCATATTAAATCAGCGTCTTTTCAATATGCTAAGCTTTGCCTCAATCGAGTTTTGTTTCGACTTTCGAACTTCAAACATAAAGTTTATGGTAATAAAGCTCTTTGAATCTCAAGAACACATTTTGATCAAATTTTTTTAAAATTTGTCAAATTTCAGAAACAGGATTGATGTGTATTTTTTTTTATTTTGATGGGAAAACAATAAGTAAAAGATTTGAAATCTAAAAAAAATCACATTTTTCCGCGCCATTTTAATTTTAGTACACGGAGAATGCAATCTGACTTCTTTTGAACTATTGAAATTGAATTGATTTCACGTATTTGCCTAACAACTGGCAAATCGTATTTTTTTTCTCACAATTTTTAACACATCGCAAGTATAACACTGCTGGATAAAAATAACCAAAATTTTTTTAATGGCTAATTGATTTATCAGTCAACCGAAAAAAAAGCAGAACGGATCTGTGAGCGGAAAATATATAACCCTTGCATCAAACAATCATATAGTCGAACTCACCGAAAAACCAGAAATTTACACTACGGCTTATATTTTTCTACATTCAGTTTGATAATCTGGTAAATAACAAAAATTTTGGTTTTAATGAAAGTATGCGATATTGACCTAGATTTATTGCTCCGGGATTTTTGAACCAGCCACTCTTGAAGAAGTTTTTTGTTTCATCTGAAAACTACTAATGTTCTTAACTTAAAATTGTCAATATAGTTCACCAGTGATCATTTTTCAAATAAAATTTTAGAGGTTAGAAATTAAATATTTAGACCAAATTGGGATATTTAACGCGCAATATGATTCATCTTGTCAAAAAATAGACCATATTTTTTTTAAAGTGCAAACCTTTTTAAAAAAAATAATTATGGTTCATTTCTTCGTTAATCATCAAGTTGTCCCAAAAAACTTTTGATTTGTAAAATAGCTGTTGTGCAATCAATTTCATGAAGTAGCAAAAAAAAACAAAAATTAAGGTTAGTTGTGATTTTTTTCTGAACAAACTGCAAATCAGCAAAACAAAAAATCTTTGACTAAAACTTTCCAGATCTTTTGTAAAAACTCCTGGACAAAAAAGCGTAAGTGATTCAAGTATTTAAGAATTCAAAATATTCGATCTTAAATTCTAAAACCGTTTGGCAGCAGACTATCAAAGATGCCATTTAATAATACTTTAAACGCAGAGGCAAAACAGTGTGATACAACCCAAAAAAAAACACAAAACCGAACAAAAACAAAACAAAACAAAACGAAAAATCAAAAACAAGAACCAACAAGAACCAAAAAAAAAACAAACAAAAACAAGAACCAAAACTTGTGTATGTCTCGATGAAAGATAACTAGGGGTCCAAATAAAGCTGTAAGTGGCTGTTTTGATAAAACTTTTAAACTGACGTGTAATGAAATGAGTGATTTTCGACAAATTGGCTTAGCCCAAAACCTTATTTGTTTCTCTACTAAAATGAACGAAAAGGGTGAAAATTTATGGGACATTGAAATCTTCCAAAAAACATAACGTTTTTCACAAAAAATTAAGGAGACGCCGCTTCTTCGGGAAAAACTTTTGCAACCGGTTCATTCGATTCACCACTTCATATCAAATTTAACTGGGCAGTTTATAAGAAAAGTCAAAAAATTTCTGAAAAACGGTCAAAAACTTATAAACTTAGTTGACTTTCCGAATTCAATAATTTTTTGTGAAAAAAAAGCCGTAACCTTGTTAGCAAAAGCATTTCCAAAACAGAATTTCTAGATTGAACGCTTATTATAAAAATTGGAAGCGTAGCTTTTGAGAAAACTCCAAAAGTTTCCAAAAAACGGTCATCAGACCAAAAACTTTACTTTTCCGTGAATCATATAATTATTTTTCAAAAATTTGTGCGCGTATCGGCTTATACAGAACAAAATAACACCTTCTGTTTTCGATTGAACGCAAAAACTAAGGTTGCTGAGGGTGCTCTTCGAGAAAAGTTGAATAATTGAAAAAAATAATTTTTTGTTTTTTCCAAGGGCCTTAACATTTGTGTAAAAAATTGAGCTCAGCTAAATAAGCGAGGGCGCTTCCCACACCAGGTTAGTTTGGTTTGATTGAACCAAATTTGGGTGGGTAGTTTTTGAGACAGGTCAAAATAGTGAAAAAAATGATCAAAAAATAAAATATTTGTTTTTTTTGAAGGTCCTAAATTTTTAGAAAAAAAAATTGGACTTAGTGGGTTATGTGGGGGGAGTGGGCTTCCCACGAACAAGCACTTGTTTTGATTGAACCCAAAACAAGACAAGTAAAAAGAAGTGTGAGATTTGAAGTGAAAAAAAGTCAAGTTAGTATGAAGTAACCAACGCTACCATCGGGCCATGAAGTCGGGCCATGAGACTCGTAATGCGACAACTAGCAAGAAAAGACAACTCACAATAAAAGACAACTCATTGAAAGACAACTCGCAATATACTCATCGCTGCAATCGCGACAACGTGTTGCGAGCTTGCCAACAGAGGGTACGGCTTTATACGAAATTTAGAGCCGGTTACCTAAAATCGAGAATATAAACTTTGCAATACGCTTCAAAAACTTGCGAGTTGTTGTTTCGCTTAAATTTTGCGAGTTGTCTTTTGTTGCGAGTTGTCTTTTCTTGCGAATTGTCGCTGTACCCATGAGACTGCATTTTTTATCACTGCGCGTGGAAAAAAAAACGGAAAGCCCCACGAGAGTGGGAAGCAGCAATCAGAATCAACTTCTTCCAAAGAATGTTAAGCAGAGCTGCGCCAACTAAAGATGTCGTCTGGGATGGCTACTTGTTCTAAGAATGAACGAACAGGAGATACCGGTCGAACCTCTAGAAATTGGAAAAAAAATCTGGTGAAGACCACTAGGAGGAGTCAACAGAACCTGGACTAGGACAGTCTGGGACAAAATAAAGAAGGGTGTGAAGCTATAATGAATTTCAGTAAGAAAGAAAAAACAGATTAATTTGACCCTTGCAAAAAAAACTTGTTAACAACAGGAGCCAATGCAAAGTACTGATACGCGATCTTGATGAGGCGGGCAAAGCGCTGAAGACCTGTAATGCCCTACCTGGACTTGGACATTCGAAAACATAGCAGAAAAAAGAACAATTTTTTCGTTACATAATTGGTTATGCGAATGATTATATGCGTTATGACTTTCTCCACAACTCTAGTTAGACCAAATCTAGATTCGTAGCACGAAAACTTAACGGATAAGCTTATGTGATTAAAAGTTCTAATGAAAATCATCTGTGAAATGAGGGGAATATTCCGCTTTATCTGCTTATTTCCCCGCTTTTTTAACAAACAAAATCATTTTCGGCAAGAGTAAAATAACAGAAATTTAAACAGAGAGGCGAAGCATTTGAACACAAATAAAAACAAACTTAATTATAAAAAAAAAACATAAAACTGGGTGAACCTAGTTTTCTCTAAAAAACAATTGAGAGCGTAACTGAAAATGGAGGTAGGTGTTTGATGACGAATGAGTTTGCTATACTGATGCGGCACTAAAAATGAGATTTCAAAAATTGGACTTTGCCCAAATCCAAATTAGTTGTTTCTTTACTAAAAGAAGTAAGATTGAACAAATTTGAGATAATCAATTTTCCAAAGAAAATGACGTTTCTTTTACATAAAAAATTAAGGCGCCGCCGTTACCGCAGGAACAATTATTGCAACCGGTTGTTTCAACTCAACTTTTCATCTTAGATTCAATTGTGTAAATTTTAAGAAAAATGTAACAGTTGCTAAAAAAACAGTCAAAAACGTCAAAAACTTTCTAAACCATATCTTTTTTTTAAAAACAGGTTAGTGCTGCTTCAGCAAAAAAGAGTCCCATAACCGTGTTTCTCAATTGAACACAACCTGAGAACTGGCACGGTAGTCAAATCAGAAATTTTCCAAAAACTTGTCAATGTTTCATTTCTTTGAATTGCTTGAAGGTCATAACTTTTTTCTTAAACAAACCGGGCACAGCCAAATATAGAGGAAGGCTCTCAACAAGCTGTTATTATGGTTAAGTGTATTATGTCAGTTTTGGCAGGTTAGTTGGCGAGGAAAGTTCAAAAAACAGTCAACAAGAAAAAAAAATTAACATATCCGAAATTCACAGTTTTTTGTGTGAAAAAACAGGGTGTAGCTGCTTATGCAGAAGAAGTTTATGCAATCTGTAATTTCGGTTGAACCCAAAACTGTAGGTTTGGGATAGTTTTTCTCAAGAAAAACTTAAGAAACAAACGGTCAGAAATCAAAGCTTTGACATTTCCGAGGGCCACAACTTTTGGTTTTCAAAGACTTTAGGCGTAGTTGCATAAACTTACGTGTTTTCCGCAGATCGTTCTTTGAAAGGAATCCCAAAACTCAGATAGGGCAGGGTAGTTTCCAAGAATAATCAAAAAATTTTAAATAAATTGTCAAAGAATGGTCTTTTCCGAAGGCGATTGTTTTTGTGTAAAAATTTTTGTCACTGGCCGCTAATTCAGGGAAACTTCCTAAATTTTTTATCTTCGTTGGTCCCACAATATCAGATTTGAGAGCTTAGTTTTCGAGAAAAGACAAAAAGAGTCTCAAAACGGTCACAAATCAAAAGTTTGACAAGTCCGAGTGCCATTGCTTTATGTGTAAACAATTTTCGCTGTACCGTCTTATGCAGGGATTTTTTAAAAGTCATTCTTTTTTTGAAATCATAAACTTAGATTTGGGAAGCTAATGTTTGGGAAAACGAAAAAATTACTAAAAAAATATGTAAAACTTTTTCCCACAGACAATTTACGGAGGGGTCAAGAAAAAAGTGACTCTAGGGGAGTATACAGGCACACAGGGGAGTAGGAGGACTTTCAATCGAAACCATAATTTTGAAGATCAATAGAAGTTTCTTAGAAAAAACTAAAAATTTTTCAATCAAAATGAAAACTATTTTTCTTAACGAACAAAAAAATTCAACACACCAAGTGATAAACATACAACCACTTTGAAAAGTGCGGAGGGCAGTCTTTTACTTCGTATTTTACTTGAAACTATTCAAAATTGGGTCATTAAGCCAATAAAAAAGGTCAAAATAATTTCGGCCAAGGAAGTTCTTCAGCGAAATAGAAAAAAAACAAAAAAACAAAGAAGAAAATACGAAGTCCAGCTAAGTAAGACTACAAATTGTAGCAGTAAATCAAACACTAAAAAAAATGTAATGAAAATGCGCGCAGCAAAAAAAAAACGATTCCGAGATGTGACAACTAAGCCGACAACCGATAAGCAGACAAATCATAGACAAATTTTTAATTGAAAGAAAATACTTCATATTCGTTACCTCCAGACTAATTGTGTCGAAGGCGCATACAAATTCTGAATTCATTATGATCCAAGAAACCAAGCGATTCTTTTAAACAAGTTGTTAGCCCGCAAAAAATCTATATAGCGATCTGATAATGCTTGCTAATGACAAGCTTAGAAAAGCAAAAATTCATGTGCAAAATTGAGTAGTTTTTCACGATTAACTTTGTGCGCAATGAACTAAATTTTCAGCTCAAATTTTGTCTTGAAAAAATGTGCGGAGTGCGTTAGTATAAAAAATGATTTTTTAAGCACTAATATTTATTGTCATTTTGACTTCAACCCCGGATGCATTTCCAATTTTTCCTGTCATAAAAATATACGAATTTTAAACCTAGAAGCTTCAAGCGGTCTGCAAAAACTTTAAAACTATTTTTGAGCCTTTTAGTTCTTTCCACAATACTAAAGCGAAACAAAAACGACCAGAATCAGTTCTGAGGAAAAAAAAGAACATGGTATATCTATTTACATCTATCGCTGAACAAAAACGAAAATGAAAACTTTTCACGGTTCAAAGTGTGTTAAACTGAAACTAAAATTTTACTTTTGTTTTGAGTATTGACACATTGAGATGATTTCGTTATTGCAGCCTTTATAGTTATATTCCTTCTTAAAATTGATATCTCTAGCGAGATAGCGAGAAGCATCTTTCCCTCAATTCTTTTCTTTTTAGTCTCTCTTTGATATAACTATATTGCTTTTTCAAGCGCACTGATTTTTTTGCTCGCTTGAGCATAACGTAACAAAAGCTTAACATTTGACAATTTAGCAAACATCCACACACAAGTGCACATCAGAGTTTATCATTATTAACAACACTTGCGTATTTTATATTTTAGTCTACTTTCCAGCTCTTATTTTTTTCACAGTTTTTCATCAAGCTCTGTGCATGTTCTGCATTTTCTAATTTCCGATCTGGAAGACCATCATAAAAAGTCGACATCTTCACACCACAAGAAGAAAAAGAACAAAAAAAAGTCACATAAAGGTATCCCACTTCAATCACTGGGACCAGAAATGTTCCGTACCTTGGCGACAGACTTTGTGACTTCTGTGTGTGATGGTTCCTCCTCAAACTCCACCCTGGGAATGGGGCAGTCAGTGGTAGCAGCCTCTTCCGTCCACGAGGCCTCACAAGTACAAGTCGGAACATTCGTCATCAAACATCTCCCGAATCACTTTTGGCAGAGCACCAGGTCAGAAACTTATTTCTCTTTTTAAGCATTGTGCACCTATCCAGTACACAGTTTGGCCTCGTAATGCTATACTTTATAAAATACAAGAAAGCGCTTACACCAGTGGCAGGGGTGAATCTATGCATCGGAGTTTTAATTTTGTTTTTGTTCGACTCAATTGTTGAGCAAAGCTCTCAGAAGACACTACTTTGGCAAAATATTTTGCCTGACAAAATCGGCGTTTTTGGGCAGTTTTCAAAAAATTGACTGAAAAATTGAATGTTTTCGACGTGTGCTCTCCCCTCGAAACTCAAGTATATTAAAATGGAAGGGCTAATCGGCCAAAATGTTTGTCCTATGATAGCTGTAAAGGAGGGTTTCGCGAAAATGCGTGGGTTGAAATTCTGAACCGCTATGACCCAAATCTGGCTTCTCTGAACTTACTCGACCAAAACACATTAGCTGGACTTTTTACCCGAAATTGGGTATGTCTGAAGTTTCTCGATCAAAAACGTGTGAATCTGATAATTTTTTGACAAAGATCAGATAAATTTTGGCTGGCTCGACTACAGTTAGAATGGGCCTCACGTATCTCGGCTTTCTCGACCGAAGAAATTGCGCCCAAGTTGCCATTGAACATTCATATGTCCAAATGTAGAATAAATTCAAGCGACTAGAAACGATAAACAACTATTAAAAATGATTACTTTTTACTTTTACTTAAGTAAAGTTCTACTCAAATAAAGTTTTACCAAAGTAAAGTTGTGTTCTGAATTGAAATCAGAAACACAATTCTTAAACTTTTACCATATGCTACCTTGAAGTTATGTGTTTGCTCAGTGGATAAAATATCACCAAAAGCAACCATTACGACATATGTTGTTTCTTTCTGATTGGTTTAACCAACAGATGGAATGTTGAAAATATGAAAATGTACGGGATATAAGCCAAGCGAAAATATACCAAATCATCAGAATCACCATCACTATCACAATCAACCGATATCCAATAACCCATGTTCTATATTTGATGTTGTCCCCTATATTTGAAAC
The DNA here is from genome assembly GCF_963678635.1 of Symsagittifera roscoffensis. Classification (NCBI taxonomy): domain Eukaryota; kingdom Metazoa; phylum Xenacoelomorpha; order Acoela; family Convolutidae; genus Symsagittifera; species Symsagittifera roscoffensis. The sequence goes on along the minus strand of NC_087065.1, from coordinate 61,850,589 downwards.
AATAAACTTGTTCACGAGAGAAAGAAACTTTTTCTGTGAATAAGAATAGGAAAGTCTTATCAACATTCAGAAAGATCCCTTTTTAACTAGCTGCGATTTGGTCGATCGCCATAAGTTAAGCCAAGTTAGTTTGGAATAGTTGTTTTGGTTTTACTCAATTTTTTTTCAGGGGCGGATCAAGGATTTTCTCGAGAAGGGGCGGATTTTCAAAAAATTTTCGAAAATTTGTCGACCTTTTTTTTAGGTCGACCAAATTGATTTTTCGAGCTCCCCAAAAGCACTAAAAAGTACCAGGCAAAATTTTGAAAAATCAGGCCAAAAAGGGCTTTTTTAGGCATTTTCTGGAATGTTTTGATCAAAAAATTGCGTATTTTCCACACGTGCTCTCACTCAAAATTAGCGTATTTTGGCGGGTCCATCAACAAAAATGGATATTTCAAAATAGTACAAAAGGAGGACAATTTGGGTCGGCAGAGGGTCGAGTCTCTGGAGAGAGGGCGGCATCCGCCCCCGCTCCCCTTAAATCCACCCCTGGTTTTGCTCAAGTAATGTTGTTTTTTAAATTTTGTTGTAGCGTCATTTGGATTTACAAACTTCAAAAATTCAAAAACCGGCAAGAACATACTAGGGTCTTTTGCTGGACAGTGTGAAATACCAGTCAATAGTTTTGATACAATCTTTTGCTTCGAGTTGATTTTTTTGGTATGTTATTCCTAAGTTCCAATTTTTGGTTCAGATCGTTTTTATCACATCACGCTGAAAAAAAAAACGATTTTAATTTGTATAAAATTTTTCGTATTTTTTAAGATTATGGTCGGAGTATTCTGAGCCACTTGTAGAGTAACAGGCTATCCTTGTTTCATATTGAAATCAGAACACCTTTTGCTCGACACCTTGAACTATTAGTCAATATTTTTGATGCAATGTTTTTGATACAAAATGATGTTTTTCCCCCGCCCCCCTTAAATCCACCCCTGGTTTTGCTCATGCAATGTTGTTTTTAAAATTTTGTTTTAGCGTCACTTGGATTTACAAACTTCAAAAATTTAAAAACCGGCAAGAACATACTAGGGCCTTTTGCTGGACAGTGTGAAATACCAGTCAATATTTTTGATGCAATCTTTTGCTTCGGGTTGATTTTTTTGGTATTCCTAAGTTCCGATTTTTGGTTCAGATCGTTTTTATCACAACACGCTAAAAAAACCGACATTAATTTGTACAAAAATTTTTGTATTTTTTAAGATTATGGTCGGAGTATTCTGAGCCACTGGTAGAGTAACAGGCTATCCTTGTTTCATATTGAAATCAGAACACCTTTTGCTCGACAACTTGAACTATTAGTCAATATTTTTGATGCAATGTTTATGATACAAAATGATGTTTTCCCCCCGCCCTCCTTAAATCCACCCCTGGTTTTGCTCAAGTAATGCTGTTTTTAAAAATTTGTTGTAGCGTCATTTGGATTTACAAACTTCAAAAATTCAAAAACCGGCAAGATTATACTAGGGTCTTTTGCTGGACAGTGTGAAATACCAGTCAATATTTTTCATTCAATTTTTTTGCTTCGAGTTGATTTTTTTGGTATGTTATTCCTAAGTTCAGATTTTTGGTTCAGATAGTTTTTATCTCAACACACTAAAAAAAAGCGATATTAATTTGTATAATATTTTTCGTATTTTTTAAGATTATGGTCGGAGTATTCTGAGCCACTGGTAGAGTAACAGGCTATCCTTGTTTCATATTGAAATCAGAACACCTTTTGCTCGACAACTTGAACTATTAGTCAATATTTTTGATGCAATGTTTTCGATACAAAATGATGTTTTCCCCGCTCCCCTTAAATCCACCCCTGGTTTTGCTCAAGTAAGCTTGTTTTTAAAATTTTGTTGTAGCGCCATTTGGATTTACAAACTTCAAAAATTCAAAACCGGCAAGAATATACTAGGGTCCTTTGCTGGACAGTGTGAAATACCAGTCAATATTTTTGATGCAATCTTTTGCTTCGAGCTGATTTTTTTGGTATGTTGTTCCTAAGTTCCAATTTTTGGTTCAGATCGTTTTTATCACAACACGCTGAAAAAAAACGATATTAATTTGTATAAAATTTTTCGTATTTTTTAAGATTATGGTCGGAGTATTCTGAGCCACTTGTAGAGTAACAGGCTATCTTTGTTTCATATTGAAATCAGAACACCTTTTGCTCCAGAACTTGAACTATTAGTCAATATTTTTGATGCAATGTTTTTGATACAAAATGATGTTTTTCGGTATTTAGGACGGGTTTTTGTCCTTTATCAATTCGAAAGGGTAAAAAGAGTACCGCATGCCATATGTTATAAGAACGACGAAAATGTATGACTGTTTTTTTGACTCTGTGAAATTTGAGACAATTTTTTCAACTCAGTCATCTGATAAAACGTAGACTACCAGTTTGATTATGCTTGGGTGTTTTGACTTTCAGCCAACAGAAATTTTTTTCTTAATGATGCTACAGATATTATTATCTTTTAAAAGAAGAATCATTGTGACAAAACGTTGTGAAAACGTCAATTTTTTAGCAGTTCAGTAGTTTTTTTTTAAGTCTCAATGAACGTAGTGAAAACACTTATTTAGTTAGTGATAATTTTTTGGGCTTTAATTTCAAAAAAAACCTTCAAATGTGGTTGTGCGCAATTCTTGCAGTTTGACTTGAGATTTTTTTTTAGGTTGAAATTAAAAATTTTAGCAACAAGGAACGTAAATTGAGCTCTCCTTTTAAGACTGCGGACTTTTGGGTCCAAATAATCTGTAAACTTTTAGATTTTCTACTGGAATAAAAAATAATATTTGATCGAGATGTATCTAGTTTGGCTAGTTTTTAAAGAAAAAATACCGGTCATAAAGCATTCTCCAAAACTCCAAATGTATGTTTTGAAACTTTCTCAAATTATGGTTGAATTTTTTCGAAAATCTTTGACAAAAAGCTTTGATATTTGTAGTTTTGAACTTTTATTTGGAGGAAAACTTGAGGCACAATATGTAGCAAGTGACAACTCCTAGCTTTTGAAAAAGCGACAATTCGTTGCAGAGCAGTTTTCCAAATTAAATCTGTAATCAATTTGAAATGAATTTGTGTATGCCATAACCTAGCGGGTGTGGGACTTCAAATGGAAATTTTCTCGGAACTACTTAGCAAAGAATCCTGTTTACATTGCCATGCGACCAATTTTTGCGTTTAAGAATTGGTACGAATACTCGCTTCGTACGGTACTCCTTATCATTTGGTACTCCGAATTGGTACGGTACTCCTTATCATTTTACATAGTTTAGAAAACCGGTGGATGAAAAACTATCACAGGTGTTCTAAGGGCTTTTCTCGTCATTTTATCGTTCCACTCTTTGGACATGCAAGTTAAAATAGTGCCATGGAGTTTAAAAACTGTCCCTGTTTTTTTTGAGAAAACTAACTATACAGACAAGATTTTAAGATTTTTAGTTTGAAAATTATTAGTTGGTAGCTGATATCAGGAAAATTTTTTGGTCGGTACTACTCTATAGTTTATGTTAATAGCATCGCTTTTTGACCGATCAGCACAAAAATTTGGCTCTTTCTGACTACCCCCTTATTTAATTTTCAGTTTCGAAAAACTATTTCAACATTGTCATAATGCAATGAAGTTTTGTAGGGCGAACAAAGTAATTATTGTGAACAGATTTTTTCTTCTAAGACCTTAACATCGTAACATCACGCATTTATCTATAATCACATATAATACAACCAAGAAAATTTTACATTTGAAATATGGGGATAAAGTGGAAAAGGGCCAAAACTTTTTTAAAAACGCTTTTGGCGCCTATATAAACTAATTTTGAGGAGTTAAAACGCGTTAAAAAAGCGCGGTTTTTTGGTTAAGATCGTCCATAAAGTCAAAACATTCTAGAAACCATTCCAAATTTATTTTGTCAAAATTTTCTAAAATAAGCGTTTTTATCGTCAAAACCTTCGATTTTTTTTTTTGTTTTGTTTATATTGATTATGTTTCAAGAAAATATGTCACTCATCGACGCGAGAAACTTCGCCCACACCTTGAGAAAATCAAAAATGCACAATATAGTTCATGTATTTTTTGCTGATAGTTGTGAGTTCCTGTGTCCTCTCACGGTGAGCTTGGACTCGAGCAAACAGAGCACAAGTGAAGTGCTGGTTCTGAATGACATCAAGAAGATGATCAACATGAATGACAAGAACTCTGCAAATGTATCTGCTCTCAAGGAGGTATGACGAACTCGTTACCAAAATCTGTATCTGATGTGCGACTCGACAATTAATTAGAACTCACGAGCTTTGGTTTTTTTTATTTCAGAAGGCTGAATCTTAATTTTTCTAAAAAATTGTCTAGGATTTAAGTAGAGAGGGTAAATGGAGTCTAAGAAAACATCAATAATTTGGATATTTTCATTTCTTCTAAATATCGAGCAAAATGTTTTGTTTGTTTTTCTAGGAATACCGGTACACACTGATACCTACGAAGCGTCACCAACCGAAATTGATATCCAGTATCCGAATATATTTTGAATTTCTTAACGAAAAACAATGCATAATGGTTCAACCGAATTGAACGAATACACAGACATTGTTCGACCCTGGCAAAGACTGTGGTCGAGAAAATCCATTCCGTCGCGCACAATTTCAAAACATAATCAAACACCTGATCGAAACATAATCGAATACAAGGCGACCACCTCAACACGGGTGGTAATCAACACTAGAAATCGTAAACAACTTTTCGAAATCAAGCAAACAGTTCATATAAAAAAATTAACCAATAACTTATAACATTACTTTCAATTGCAAAAAAAACAAGGCTGACCGATTGCTGTGAAAGTAGCACAGATTATTCCGACCGTACTCGCAAAAAATATCTAAAAACATTTTCGTGTTTTTTTTTCAAATTGGTGTTGGTTTTTGTGAGTCGGGTGATAAACGGATCTGACAAAAACATGAAGTTTAGGCATGTTTGACAGTCACAGTAGAAAAAAAGGAATCGGGCAACGGTTTTGCTTGAAAAATGAAAAGAAAAAAACGAAGAAAAAATCGAAAAAAAAAAATTTTTTTTTCAGTTTTTTGCAGAATTTTTTTTCTTCAAATTTTGATTTTTTTTGTTCTCAAGATAGCACTAAAAAAACTTCGAAAAATAGTTTGATTGGATTTAAACTAAATTTTTTGGTTTATCCTTCTATAAGAAGCCTACTCGGTTGCTTCACTTGCTGGAAATTAGACTAAGACTTGGAAAATTTCAAACCGGTTTTTCTCGACACTGAGACAATTTTTTGGAAATTTTTTTAACCTCGTTCGAGTTAGTGCTGAATATGTTTTCAAAATGAAGTTTGAATCACGACTGAAAAGATTTCAAAAGGATATATTACTCGGCGCATTCGATGATTATTTGTGGTGCCTGATTTTGCGGGGAAAATAATAAGGCATTCAAAAAAATACACTGACATAAATCGTGATAAAATTGTCGAACTACTTTCCTTGGTGCCAAAATAGCAAAATAGAACTACATTTTATTAAAATTGTCAGAAACCATTCGTTTACCAGTTGTTTTTGCAATGCATTTCCGTGAAAGATTTAAGATCGAGTTCCACAATGTTCATTTTGCCGATCAATTGCCAACCATACGGCCAGATTACATCATATCCATAAGAAAAGCCAAATTGTTTCAACGGCGGAATAACGGCCAGAATGCAGAAAAAGTGTTGCATTACGATTTGATTTTCTGAAGTTAGTGTTTTAGATAGGCGTCAGTGGAAGTTTGAGCTATGCTTACAAAATCAAAGCTGATCTTGGCAAGGTCACGAGACTTGATTTGAACCCCGAGGCAATTCAAAACTAGTGAGTAATTTTAATGTTCAGAGTAAAAAAACCAACCTAAACATATATATTCATCACTTTTTTCAGAAGTAGGAACAAAAAGACTACTCGCAACAGGGCTAAGCCCCGAATGTTTCGAATCTCCTTTACGGTGTGACGTCAATTGGTGGTTGAGTTCCATTCAGTATGGAATGATTTCAGAGCTGGATTAATTCACCGCATTGCTTACGCGCTTATAATAAATTGGTGATTTCGCGCATTTTAATTCGGGCCAAAATTGACCACATTTGCTTTTTTCATGACCCAATCATTTCACCAACAAATCACAAGTGGAATCTTTTTTTTAAATTTGAGCTTAGGGCATTGATATTTTCTGATGGTACAAAAATTTCCCGCCAAAAAGACTCATTCAAAAAGTTGCAATTAGTCTAAATACCCCCCCACACACACACAAGACCAAAAATTCCGTCACACCTTTCAAGAAATGGAAAAATTAGACTTCAAGTGACCCGTTCAGCTAGGCCTAGTGATTATCATTTCAATTTTCATGACTCGGCGACAATACGGCCATTCTATGCATGAGCTATATTTGAAGCGCCTTGCAAAACCTTTATTACCGGTCCGACTCATCCAGGTTTTATTGCAATTGAAACCGCCTGGTTTCAGCAGTGTTCCGACTGCAGTGGCGCACGAGATGAAGAAATCACCCGGGACTAGGAAGGTTCTGTGTGTGGTGACTAAACTGTTCAAGGTCAACAAGGAGGCCACTGTCAAATTGCACCAGGACCTGCAGTCCAGTGCTAAAGTTTCAGGCGACAAGGTATTAACAGTTTCTAAAATTTTGAATACGTTAAAATTTTGAACGTTTTCTTTCATCAAGACGCAGTTTTTAGGTCAATTTTAATTCAAAAACGCATTAAACAAGAACACTAAAATCCAAGTTATGGAAATTTTAAACCTAAGAAACTGAAAATGAAATGGCAGAATTAGAAAAATTGAAACTGAGTGTTTTGGAAAAAAGGCCGACAAAAGACTCAAAACACCGCCCGTCAAAACACTTTCTTTACAAAACACCCATGCTATGGTAGTTTACTCTAAATGCAAACCTAGGACAAGAAAAAACAGAAGTTACTATTTTCCTTTAAACAAATTCGAAGCGTTTCTTTCAAGAGATTTAAAAAATCACTTGATTTTTAATTGTGTAGTAGATAAGCAATTCGATAAGCAGATCGCGAAAATTTGTGAACAAATCAAGACGCGCAGATGTGAACAAAACTCGAGATGCAATATAGGCTGATGCTTATCTGGTATCACAGGCATGTGAAAAGTTTGAAAAAATACCCAAATTTTCACGCTCACACGTTGTTTTTACTTTCTAATTTGTTTTGGTTGATTGTTCTAGGAAAGAAATTGCACTAGTGTTTAAATTTGATATTCGAAAAACTAGTGCAAAATTTGAAACACAAGTTGCATTGTTTAAATATCGCTCTAGCCTTTCAGATATTGCACTAGTGTTTCAAAAGTTGCAAAAGTTTTTAAAATCTGGCACGGAACTATACTGAAATCATTGAAACAAAAAAAAGTGGCAAACGAAGTTATTAAGCAGGGAATTTCAAATCCATTTTACTTTTTCTTTCAAGCTTTTCCGTAGAAGGCAATATTTGCTGAGTTGTATTACACTTCAGCAGCTCATGCGAATTTAAGACATTGGACAGAATTATAATCAATTGGAACAGAAACTGAAATGAAAAATTTTAGATAGAAACTTCATTAACTTTTTGACAAATTATCATGAAATGAAGCTAAGCCACGGAGCTCTAAATTTGTCAAAAAAACGAAAGTAGTTAGACGAGTTTTTCTGGACACTGACAATTTTTTTTGATTTTTTTTTGAATTACGAGGTTTCCTTGGTGTGCCTAAATTGCTATGGAAAAACCGCTATACCCCATAGTTCTTCTGAGTCAACCCTACTGAATTGGTCGGACCAATCAAACTCCTCAGCCTTAGCACAGGTGACAACAGATGAAATTAATAGCAAAATGATAATTGAAATTTGAAAGGTAAAAGGATAGCCGGTTGCTGGCTGCGCAGGTAGTACAGAATGTTTTGACCAATTGGTATAAAAAAACTGCATTTTTAAAAAATTTGACTGTTTTTTTTCGAGAAACGTTAATTGATTGTAGTTAATATATTGCTTATTGTAGTTGTTTTAACGTTATACTTGTGAGG